>NC_083104.1:40807164-41140933 GCF_949774975.1 Lagenorhynchus albirostris | reverse complement strand
TCTAGATTGAAGTTTTTTCCCCCCTCCTGTACTTTAAAGATATTGCACTTTCAAGGGAAATTTCAGAGAATTAAGACTAGAATAGTGCTCAAACAGAAGTGAGAGTTCAAATACGTATATATTTAAATTTGCAAGTCTTCTGCATACCTTTTAAAACCTGAACACATGCATGCACACACATGCATACACAGACACCTTCAGAATAAAAAGGAAGGAAGCTTCCCTGAACCAAAAGCCATGGAGATGAATACTCCATTTGTGTATATTTTGTTTCTATTTTCAGGCTCAGAGAAGAATGGAAGCAGAAACTGGAAACAAAGCTGAGACTACGGAACAATTCAGATGAGACAGAAAAGCGGGCCAATGTTGGCCAAGAGCTTCACTGACACAAGAGGATACAAAGCACTGAGGTCACTCTGCCAGGACAAGCCAGTGCAAATCCCTGAGTCCCTTTGCTACACCATACAGATCCCATACTATTGTTTCCCCCACCTGTAAATCCTGTGGGGATTTACCTGTGAATCCTTCCCCACTGCTGAGTGGGAATTATTAGCCAAGGCAGTCCTCTCTGCATGGGGACCAGAATATTATCCCCAATGTGTCTAAAGACGAGATTATCTAACAGCAAAGCTCCATGCAGCATACTTTATTTCCATATAATTATCTTCTAATTTTGAAATCCCAATATTTGAAATTCTAAGCACATGAGGGGGGATGATTTTCACGGTCATACTTTAAACATCGCGCATTAGTTTTGCTCCACATTTCTCCTAGGAAACAGCACCATGTAATCCTTTCTCTTGTTTTCTTTTTATGAGAAGAGAAATGCACCCATCTGCAGAAATAAAAATACTGTAAATAGTCCTTAAAATAAGGTTTACAAATTAACTGATCTAATATTATTTTTCTTCACATGAATTTAATAGGCTTATTCAAAAACATGTTTACATAGAACCATTCAATAAGATCGGAATAATTTTAATAAAACTTGGTTGCCATGCCATCACTGGTATACATGCTCTTCATTTTGTTGCCTTCTTTTAAATCTCCACATGCTGGCACTGGCTGGCTCTCTGTCAGCTCAGCTAAAGTATATCTGGCCACCCGAACAAAGTGTTTGTCACATAGATTCTGGACTTTGAAATATCATTGTCACTGCCCAGCCATCTCTCAGGTCCCCATACAGGGTTGCTGCTTCTAAAAGTGCAAACTGTAACTAGGCCTGGCGCAACCTTTCCCAACCAGGGCAAAGGAGCAGAGAGATACATGCTGTAAAGTACTTGATGGTTGTAGGCAGTGCCTGCAAAGCCTTACATATTTAAGGGGCAGTGTTACCAGGAGACACAGAGAGCAAGGCAGAGGCAATTCTGAACAGAGCAAGTGTGGTGTTCCAGTCCTCTAAATGCCCTGATGTGCCCTAAAGTGCTTCCATCCACATCCCCAGGGAGCCCAGATGGGAGCCACCAGGAGGCAAGAAGAATTGGGGGAGCATTTCCTCAGATTCCACACTCATATGATCCAGGAAACAGGGCTTGGAGCCCTGCTTCCTGCTATGGTCTCTCATTCAACCTGGGATTCAATTCAACTAATAAACCATGAATCCCAGCTGGGTTCTTTTGAGATTGATGAAAGAGGAATTTTTGTTGGGTATAAGAGGGAAATAGGAATTAAGTAGAAGGAGAAGAAAAGACAGAGCTTTCAGGCTGAGAGGCTCTCAGAAGAAAAGGCCTCCCATCATGAACCGCAAAACGCTGCTGCTGGAATCTAAATGCAGTTAAGTGAGGCAGATAATGCATGTGAAGATTCGTTGTGCATTAATTCATCCACCGCATACCTGGCACTGTGCTGTACGACCAAATACAGCAGAGTAAACCAGAAGTGATGACTCTGGAGGCTACAGGCTAGGGAAGATGGCAGAAAAGCCAAGGCAATAAGTGTGAGGGACTAAATAGCACTGGGAGCCACAGCAGGCAAAGGTGCCCACCTGATGTGGGACCCATTCTGGTCTAGGGAGGGCTTCTTAAGAACAGGGTAGTTAAACCCAAGTAAGCATGATCCAGTGAAGGCAAGATTCAGGGCTCAGGTCCTGGGTGCCTTGAGGGAATACATTTAGCTAAGCTAGAATGGGAGTAAGAAGAAGGCATAGCAAGAGCTGAATCTGCAGAAGTCAGCATTCAGGGCCTTGCTGGATGAGAGTATGAGCTTTTCCCAAGGGCACAGGAAGCCATTGAAGGGTGTTGGCCAGGGGAGAGCCACAGTGGCCATGGTTCAGGAGGATTACTTTGCACAGAAAGATGGAAGGACAAAGGTGGGAAGGCCAGCCAGGAGGTTCTGCAGATGCCTCCCAAGAGGTAAGAAGGCCTACACTAAGTCCTCAGTGCCCTGGCAGCAGGGACTGGGGGGAAAGAGACAGGGAGAGAAGCATGAGTGCCTTTTCTCACAGTACTAGAGGCTTGAGGTCAAAGATCAAAGCGGCAGCATGGTCGGTTTCTGGTGAGAGCTCTTTCCTGTCTTGTAGATGGCCGCTTCTCACTGTGTCCTCACATGGTATGAGGAGAGAGAAAGAGAGAAAGGGAGAGAGGGAGAGGGGGAGAGAGGGACAGAGAGAACAAGCTCTCTGGTGTCTCTTCTTATAAGGACACTAATCCCATCACAAGGGCCCCACCTGCATGACCTTATCTAAACCTAATTACCCCCCAAAGGCCTCATTTCCAAATACCATCACATGAAGGATTAGGGCTTCAGCATATAAATTTGGGGCAGGGTAAGGTTTGAGGGGCAGGGAGGACACAATTCAGTCCATAGCAGAATGGGATGCTTTCAAACTATGTATCAAGTCCTGGACACATCCCATTTATAAAATTGACCAGGCTCAAACAGCAAAAACTTTGAGAGCTGAACTATGGTGTGGAATACCATAGGTTTCAAATTGGCCTCTGGGTAGTACACAAGCAACAGACCACAAAAGCAAAGGCTTTGAAAAGTAATTGACATTTAAAGTGTAGCCCACAAAAGTGAGCCAGGACACGTGTTCTTAACATAAATAGATTGACTGCCTATTAAAATAGATACATAAAAAGGAGAGTCTCCTAGCCTTGTACTCAAAATGTCCAGGATATAGTCCAAAATGACTCATACCAAGAGCCAAGAAAATCTCAACTCAAATGAGAAAGGATACTCAACAGACACTTAGTACTGAGATGACACAGGGGTTGAAATTATATGACAAGGATTTTAAAGCAGTTATATAAATGCTTCAACAAGCAACTACAAGCACTCTTTAAGCAAATGGAAAAAGTAAAAATATCAGCAAAGAAACAAAAGATACAAAGAAGAACTGAATGGAACTTTCAGAAATGAATGCTATAATAACCAAAATAAACAAACAACAAAAATAACACTGGATGAGCTCAACAGCAAAATGGAAAATACAGAAAAAAGGATCAGTGAAGTTTCAGATAGTTAGTAAAATTATCTAATTTGAACAAGAAAGAGAAAATAGTTTTCTTTAAAAAAAAAAAAGGAAGAAACAGAGTGTCAGGATCTGTGGGACAATAACAGAAGATCTGAAATTTGTGTCACTGGAGTCCCAAAAGAAGAGGATGCCCACTTTCACAACTTCTATTCAACATAGTACTGAACGTCTAGCCAGAGCAATTAGGCAAGAAAAAGAAAATAAAAGGTTTATCTCTGTTCACAGATGACATGATCTTATATACAGATAACCCTAAAGATTACATACACATACAAAAGAAACTGTTAGAACTAATAATAAATGAAATCAGAAAAGTTGCAGGATACAAAATAAACACACAAAACAAAATTATTGCATTTCTAATACACCAACAATGAAATATCTGAAAAAGATTATGAAAAGAATTCCACTTGTAATAGCATCAAAAAGAATAAAATACTTAGGAATTAACCAAAGAGGCAAAAGACTTGTACACTGAAAACTACAAAACACTGCTGAAGGAAATTAAAGAGGCAAATAAATGGAAAGACATCCCATGGTTACAGACTGGAAAATTTAATATTGTTAAGATGTCAATACCACCCAAAGCAATCTACAGATTCAATGCAATCCAATCAAAATCCCAATGGTGATTTTTACAGAAATAGAAAAACTTGCCCTAAAATTCACATGGAATCTCAAGGAACTCCAAATAACCAAAACAATCTTGGAAAAGAAGAAGACAGTTGGAGGTCTCATACTTGCTGACTTCAAAACTTTCTACAAAGCTAAAATAATCAAAACAATGTGGTGCTGGACACACAGGCCAATGGAATAGAATAGAGAGCCAAGAAATAAACTCTTGCATATGTGGTCAGATGATTTTCAACAAGGGTGGGAAGACCATTCAATAGGGAAAGGACAGACTTTTTAGCAAATAGTGCTGGGAAAACTGGATACCCACATGGAAAAGAACGAAGTTGGACACATACCTTATACCATTTACAAAAATAAACTCAAAATGGATCAAAGACCTAAACATAAGGGCTAAAACTATAAAAATCTTAGAGGAAAACAGGGGGAAACTTTATGACATTGAATTTGACAATGATTTCTTGGATTTGACTTGGATATGATAACAAATAAAAATAGATAAATTGGACTACATCAAAATTAAAAACTTGTCTACATCACAGGACACAATCGACAGAGTGAAAAGGCAGCCCATGGAATGGGAGAAATCATTTACAAATCATATACCTGATAAGGAATTCATATCCAGAACATATAAAGAACTCCTAGAACTCAACAACAAAAAATAAACAACTTAATTCAAAAATGGATAATGCATTTGAGTAGACATATTTAAGTAGAAATTCAATATAAATCTCCAAAGAAAATATGCTAGTGGCCAATAAGCACATGAAAATGTGCTCAACGTCATTAATCATTAGGAAAATGCAAATCAAAATTACAATGAGATACCACCTCACACCCATAAGATGGCTACTATCAAAGAATACAGAAAATAAGAAGTGTTGGTGAGGATGTGGAGATATTGAAAGCCTGTGCACTATTAGTGGGAATGTAAAATGGTGCAATTGTTGTGGAAAAAATATATCAGTTCCTCAGAAAATTAAACATAGAATTATCATATGATCCAGCAATTCCACTTCTGTGTATACACCCAAAAAACTGCAAGCAGGATCTTGAAGTGATGTTTGTACACTTATGCTCATAGCAGCATTATTCACAATAGCCAAAAGGTGGAAGCAACCCAAGTATCCATCAATGAATGAATGGATAAGCAAAATGTGGTATATCCATACAATGGAACATTATGCAGCCTTAAAAAGGAAGGGATGTCTGACACATGCTACAATATGGATAAATCTTGAGGACATTAGGCTAAGTGGAATAAGCCAGTCATGAAGGAACAAATACTGTATGATTCCCACCAGGCCTACATGGAATGGGGAAGGATCAGTTTCTCAAATAAAAAGTGAAGAGTGTACTGAGTAGAAAATAATTAGTCCCCATAGATCCAAGGGGACCATGACCAAATGGCAAACACCCACAGGACTTCAACAGACCTCCTGTTGGAACCCAGTCACACTTCCACCCTTATCTGTTCTGAGCAGTGTCTGCCCAGAGCTAAACTCAAAGAAGTTTCTTTCTGGCTATTCCTCTCCAGATCTGTGGTCCCCACAACAGCCACGCTTGTACCACAAAATCCTGTCCTGACTCGGGTTCAGAAGAGAGAATGGCACAGATCCAGTGGACATTTCCCCAGGGTGGGGTGGGGTGGGGCCAAGGAAGAATCCATTTCCTTCCAAGCATCTGAACTAATACCATGGAGATCTGAGAGCTCCAGGGGCCACCACTGCCCTCAGACTGGAAAGCCTAACTGCTAGGAAATGAGAGGGAAGTAGACACCTGGTGAAAAACATAGGGGTGACAAAAGCACCCTCCATGGTTCTTGGCAATCTTCCACTCCCAATTCTGGTCCTTCTCAGGCTGGCCGCTTTCCCAACTTGGGAAAAGGTACTGCTGCATCTGAATAATAAATTCCCTTACTGGGGCTTCCTTCGGGGCCCAGTGGTTGGGAATCTGCCTGCCAATGCAGGGGACAGGGGTTCTAGCCCTGGTCCGGGAAGATCCCACATGCCACGGAGCAACTAAGCCCGTGCGCCACAACTACTGACCCTGCGCTCTAGAGACCACAAGCCACAACTACTGAAGCCCACGCACCTAGAGCCCGTGCTCCGCAACAAGAGAAGCCACAGCAATGAGAAGCCTGGGCACTGCAACAAAGAGTAGCCCCGCTCGCCCCAACTAGAGAAAGCCAGCGTGTAGCAATGAAGACCCAATGCAGCCAAAAATAAATAAGGGAATTTATTTATTTATTTTTAAAATTTTTAAATAATTTATTTAAAAGTTTATTTACTTAAAATTTTTTAATAAATTTATTTATTTAAAAAATTTTAGATCCAGTTGCCTAAAAAAAAATTTTTAAATACATTTATTTTTAAAAATTTAAAATTTTAAGTAGATTTATTTATTTATTTTTGGCTGCTTTGGGTCTTCATTGCTACACGCTGGCTTTCTCTAGTTGCAGAGAGCGGAGGCTACTCTGCTGCGGTGCACGGGCTTCTCCTTGTGGTGGCTTCTCTTGTTGCTGAGCATGGGCTCTAGGCACATGGGCTTTAGTAGTTGTGGTGTGCAGGCTCAGTAGTTGTGCTGCATGGGCTTAATTGCTCCGTGGCATGTGGGATCTTCCCGGAGCAGGGCTCAAACCCGTGTCCCCTGCACTGGCAGGCGGATTCCCAACCACTGCACCACCAGGGATAAATTCCCTCTTTTAAGCTGCCTGCACATTTCTCTTATTCACAAAGAAGGTTACAAATAATATGGAATAAAAGGAGATTTCAGAGTCTGCATCAGGGAATGGGGCTGTTCTTTAGAGACAGGGCCTCCCACATCACCTATAAAGTCTGCTGGGACCTGAGGCCCCAGATGTGAGCAATGCTCTAGAATGCCAAGTTACACCTCTAGGGGAAAGCATCAGTCTGAGAAGTTAGGTACTGGGTTACTTACTGGGAGGAGAGCACCCAGAATCCACTCAACTCAAGGACTAAATTCTGCAAAAAAAACCACTCCCAGTTCTATCTCAAGGGCAGCCTCATAACCTGGGGTCTCCAGAGCAGTCCCGATTTCAAATGTGCTGCCAATATCTGATCCCGTGTCACCATTTTTGGTGAAGAAATGTGGTCATCATAAATATACTCCAACAGGAGTCCAAGAATTTTTCAAAGACATCTCTCTTAGATTCTCTTTGCTCAGCAAGTTAAGTACTATGCACTCACTGGATAAAGGATTTAGTGATCAGGAAGCTACTGGATGGGGGAGCACATATTCCACAGGGAGCAGGGAGCTGGTGCTGTTTGTTTTGAAGCCAGAAAGCCCCTACTGTGTTGGGCTAACTTTCCATATAACATATTAACTATACAGAAAGAGAATTCTACTGTGCATAATTCTAGCTAGGTAACCTTAGTCAAGTTATTTAAGATGTGAGCTTCAGTTTCCTCATCTTTATAATACAGTTAATAATTAACTTCCTCATAAGTAAAATACAGTGCCTGACACACAGTAAGTTATGGTAGGCAAACAGATGGTGCAAATGGTGGTGTAAAACAACTGAATAGATTGCTAAGCTTCTAAGAATGATAATTTCTAGAATTACAAATGGGCTTCAAGTGAGTGCACTTAAAGGCTGTTCTTACATTTAAAATTTCAAAATCAAAGCATTCCTTCTTCTAAGATTTTTCCAGAAGTCTTCTCCACACCCACCCCCATCTTCCACCACCCCCCAATCTCATTATCTCCATAAATATTGCCCCATTCATCCTGTTACTCAGATTAAAACCTAGTCACCCCATCTCCTCTCTTTCTCTTAAACCTTCCATCTAAGCCACTCACAAATCCTGCCAGTTCTACCTTCAAAATTCACAAGGTTTAGAATCAGACCACTACACCCTAGTTCAAGGGTCACAGTAATTTTAACACAATTAAAATTTATCATCTTTATACTGCTTAATTTATAAGCGAAGGTCAGAGTCTCCCACCCTCCCCAAGGTCACCTCCTCCAGGCAGTTGCTGCCCCCTTTCCATGAACGATGGCTCACGCAGGGTGGGTACAAGGGAGCTGGGTTGATGGGCTGTAGGTCACTCAGAAAGCTTGGTGGAAGTGGTACTTTTTAAATGGAGTGTGAAACACAGAAGGAATTCTATTCCCAGGTCACTGCTCAGATATTCTGGAGCACTACCTCCTCAGGACACTTTTTAGATACTGTAAAAGTGGTTATCTTAGGACCCTCTGTTCTGATGTCTATCTGGTCTTCGAAATGGGGGATAGAGACTTGGCAGAAATCTTGGCTGATTCCATGCTGGTCTCCACCCAGCAGAAAGAATGACGAATTCATGGTCAAGGAGGTGATGAGTGGGAAGAAGAGGTTTTGGACCTGGAGGTCCCATTTCCACAGGGAGAGGTTTTATGGGTGCGCTGGCAGGTGAAACAGTCTGTGAATGTCTCATCTCTGAGTATTAAAAAGGGATGTCTCTCCTTGGAAATACCCAAGTGTTGCTGACTGGGTGGGGCTCTATCCTATTCCCAGGCTGAATATGCCCTGAAGAAATTTTTATTGATTGGTGTGTTTTAGTTTAGTGTTTTTGTAAAGCACATCAATGTAAGCAGAATGAAATTCCTCTTTTAGGATTGATCATAAAATCAGCTTGTCATGTCCGCCTATATGGATGTAACTCATCATTTTCAAAGCTCCAATGGAATTCTCTTCTAGGAAAAACATGTGTTTTTGGAACCTTGTTTAGTCCTTGAAAATAACAGATGTATGACATAGGATTCGTTTGTTCAAGGTCAAAAAAGAGCCTTAGGGGATGAATCAGGCCTTGAAACTCAGCTCTCAATCCATTCTTCCCCAGTGGCTTGGTGTCCTCTCAGAGATCTGAATAGTCCTAGTTGTTGTTCCTTGAAAATGAGCAGACCCTGCTTGCTCTTCTCTAATCTATGGAAAGGTCACCAGGATAATGCATCCACTAGGCTGGAGACCAGCTTTGGGAGAACTTGAGAAAGGCAACGGGAGAAGACCATGAAAGGAAGGTTCCAGCTACACAGTATGGCTATGGGGAAAGGGTAAGATAAGTTAGGGCCAGAAAGACCCAGGACCCACCTCAGGGGGCTCAGAGGCTGAATATGAAGGCAGAAACCTTGGCATCTGGTACAGCCCTAGGATCTGGAACAACACTCATAATATGTTATGAGACACGAAACTTATCTGTTGGATGAATTGAACGGAGGGTTTGCACAAGCACACTGCTCTATGAGAAACTCCTCAACAATACCCCATTCACAGCAGGGCAGAGGAGACTGAACAGTTGTCACCCCAGGCTTATTTCCTCCCCCTTTTAGCAGAGAACTAGCTCAGCTTGTCTGAATTAGTCCACATAAAACAGGCTGATGTCAGTGGCCAAGCTTCAGAGGCTTCTTTTTACAAGGGCACTTCCTGACCAGGAAGATTTCATAATTTCATAATTGTCCAAGTGTTTCCATTCAGCCTATAAAATGAAGGGCATTACAGGGGTGTGGTGCTTCTGGAACCTTCTCACATGTGCCCAGTCCATCCGTGCCAGGCCTGAGCCCACCTCTAGGTGTGCTCTGTGGCTTCTCTGCTGGTAGTTTCTCCCTAATAAACATAATTGTATATGTATGCCCTGAGTCACTTTACTGATGGGTGGTCCCTGCCCCTTGTTCATGACAGTGGCCCCATTCAGATCCTCCCAGCCCCAGAAGGCTATCTTGGAGGACAGCTCCAGAGTCTACGGAAGACTTAGGACAAGAAGAGGGAGGGATACAAAGAAGGCAGAGAACGAACCGAGGGAAGTAAAACCCACAAACGAGAGAGATAGAATAGTTTTTTGGAAAGAATCATGCAAAGGGTTTAGAAGAATTTATTCCTGATCTGATACATCTGACTGACAGGCCAGCCAAATGCATTTCGTTTGATTCACACAGCAGTTAATTAAGCCAACTGTGAACGGGACCTCAAGCTGCAGGATGAAACTCTCCTACAGTATTGACTCAACCATGTACCCCAGGGTCCAGGATCCCACCAGCTGAACAAATCCCACCAACCATGACGGATTTGTACTCCAGAAAGCCAGGTGGCTTTCCCCTTAAGTCTCCATATTGACCTTTCCTCTTGGCCCGAGGCATTAATCCAGATGGGCAGGGTGTATTAGTGACTGCAGACCCCACTTTCTCCTGTAAGGAGGAAGCCTAGGCAGATTCTGTCATCCCTAACAACCCTGGCCTGTGAGCTGAGGCTGCCCTGAATGCCTTCCAGAGCCAAGGTGGTGTCGTTGGTCACTTCAGCTGAAATCAGGGACAAATTTTCACACCATCTTTTCTAATTGGACGATTCCCATTGCGGGGAAAATGCCCTCAGGGTGCACATACATAGTGAGTCTGAGAAAACAACGGTAGCCTCATTTTGAAGAGCTCTTGGCAGTTGTCTGAGGGCTACAGGAGCCACTGGTGGTGTTTCTTTAAGCACTCAAAGGTCTCTTATGACACCCCCAAGATACAAGTCACCTACAGGCCTGATAGGATGGAGACAGGTGCCTGTATCCAACAGAACCATGAAAGATTAAGTCTTTCCCTTCTCTGAGTTTCCCCAGCATACTTGGAGAGGTGTGTATAGCCTTTGATCCCTGTTGGGGAAAGGGAGACCTCTGCCCCGCCCCTAAGAATCTTTCTCCTTAAAGGAGCTTCAGTGAGGACACAGGGGGATGGAGGGATCAATATCATGTCTCACTGAAATGCAAATCAGAACTACTATGAGGTATTACCTCACACCAGTTAGAATGGGCATCATCAGAAAATCTACAAATAATAAATGCTGGAGAGGGTGTGGAGAAAAGGGAACCCTCTTACGCTGTTGGTGGGAATGTAAATGGATACAGCCACTATAAAGAACAGTATGGAGGGTCCTTAAAAAACTAAAAATAGAATTACCATATAACCCAGCAATCCCACTACTGGGCATATACCCAAAGAAAACCATAATTCAAAAAGATACATGCACCCCAATGTTCATTGCAGCACTATTTACAATAGCCAGGTCATGGAAGCAACCTAAATGCCCATCGACAGACGAATGGATAAAGAAGTTGTGGTACATGTATACAGCAGAATATTACTCAGCCATAAAAAGGAACGAAATTGGGTCATTTGTAGAGACGTGGATGGACCTAGAGACTGTCATACAGAGTGAAGTAAGTCAGAAAGAGAAAAACAAATATCGTATATTAAAGCATATTTGTGGAATCTAGAAAAATGGTACAGATGAACCAGTTTTCAAGGTAGAGAACAAATGTATGGACACCAAGGGGGGAAAAGGGGGATGGGATGAATTGGGAGATTGGGATTAACATATACACTAATATGCCTAAAACAGATAAATAATGAGAACCTGCTATATAGCACAGGGAATTCTACTTTGCTGTACAGTAGAAACTAACACAACATTGTAAAACAACTATACTCCACTTAAAAAAAAAAAAAGCATGTCTCATTGATTTACTCCTGGTTTGCTGGTTTCCTGTGGTGGCAATCTTGGTGCTTTATTAACATTATTTTTGTAGACTTTTTAATTCTATCCTGTTTTCTGATGGATTCTTGGATGAAAGACTCAAGTAACATACACTGATTATCAAGTGCATAATTTATAAGCAGAAATTTAGGTGTATAACATGTAAGAGACACAAAGGACTTGAAGCAGTGTAGGTAGACAGATGTAAGTTAATAAAAGTGAGCCTGTCTTATTATGTCAGTTTATGACAGATAACATTAAAACCTGGAATAACTGTGTGCCTACTTTTAAAGGAATTTTGTGTTATTTTAACTCAGTGCTTAAATTTGGGGCTCTGGAATGAATTAACAATTTTCCGCTGAAATTAAACTTAATTATGCTTTTAACTTAGGAGAATTTGCCCCCAATGATGTTTATGGTTTTTTTCCTCTTCTGATCTTTATGTTATAAGCATTTTCAAATTTAAAGTATAATGCGTATATATGTGATCAAAATTTTAACTGCTAACATTTTGCCATGTTTGCTTCACTTATTACTGTTCCGCAAATGTTTTTGAAAGTGAATTACAGATATATTGACATTTCATTCCTTAGGTTTCTCTGAAAACTTCTCTGAAAATATGACATTTTCCCATATAACTAGTAAAAAATTATCACACCTAACAAAACCAACAGTCATTCCTTAAACTTATCTAATCCTCAGTAAAAACATGTTTCTCAAGAATAAATTACTCACCTAAGGTGGGGAAACATTGTGATCCGGGACATAACCTGAAGATATAATATTTATATCTCTAAGAATCTATAATAGTTTCCCTGTGAAAAGAAACAAAATAGCTCCCTTACACATAGGAAATGATAAGTGACAGAAGTTTTCATTTTTTCCAAAAATCTTTAGACAGCATCAATGGAAAATTGTAAATTTCATTGCTATTGTCTGAATGTGCATCAGGATGGACAATATGTCCAAAATTCCCAAAGGGGACTCCTTTTCTTGGGAATTAGTAGGAGTCCCTGAACTGGAGACACTGCACATCTTTTCTCTTCTTGTCAGATACACACCAGTGTGTGAGGTGTCCAGATCATCAGTACTCAAACCCAAATCAAAACCACTGTCTCCCAAAGAAAGTGACTTCCCTACCTTATCAAGACCCACTGAGGATGGCTCTGGCCTGCACTGCTCTGTGCTTCTCTGTTCTCACAGCTGTGGTCCTTGGGGTCTCTGGGAAGCACAGAGACACTCCCATGATCAAGGCCAACATCCAACCCACAGCTATCTCCTGCTCACCTCCCGCTTCCTGGGTTCCCTCTGTTTCTTACTCTCCATTGGCCTTCCCAACACAGGCATTTGCATACCTCAGCAAACAACATTTGCATTTGTGTTTACTGTGGCTATTTCCACTGTTTTGGGTAAAATCATTTCTGTGGTTTTGGCTTTCAAAACAAAGGGAAAAGGATGAGGCAGTGGTTGATATCAGGAGCACCTGACTCTGTCCTTCCCATCTGTGCCTTGATCCAAGTCACTATCTAGAACCAGATTGGGACTCTCTCCTCCTTTCATTGAAATAAACACACACTCTGACCCTACACACATCACTGGTTGCATTAAGGGCTCTGTCACTGCCTTCTACTGTGTCCTGGGATATATGGGATCCTTGACCCTGGGGAGCACTGCTGTGGCTTTCTGGGCCAGGAATCTACCTGATACCTTCAATGAAGTCAAGTTCAAGCATGCTGGTGTTCTGCAGTGTCTGGGTCACATCCTTCCCTGTCTATCACAGCACCATGGTGGCCATGGAGATCTTTTCCATCTCGGCCTCCAGTGCAGGACTACTAGGCTGAATCTTTGCCCCCAAGTGCTATATTAGTCTTCTGCTGAGTCCTGATAAGAACATCTTGCAAGGGATAAGGAGTAAAACAGGTCCTAGAGCCAATAAGCATTCCAAAGATTTAACTCATGGCTCTCAAATAGACGAGTAACAGACACATGAAGATGAATCACCATTTTTATAAAGACAGTGAATCAAAGCCAAATTTATAATTTCTCTTTCTCAATTAACAAAGATTTTTTTCTATGTTCTCTAGTATACCAGGGGCACAGCCATGCTCAGTCAGCAGTTCCTGAAACTTCAAGGTCATCTTGGATATTCTGCTCACCAACATTAGATCTATTATCTATTTACAAGAACTTCATTTTACCCTCCACTTCTTGAATGAATTTTCTAGCCTATGCACTGATAGTTGGTACAGTCTACCAGGTGGTCTACTATTTTAATTTGGTCCCCAAAACCATTAGGCAGCATCAACAGGAGTTCAAGTTCATCCTTAAATAAAATGGTCTTTCACATACTAATTTGGGGACTTATTCTGCCATCTCTTCTTCTAATATATTTAGTTTTATTTTTACCTTTTAACTATTCAGTTTATCTGGTGCTTGTTTTTGTGGTCTGTGGAGGAAGCTACACCATCCCTTTTTATGAGAGAGAACTGGAGGGCATGTGGTTTGTTACCTGCCCTGAGTGAGTTGGGTCTACATGACCAGAAGGGTCTAAAGTGAAAGGCTTGAAGAGGGTTTGGGGCCAAAAGCCCCAACTCTGGGGAGGCCCTACATGATGACAGGGTACTTTATAAGTTGAAGATGTCACAAGCAAGGAGGGAATAGAATCTTAGCTTCCTGGGAGCCTGGGAATCCTGTGGGGTCTGCGCCATCCAGGGGCCAGTTATAGGACACACAAGATTAGAGACACACAGAGGCTCATCAGAGGGAAGAATTTCCTGCATGTCAGAGCCACCCAGCATGAGAGACAGAGGCGGGAGAGATGGGATCTGCCCTGAGCGCACACAGCCCACTATCTGGAGTGACAGGAATATGCAGGACGTGAGGGAGTTGGAGGGAGTCTCTGAATTAGCCCAGGGCAGGGAGGATGAAACCTCACCAGTTATATTAACAAAGAGGATTTAATATAAAAGCATTAACCAGTTATGTGTTTTTTATTGCTGCGAGAGCAAATTGTCACAAATTTGGTCACTTCAAACAACACAAATGCATTCTCTTTCAGTTCTGTAGGTTAGAAATCCAACACGGCTCTCACTGGGCTGTGTTCCTTTCTGGAAGCTCTAGGAGAGAATCCATTTCTTTGCCTTTTCCAGTTTCTAGAGTCTCTCACATTCCCGTGCTCCAACACTGCCATCTCCCGGGCCATTCCTCGGTGGTCACATCTCCCTCTGATTCTCTTCTGCCTCCCTCCTCAACTTCTAAGGACCCACATAATTAGATTGAACCCACCCAGATAACCCAGGATCAGCTCCCCATTGCAAGGTCCTCAACTTAACCACATTTACAGAGTCCCTTCTGCCATGTAAGGTGACCTATTCTCAGCTTCCAGGGATTAGGCTGTGGACATCTTCGGAGAACAATTATTCTGCCTACCACACCCAGCAACTGAAGAACTGAAAAGGCAAAAAAAAGAATGCTTGAACAGTTATATAAAGCAGCTTCCTCTCCCTAAGGCTGGAGGAAGAAATGGGGGAGGCTAAAGATATGAAAATATAGAAACTTGGAAGACGGGCCCTATGGGGAAGGAACCCAGAACTCTGAGAAGGGGGTGCCTCCCTCGGGCACCAAGAAAAGAACTGCTGTCCCTCACAAGGTGGAGGAACTTATGTTTCTGAGGCACTGTGTGCTGGATTTGTAACTCCAGTCAGAAGGCTGTCTTAACAGGGAAAAAAGGCACACTCCATGGGGCTGTGGCTCTATATGCTCCTGATGAGATCTCTGGCCACTCCTCTCCAGGCAAGGATAGTGCTTTAGGCTGTCCTTTTTAGGTTACAGAGGTGCCGTTTCAGCCAACACTGGCCCTACCACGTGCTTGAAACTAACCTGTGTTGTTTCATTTGGTGGACATTCCACACACCCAGGTAGCTGACCCTGCTGAATAATACCTTGCGGAAATAGAGGTTTTAGGATGAGAACTACTTCTCCTTACTGTGAGGGATGCTGCCATTGGGGAAAGGCCACAGTCAGGACAATGACATTGGGACTGGTGCCCAACAGGTGCCCTCCAGGCTCCCCGGCCCAGCCACATGGTAGCAGTAAAGCAGTTTAGAAGACAAGGGTGGACGGGGAAGGAGATCACCACACACCGACTAAAAAGCTGTGGACGCAGAAGTGCTTAAAGAAAGCAACCAGCAGGCTGTACAGACTGCCTCCCGCTCAGGCCAATTGTCCTAAAGAGCCTTTCCAATGACAGTGTGGGGGACTGAGATACGCAACCCGGAGCCTGGGGCAGAAGGAAGTTGACACGCAGCAAAGGCGACCCCAGGTGTTCTGAGTGGGAGTTGCCTGACAGTCACGGCTCAGCATACCCCATGTGAGGGCCAATTCACTTGGCTTCTAACCGGGCATAGGTGGACGATGAGAGACCAGCTCCCCTTGTGTTGCTCCTCCCTGGCACATGTGTTATGGGATAAAGTGGGCCCTGCCCAGCAAGCACCTGTTATTAAATGAAACTGGTACATCCAAGAAAGAAGTAAACCAGCCATCAATGGACTCTCTCACCTGCATGAATGGGTGAACCTCAGACGTGGGGTCTTCAGTACACCAAGGTACCAGAGGATGCCTGGGCCCGACGCACAATCAGCCCAGTTATATTAAACGGTCCACTGTGGCTGGGCAGCCACAGGAAAAAGCCAAAGCATGTAGAAAGGAAAAAACTCTGCCCGTGGACAGAGATGCAGACTGGTGCTTGTCCTGGAAGACACCCACTGAACACATCTTGTTACATTTTCACCAACTTGCAGCCAGTAGCCAATGGACATCAGTGTAGCACCTGACAACCGAACAACCGGGATCGAATCCCAGCCCCTTAGGGACAAACACTGTGGCAGCAGACTGCACAGGACCCATGCACTCTGTCCATGACCCATGGGAAAGGATGCTTTGGCAACGAACATCATTGGAACCGACATGCTGACCAATTCTGCATCACACAGGTAAAGACCACAGCCACCTGGATACATCCTCACAAAGGGCATGGCAATGCCAGCACCTGAGGCCAAGGAAGCCCGGCTAATGTGCCTGACTGGCAGCTCCACCGGCAAGTGACAAAGGGAACTCTGGGGTGCACGGTCCAGTGCACTAGACCTGGCCAGTCCTGGCAAATAGACTCTAGAAACCCTTTACCCTTGTCCCAGGGGTACCACTGGGTGTTGACTACAGTGAGACCCTTTCTGGGTACAACACAACAATTCCCACTTGCAGAGCAAACGCAGGCCATACCATTTGAGAACTCCTAAATGTGCTGCTACATATTTGAACTCCCTGAACACATCCAGTCAGACGGTGATGCCACCCTCATGGTCACGCGTGCCAACAGCAGACAACTATCTGGCACTCATGGGACCTTTCACGTTAACGAGCCTTCTCCCGCTTCCCTTTTCCCCTCCTGTGCCCACCTTCAGCTCTGCTCTGCCCCCACAGGTCCCATAGCCTGGTTTCCTGAAGGCAGTAGTGATGGTCTGGGACGAGGTTGCCAAAACGTTCTGAGATGACAAGCCTGGGGCTTCCCTTACCTCATGCCTATGCTTGCTGGATCGGGCAATTGTGGACATCGCTGATAATGAGCATGAGTGTGAGGTGACAGCTCCTAAGGTGGTCCTGCCAGCATGGCCACCACGTTCAGGGATGCCACATAGCAATCTCCTAGGGATGAATCCAGCCGGAGTAAGAAATGGCGAGGACTTCTCAAAGCGTAAAGTCCCTGTGCTGCAGGGACAGGTCATACATATACTGACCGTGCGGCCGAGAAAGGACAGCTGCTCCGCTGGTGGGGAAGGGGCACCTCGGACTCCTGAAGGTCAGAGACGTTGGGGAGGGCGGCATTAGCGACTTGGCTCTCACCCGCAGGACACCTGGCCCAGCCTGTCATCTCAGAATGCTTTGGCAACCTCATCCCAGACCATCACCACTGCCTTCGATCTAAGTCCTGGACACCCACTCTCGGGACACTCTGAACTGAGGACTATTGACTGGGGAGGCAGGATGGCCTCCAACAAAATGACAAAATAAGATTAATTTTCTAGATGCTGATACGATCTCCCTTAGCGTCATCTTATTACTGCTGGTGCCCTGTGGTCTCCCTCTACTGTCAGAACAAGAACAAAACCAAACTTCTCTTGTGTGCTTCCTACAGACCATAGCTAGTGCTCTACACTGAACTGATTGCTGGATCTGTCACCTCCCACCTGGTCCTGCTGACGGGACCACCTCCCCCTCTCCCAGTCTCTTGCCAGCCCCCCTTGGATCTGAGGGGGCAAGCCTCATCCAGGGGCACATGCGGAGGTGGCTTTGGGAGAGACTTGCCCATCTCGAAGCACCTCCTGTGCATGTGGGGAGAGGGGAGGTGGCCCCGACTCCTGGGCTCTAGCTCACCCCCCGGGTGGAGCTTGCACTCTGGAGTGAGGCTGTCTAGGTTCGGTCCCCATCCTGACCTAGCCACTCAGTCCTGTGTTTCTCCAGGAGCAGAACATATGCTCCTCCGCTCCAGGTCTCCTCCTCCTTCCTGGATGGCAGAACAATAGTGCCTAGCAGCAACCTTCCTTACACACAGCGCAGAGGACCCAGTTAGGGGAAGGACTTGGCTGAGGTCATGGACAGATCAAGGCCTTGGCAGCCTGGTCCCCATCCCTGGTTCTTGCTCACGGTGAGATAAAAGCCAGAGCTCACTTCTGCACAACTCTTGACCAAGCCAACCAGGAAAGCCCCGACCTGCACTAGGACCCTGAGCTGACCTGAACCTGACCTTGACTCTCACTCTCACTTCAATTCTAACCCCTAACCCTAACCTGACACTGACCCTGACTCTGACCTTGACCCTAACCCTGAACTTATTCCTTCCCCAGTGCCCACAGGAGGGCAGTCCCTGCCATTCGCTGACCCCACAGTAAGCAGCCATCCCTCTGGGAGCCCCGACAGGTGTGGCCATGTGGCCCTCACTCAGGTCCCTGCTCGGGTTACATAGCATTGCTCAGACTGCTCTCTCACCCCCCACCCCAACTCCTTCCAGCATCTCTGGGGCTGCAGTGGGCAAGGGGCCGCCCAGACTGTGCACTAGCTCCCAGCACCCTCAGGGGTGGTCTGAATAAAGAGACTTGGTCAGAACTCGGATCCAGCTCCCCATTCTCTCGGCCTAGCATGCAGTGAGCCGTGTGCCTGGCGAACTGGGGGGAAGCAGGCACCCACCAGTCACACACCAGTAACGTGATGAGGCCAGGGAAGGGGCCCTGGAGAAGGGCTGGGGAGCAGGGAGACTCCTGCCCCGGGACACAGGGCTTCATGAGAGCTGGGCCTGCGAGGATGGAGCAGTCTGGGACCCAGTGGAACTGGAGAAGGACATTTCTAGGGGACAGAACAAGGAGGGGCAGGAGCTGGAGAGCAGGAGGTGGCAGCAGATAGGTTTGACTGTTGAAGGGAAGTAAAGGGTGGGGGGAAGCAGGGGTTGAGAGGTTGCATGAGCGACTGCATGCAGGACCAGGACTGCATTGGGGGAGAAAAGTGCGGGGTTGGGCCGTGTGACTCGGACACATCTGCTCACTGAGAGGCCATTTACTAACTCTCAGGTGTCTCTGTCTTTCTCAGCCCCAAGTCCAGGTCCTTGAGGGCAGGGCCAGTGTGGCTCTTTGTAGCCTGTCAGAACGCCGTCAGTGAAAAGCATCTCCCTTGGCCTCTCTCCTCTCTGGCCCTGGTGATCATGAAGTCCTGATTGAGACTGACTGTGAAGAATTTTACCACTTCCTCACGATCACTGCTGAAAGCAGAATTCTCATCCTGGAGAAGAGATGGGGACCAGAAAGACAGAGTGCAGAGGCTGCTTCTGACATCATCCGGATCACCCGAGGCGCTAGAGTTCCTGGTTCCCAGCCAGACTCACAGAGTGGATACCAGTGCTCTCACTGCAGCGAAGGGGCTCCTACAGCAGCCGGGGGAGGCCATCACTGGAGCGGGGACTCGCCTGCCCACAGGTGGCCATCCCCATCAGCCTCCCCAGGCACCCACACGGCAGGGGGTTACCTGGCTCCAGGTATCTCTTCTGTAAATGAAGAACTGACCTCAGCTGTCAATTCGCTGTCTAATTCGAAGGCCCCTGCTGGCTTTATGGTTGTGCTGAAAGGGTCTGACACAACAGCCCGAGCTGCCCCGGGAATCTCCTGAAGTCCTGTCCAGGGGCCCCAGTTCAGTAGGTGTTGGGGAGGCCCAGCAAGAGGATGGGTGAAAGGTCCTGGTGAATCTGCACTGCGGTGAGCGTGCACTGATCCTGATGGAGCCGGGGAGTGTGCGGTGCTCTCTGGAGTGAGGCTGCGGCATCGCACCAACTCAGGGCTGCCCTTGGGCAAGGCTGTTGTCACTTGTTAAGGGACAAGAACTACCTGACAACTGTTGGAGAGTTGCCATAGTCCTGGGTGAGGTGCATGCCCACGGCAGCCTGGATATCCTTACCTTTCCTCAGTTCAACCCTCTTCCAGGGACTCTGCGGGGACACCACAGGAGTGTCTGGCAAAACCAGAGCCCAGGACCTTTCTCCATTCAAGCTGCCACATTTGGCGGAACAGCCAGGGAAAGCTCACCCCCGCCCCTTCCTCTGGAGGCGGCAGTGCATGGAGGCAGCTGAGTCTCTCCACTCAATGCCCCACAGTATCTCTGAGGGTCCTTGGATTGCCCCCTGCTAAATCCTTGGGGATTCGGCCTTGGGCCCAGGCTTTCTTGGAGCCTCCCTCAGGGTTTTTTTATGGAAGGCACACCCAGAGCCAAGATGTATGACCCAATTTTCTTACAGTCCAAGGCATGGGCCTGACAGCTAGGCCCAGCTTGTCCTCCAGGGCTACGCCCCTGCGTAAACCCACCCTCTCCCCATGCTTTGCCCTTGGACCACTTCAGAACACAGTCGCCCTGCCTACCGTCGCACATCTCCTGTTAGGGCAGGGGGAGCCCCTGCAGGCCACCTGCCCCAAACTCCTCCATGTGGGGAGGAGAAACTGAGGCCCGGCAGGGATGAAGCTGCCCCAAGACCCAGTTCTGTGTTTTTTGGTTCCACATTAGAACCACTATTTAAATAAAGTCCTCCCCTCCCAAAGGCAAAGGAGCTCCCAATGCCTCCCTCCCCAACTCCTGTTGGGGTCCTGAGCCAGAGGTGCTTATCAGTCAGGGCATAGGCCAACCTTGTGCCTCCGTTGTCCCTCCTGCACGCAGGCCCACAGAGGTCATAGGTGTGTAATTCCCTTGGCACCTGCTGGCAGTGAGGCAAGCAAGGTGTGTTTCCTCCCCTGCCCCCAGCCTGCTCCAGCATGGCCGTGATATGCGGACTGTAGTTCAGAGACCCCCAAGCCCACGCTCTCAATTGCATACCCAGCAAGGGGAAGGGCCTTGCCAGAGGCCACCCAGCAGGTCAGGGCGGAGGTGGAGCTGTTCCTGCCTTGCAGCCCTGAGAGGCCAGCTCTGCCCTGGGGCAGTCGGGAAGAAGGCAGGTCCACAGGAGACAACTCATGGGAAAAAAGCCCAATAAACGGAGCTGTCACTAGCAGCTTGGAGCCTCTGACCAGGAGAGGAGAAATGGAATGACACCACCCGAGACATAAGAACTTCAGTTACAGCCCAACAGACCAAAGTCAGACTTACGGAAGGACTCCAGAAGTCAGCAAGATGGATGGAAGGCCCTTTACAGATCATGCAGTCCACCATTTTACAGATGGCAACACTGAGGCCCAGAGAGGCTCAATAACTTAGAGGCAAGGATGAGGCAAGGAGAGGCCAGGAGCTCCTTGCCCCCAGTCCATGAGCTGCTGCTGGTCAAGAAGGTCATCCAAGGCTGGCCTAGAGAGTGGCAGGGGGCAGGGGGAGGGGAAACCACCAGCTCTGGGGCCACACCCGTCACCCTCACCCTCCTCCCAGTCAGGACAGCAGCAGCATCTCCCTGCGAGAAATTAAACGCTCATCTCCCCCAAGAGCCACCTCCAGGGCTCATCCTGCCTTCTGTCCTGTGGGCCACAAGGGCCAGAGTGGGCCACGCTCACTCCACGGGAATTCCATGGCGGCCCCTCTCAGCTCTGCAGTTTGTCCAGGAGAAGCTGAGCTACCACGGCTCCCTGGAGTTCTAGCGGCTGGGCAAGCGATGCAGCCTCATGTCCTCCTTCTGGATGTGCTCATAACAGGACTGGCGGGAGAGAGGTGAGGCTGAAGCCAGCTGGCCTGCCCGCTTCAGCCACATGCACAGGCTCTAGGGCCTGACACTGGGGTGCACCCACCTCCCGGGCCTGGACCACTGTGTCTCCAACTCAGCCCTCAGCCACAGTCTGCAAGGAAATGGCTCCTTCCCTCTCCTATTGTGCTCAGGGATGCAGCCTGGAACACACTCAGCCCTGGGGATCCGAGGGCCGGGATGCACTGTGCCCACCTCCCCCCACCCAGCCCCTTTTAACAAGGGCAAGAGCAGTGGCTCTGTGAGGACCCTTCCCATGGAGACACACAGAAGCTGTGAATTTGAGCTCATCCCCGTGATGGTGTCTGGGGTGAAAGGGGTCTGCCCCAGTGGCCAGGGCATTTCTGCCTGGCCCACCGCCTCTGTCCCTCACCTCCAGGGCCGTGAGCAAGAAGTCATACAGGCCTCCTGTGTGGATAGGGGCCATCATATCACGGATCAGGTGGATCTCGGCTCCCAGGTGCTGGATTCTGGAGAACCACCGCCACCACAACGAGAGGGAAGAGGGGACCTATCAGGGACACGCATCCAGCAGCAGGGAAGGAGCTCTGGCCTGGGTGGCTGGACACCTGGTCCCTGCTCTGAGTTTGGCACCCACAGGACCCTGGGTGGGCCTCTCTGGGCCTCAGCTTCCCCATGTGTACCAAGAAAGGCTGTGTCCATAAACCCCCATGTTCAAAGACTTTGGAGTATGTCTTGGTTGGGGGTGGGCAGGGTGGGAAGGGAACCTCCTGCAGCCCACCCCCAGCTGGGGCTCACTGGGCACGCGACACCACGTAGATGAGCAGCGGCAGCAGGTCGTCCATGGGCAGCTTGTGCTCCTGGCCGAGCATCCGCGACACAGTGGCCTCAATTTCCCCGTATGTCCTCTCTAGCACCTCCAGCTTCTCCCGGGGGTCCACCGTGGTGCTGCAGGAGGGTAGCCGGCTCCAGATCAAGGCCCTCAGGTTCAGTCCCAACCAGGGGCCCCAACACTCCTGCCACCCACACCCACCCTCCCGGGGTGTGGACTCACATCATCTTCTGCAGACATTCCGTGGCTGACAGGAAGCACTTGTCTCTGACTAGGGAGTATCTCTGCATGGTTGGGGGAGTGGGTTAGATGAGGCCGCAGCCCCCCAGCTCCGTCACCTCCTCTTTCCCAGGGTCAGGGCTGGCCCCCGAGCCCCTCACCACCCACCCCCTTCCCCATCACTGGCTTCAGGACAGCTCTGCCCAGAGGGTTAAGTGACCCAGGGAAGGTCACAGATCCACTGTAAGCCTCAGTCTACTCAACTGTAAAGTGGGGTAAATGGTCTCCAGGAGGCTGGGAGGATCAAAATGGAAAAAGAAGATAAGAATCATAACAGCCAATGGTCACTGGGTGCCGCCCAGTTCTATGTCAATGGTTCTTGAGTCCCAGGGCTTGTTGAAACACAAATTCCAAGTTCACTCCCTGAGTTTCTGACTCAGTAGGTCTGGGATGGGTTCAAGAATCTGCTTTTCTAACAGGCTCCCAGACAACGCGGATGCTGCCGATCCAGCAAACACACTGAGAACCAACGCCCCTCATGTTCTGGCCCACACCACCCGACAACAACCACAGGAGGTAGTGCTAGTACGCATCAGGGACTACTTCCACAGATGGGAAAACTGAGGCACATCTCACCCAAGGTCGTACAGCCAGTACAAGGGTGAAACCTAAGCTTGAACCTGGTCACTGTGGCTGTAAACTCATCCACATGGGAAATCAGAACAGTGCAGAAAGCCTACCATATCCTCCCTCACCCGCCTATGCAGCTTCTGACCAGTGACCATGAGGCAGAGAGCTGCTCGGAAGCCTGGGCAAACCTGGGGGCCCAGCTCAGGCTCAGACCTCCCTCTCCTGGGCAGGTAATGGGCCCACATTCTCACCTGATTGGTCGTCAGCGTGAGGTCCTTGAGGGGCCACAGGTGCCTGAAATTAAAGGAAGGTGGGAAGCTCTGCCAGGACCAGGGTGCAGGGTCTGAGGTTAGAGGGCAAATTCCCTGCACCTCCATGTCCCCCAGGAGGGCTGAGCAGGGGAGAGGGGCAGGGGATGCACAATGGCATCTGGGAACGCTTGTGTGAAGCCCAGGCAAGAGGAGGGCAGGAGGGATTCCCTGAGAGGGCAGCCCTCCATGCAACCCCAAAACACGAGTGGGACTGGAACACAATGAGGAGACAGAGGGGCAGTGCTGCAGGCCAGGGGACCCTCCTGGGCAAAGTCCTGGGGGTCAGGCCAGAGAGCTCAGTGGTAGAGACTGCTCCAGGGGCTCAGTGAGCGGGCCCAGGCTGGCGAGAAGTAGGGATGCCACGCAAGGCAAGTAGAGCCAATGGAGCAGGGAGGCCAGCATGGAGGAGGTGGCACTGAGGCAGCAGGAGGGGTGGGGAGGAGGGACTCTTGCAAAGCCATGGACAACCAGGTCTCTGGGCTGGTGCCTGGTCAGATACAGGAAACATTCACCACATCGGAAGGGGAAACAAGGTTTTTCGGCAGGAAGGGGAATGGGAAGCGCCATCACCTTGAGACAAAGGAAACCAGGTGTGGGAGGAGAGAGTGCGTTCATGCCCTCAACACTGGTAGTATCAATGGATCAAAGGAGCATGAAGGAGAAAGAACATTTTGATGACTGAGGGCGGAAGGGAGGCTCTGACCTACTTCCGGAACAGTCCTCAGTTTCCCCTTGAGGATCTCCCCTCTCCCACTCTCAGTCCAAGAGCTGGGAGCAGGCGACCTTGCCCCAGCCCCAGTGGTAGATATTGAGGCCAGCCTGGCCAATCTGGGCCACAGCCAGCATTCAGGGACACATTCAAGACCCCAGCCAAGCCTGGGAGGAACTTCAGAGGCTCTGCTGGAGCTGCTGGGAAGGAGACAACAGCTCCCTGTGGGGCCTGAGCTGGGAGAATATAAACCTCGAGTGGCTGGTACCATATTTGTCACCATACGGGGGAGCCAGAGAGCCCAACAGAGAATGAGAGAAGTTGCTTCCTTTATCATGCAACTGGACACCCAGATCCAGCCACACCTGAATCTAGCCACACCTTAGAACTTCATGGGTACACGAGCCAATTAACCTCCCCGCTTTTTTGCTGAAGACAATTTGGGTTTGTACCCTCTGCTACACAAGAACTCTGGCAATCGTGGCATGGTAGGGAGGCTTACTTCTGTACATCCAGGAACTCAAGCAGCTTGGTGTCGGGGAAGAGGCTAAGGTTGGCAATGCCCTGGCTGTAGAGGCTGTCCTCCCTCTCATGAAGAAGCAGGTAGAGAGTGAAGAGCTCCGAGTAGAAGCTGGGCAGGACAAGGGGTAGCATCAATCTGTGCACCTGCAGGTCCCTGAGTGAGAGCCACCAGGACAGGTCAGGGTCAGCAGGGTGGGCGTGGGGATCTACTTGGGCTGCCCCTCAAAGAGTCCACAGAACTCCTCGTCCCACCAGTGTTCCTGCCTCCAGCCTCCTCCATCCCGGAGAAAACCCTTCCCAGCCTGTTCTCAGTCATTTCACAACCAATTGTCATCTGTGACTACCTCACACTCTCACTTGACTTTGAGAACCAATATGGCAGCTGAGGCAGAATTTTGATCCCCATTTAATTGAAAGCAAAACCAGGGCCTTGATAGATGAGTGACCTGCAGCAAAGCTCTCAGCAGCCGTTCCAAGCTAGTCCAGTTCTGCCTCCTAGTTTTCTGTGCTTCCTAGGACTCAGGGGGAAGTTCTCCCTAATGTCTAACCCCATTTCCCATGCCTCCTGCAATGCAGTAACAGAAAGACCTCTCTGATCAGGATCTCTGGGCCTGGAATCTGAAGGCAAATTGTAAGGTTTGGTCTCGGGGGACTGGGGAGACAGATTTAATGACCCACTTAATTCCTGCTCTGTGTGACCTCAGGCTCAGCCCCTGCCAGGCCTCAGTTTCCACATCTGTGCACAGGGAAAAGGAGGTGCCTGAGGCAGTGCTCACCCGCCATACACCCAAGAGACGAGGGTGGGATAACACGTTTAGAACAAAGACGCACTTGATGCACTGTGGCAGGGCCCCTCCCCAGGTTGCTCAAGGAAGAGAGGTCATGGATCATTCTGATTCTTGAATGGTCAATGAGCAATATTTGGTCAATAGCATGAACCCCTAACACTTCCCAAGAAATACCCTTTTCCCCCGAAGGAGGGCCCAGAAGCAAAGGTATACGGACTCCCAGGACCCGAGCCTGGCTGCTTGCACCAGGGCAGAGAACCCCACAGACCTAATGGGGGCAGTCACCTTGTCTCTGCATCTTGATCTTCCTCTGGGACCTGGCCCTTGCACTGTAAGGCAACCTGCAGCAGACCCCTGCAAACCAAAGGGAGGGGCAGCGTGGCTGCCATCTCCCACAGGATGGGAGTCACCAAAGGCCAGGCAGGTGGGCTCCACCCCCAGAACCACGGAGCCTGAGGACTGCAAAGCCCAGTGGCCCAAACCCCAGCAGCGAGGAGGTTGGGAGTACGGGATGTCTGCCTGAGTGTCCTGGAACCCTACCACAGCACTAACTGCAGCATCTAAGGTTTCAGTTTATAGCGTTTGACGAGGTCACAGCTCAGCCGGGACAGGACGGGAGATGGTGTCTGAGCCCAGGTCAGGCTCCGTTTGCAGTGGGGTTAGAGTTCTCCTGGGGTCAGGGCTAGCCCGGGGCCTGGCTGGGGCCTGGACTCTGGCTGCAGTCAGGGCTTGCTATCACCTCCCCACCCTCTAACCCCTATGCTCACCAGCTGCATATTAACCAACCCACCCCCTGTTTCTTTCTCAATCCAGACCCAAGGCAAAGGCACCCTTCCTACCCAGGGCACCAGGCAGAGCTGATGCTTGGAAAGGGCAGAGCTTCCCCCACACCCCGCTCTGGGGTCACAGTGCAGTGGTTGTCCCCATGTACCACCAAGCTCACCTGTAGGCGGCCCAGAGTTCCTGGGCGTGCTGCTTCACCTCCTCCTGTGCCAGCCCCTGCAGGTGCTTGTTGGCCCCAATGCCTGAGTATGTGGCCTGGAAGGTCAGCATCAGAGTCCGGAGCAGCTTTCCCAGGGGATGCAGAGAGTTGCTCAGGGCCTGGGCAGGTGCAAAGGCAACAAAGAGATACTCAGCACTGTGGGCTGGAGCACAGCATGCCCACGCAGGACCCCACTTCTTCAATGGGAGCACCGAGGCACTCTCAGCAAGGGCCCACAGGCAGGCCTGTCCCCTCTGGTCAGCACCCTCCCCTGGAGCCCTTACCTTCCTGAGGCACTGCTGCAGGGCCTCGGGCGTCCGGTGCTGCAGCAGCTCCTCCAGGATGTCCTCCATTCTGCCTGCGTGGTCCTCGGGGTGGGTCCTGGGGCACCACACACACACACGTCTCTCACCCACGCCCAGGCCTGCCCTCTCTGGGAAGCCTTCCTCCCCTGGCCCACTCAGAGCCCCACTGACCCCAACACTGAGCTCTGGATGCCCTATGGGTACACACGCCCACGCATGCCTGGGCCTCACCTCTCGCAGCACAGGTACTCCTGGGACTTGCGCAGCTCCCTTGAGCTCTGCACGTGGAAGCCCAGCAGGGCCTCCTGCAGGTCTCCAGGGCAGCCGGCTTGAACAAAGTCCTGGAAGGGGCCATAGACGCCCTGCCAGCGGCTCTCCACGGGGAAGACGCCCAGGCCCAGCTGCCTGCGATGGAGGCAGTGGGGGACATGGATAGGGATGGAGCCATGCTGAGCAGGACCCTGATCAGCCCTTGGAGAGGTGGGGATATCCAGCCTGGCCCAGAGTCAGGGCCCAGGTGGGGTGGGTGGAGGGGGGGGATGCAGAGCGGCCTGACCTCCAAGGCTCCAGGAGGAGAAACGGGAGGCAGAGAAGGGTCAGAGAGAATCTACTCCACGGTAGAGAAAAGAGACAGGGGCACACAGAGCACTGGAAAAGAAACAGAAAGAGCTGGAGAGCTGAAGGCCAAGTCCAGAGAGTGGGGTCTTGGCCTAAGAGAGACCAGGGCCCAAATCCCAGGATGCCCCCGCCACGGGACCCCGCTCTCCCTCCTACCACACCTGGGTCCTTCCTGAGCTTGATCCTGTCTCAGCCAATAGGCTTAGGGGTCTGGCCGTGTGTGTGTCTGGTGCAGTGTCTAATGGAGCACTGCTCTCCCATGTCACGCTCATAGATTTTCCTACACCTGCACCCGACCCGGGCTCACACCCCTAGGGTTTGCCATCCACTTCTAGCTCCTGCTGTCAGGGAAAAGAAACACGCAGGGACAATGTGTCAAGTAAACAACATGTGAAATGCTGGCTGGCACCATTAGAACCACCACCCTCACCTCAACAGACATAGTAAGAGTCACCACTTGAACAACGGTTTTCCAAGGAAGAACTCTGTCCCCATAGGGAAGAAGTCCATCCTCTTCTCAAATACCCCAGGATAGGGACAGTGATTCCACTTAGTAAGTTTCCTTCTTTACCCTGGCTGCCAGGGAACTCAGAGCCAGGCTAATGCTTGATTATAAGGCCTATCTGCACCTCCCTTTCTTGTAAGCTCAACTCACACTTTAATTTTCTATCTTATTCTTGTTTGTTTTGTTTCATAAACTGTCTTGTACCCTTCCTAGAATAAAAGCAGGGTCTAAGCAAAGCCTACACATAGTATTTTTCTCCAGTTTTGTGGCATGTGGAGTTACCGTCACATAGCCCTTAATTCCAAGAGTCTCTGACAAGGGCTATGTGACCTGAGCTCTCTGAACTCTCCAAAGAGCTAAGAGGAGGTACAGAAAAGCCGTTCTAATGAGACCTGAGTCTTTAGGGTAGAAACACAGACACACACAGACACCCCCCCCAGAAAGGCTTCAGAATACACAGGCCAGACAGTCAGTCTCTCACCTCTTGCGGGTACTGCCTGGATCTGGAGGGAGGGCAGCTGTGTCCAGCACACCCTGGGTATGCAGTCCTCTCCCTGCCCCACTGCCAAAAGATCCCTCCAGGGTGAAGCCATTAGGGAAGGTGACCTTGCCCTGGAAGCCGGGAGACAGATGCAGGGATGTCTGTCCATCTGTCTGTCCAGCTGCCCTTCCATCCCATCATGACAGGCCTCACGCCTGTCCATCCCAGGTCACAGAGGCTAGAAACTGATGGATGGCCTTCCCACCATCCATTCAATCTGCCCCACCCCAAGGGGCTCATAATCCTCCACCCCTGCAGGAGCCCCTGCCTGTGCCCACCACCAAGGGGCTCATCTCTGAGGCAGGAAACGGCGAGGGAGACAGAGAAGGGACTCACAGGTCAGAGTGGGGAGGACCACCACTGGGTCCAGAAGTAGGCAGAGGCCTCGGGAGGACATGAGGCATTACCGGCCTTGAGGAGGGGCAATTCCTTGCTGCATGCGACTGTTCCATTCACAGCATTCCTAGTCTCCATCCACTAGATGCCATAGTACCCCCCAGTCAAATAGCCCCCACATTTCCAAAGGCCCCAGCAGGGATACAGCAGGGATACCTTCTGCGAGGTCAGCTCAGGCAGAAACATACTGAAGGATGATGCCTCCAGGGGCACCTGCCCAAGGCACTGATGGTGGTGGTGGAGGGGGTGGATCCCTCTCTTGGGGGCCAGGAGGAGACACAGCCAGGAGACCACCAGCACCCTCTGCACCCAAGGCAAGCCTACCTATCCCCTCTTGACTCACACCCGATCAAATCACACCTCCGCAGCAGGGAATCGTCACTGTATCCACCCCCTAGATGTAGTGGAGATGGGAGAGGCCCTCCCTTACCTGCTCCACCTACCCTCAGCCCTAAATCCAAGCAGGGAGATTACAGGCCCCAGCCAAGGTCTCAGCAGGGAGTGGAGTAAGGTCTCTGTGGCTCTCACCTTCCCCACGAAGGTCAGGTCCCTGGCGAAGGTGCCCTCATACAAGGAGTCATCTTCAGAGAGAAGGATCCCTGGGCCCTAAGGAAGGAAGCGGGGAGGGTAGGAGCAGTGGGTTAGGAAGGGCCAGAAGACTGGCGGTGGGGAGGGGAGGTGGGCAGTGACCCATGGGCAGAAGGGTCCTGAGCCCTGCCATACCTCCCAGGACTGTGCCTAGGTGGGATGCCAGCCCCTGGCCTTCTGAGCACTGAGCACAAGGCCCATGGACCTCGACCCTGGGTTACCTTGACCGACACCCTGGGACCTGGCTCCTCCCCTCCAGCAGCCTCTCTCAAGAAGCCTCCTGGGGGACCCTTCCTTCCCACCTACAGCTCAGGAAGTACTGGGCTTTTCCTGAACCATCCCCACTTCCCTGTCACTGACCCCGGGGACCGTGGAGCTGATCAGGCTCCTGTGCTGCATTGGCTGCCAGGAAGCTCAGAAGCAAATGGGATACAATTCGTGTTCTACTTATTTCTGAATCTATCTTATGTGCCTATTCTTACCTTTTCTTTCTCCTTCAATCCTTTCCAGGACAAAGCATAGATAAACAAACAAGCCACAATATCAGTAACAGCCATCAGGCCAGAGCCGCACTATGTGCCAAGCACCTGGCAGGGTGTGGGTGAGGCAGGTGAGGGCTATGCCCGGGCACGGGAAAACTGCGCTCAACAGAATGCGACAGTGGGCAGGTTCTCTGACCTCTCTGAGCCTCACGTTTGTCACTTTTACACTAGGGACAATAACATGACCCCAGGGCTACTGGGAGGATCCCATGAGATCATGTTGGGAGGCTTAGCCCAGAGCTAGACACCCAGTTAGGGGTCTATAAACATGGGTGGTACAGGCTGCTGGCATCCTCATTACTATGCACTTCATTGTTGCTATTTTAGTGAGTCGTTACGATAAGTAGTTCACCTGAGCTGCTGATGGGAAAACTGAGGCTGGGAGGGGCAGGGACTTGGCCAAGGCCAGGGTAGGTAGGTGGCAGAACTGGATTCCTGCCCAGGTTCTGGCTCCCTCCAGCACGTCGGAACCCCGCTTCCTGTCCCATCCACCCCTGACCAGTCTCAGTTCAGCTTTGGAGCCCCCAGAGCAGGGAAAGGGTAGCTCAGGACACACGTGGGTCACTGCACTCACCACCATCTTGTCTGCCTGGAAGGTCCCCTGGTAGCAGACACCCGCCTGGGTGACCACGACCCCTGGGCCATGGCGCTGGTCAGCCTGCCACATGCCAATATAGCGCTCACCCCTGGGGGAGGAGAGAGTAGGGCCAGAGTTGGATCAGAATTGTGCCCATGCACCTTCTGTGTGTTCTGCTGGCATGGGACTGGGGTGGGGGCAGGGGTCAGATAAGGAGCAATGACATGGCCTGAATCCACTCAAGTCAGACATAGGGCAGGTGAGGTGAGGACCCGCAGGAGGAATGAGGGTGGAGGAGGAAGGGAGCCTGTCTGGGGGAAGGCATCCTGGCAGGCTTCCCGGGAGACGTGGCAGGAAGGACAGATGGAGTAAGTAAGGGTGCCATTTAACATATGCAAAGCCATTGAGGCAGGAGTGTACGATAGATACATGGGGGCGTTCAGTGGTCTAAAAGGCTAGGGGGTACACAGGTGGCATGGCAGGCATGAGGTCAGAGGAGCAGGCAAGGCCTCAAATGTCGGGCCAAGGACACTGGGCTCTGTCTCAGCCCAGAGAGCCCGGAAGGGCTGTGATCCTTTGATAGGACCCGATCAGAGGGGGCCAGAAACTCCTCTCTGAAAGCACAGGGAGGGGCCAGAGCTGGGGGGGCTCCTGCAGTCAAGGTCGGGGTCCCTCATCCTGAGCCTCAGCAACAACCGAGGGAATGGAAAGAAAGTGAGGGGCTTCAGAGAGACTCTGGGGGACAGACAGAACGGACCCAGTGACGACAGGGAACCCGGGCCCTGAGGCATTTGGCCTGTGAGGCCCCTCTGCCCCTCAATCCTGGTGCGGGGCCGCAGAGCACTCGCCTGTCGCCGTCGTCCTGGACGCCATAGCCACTCCTCTGGCCCCTCTCCCAGTGGCCCGTGTACCTGCAGGGCTGAGGGGTCTGCGGGGTGCTCTCAAGGACCCCAAATCCATGCCGCAGGCCTTCCTGAAAGTAGCCCTTGTACACCTCGCTGGTGCTGTACCTGCGGAGGGTCACCAATGGCTGGCCCTGCCTCCCAGAGGACGAGCCTGTCCCACGAGCCTGTCCTACCATCAGGCCAAGGGTCACTTACTCACAGATGCCATAGCCACACATGCTGCCTTCCCGCCAGTGGCACTTGTAACAGTCAAACTTATCCTCGGAGGCCTGGGGCACCAGGCGGATGCCAAAGCTGTCAGTGTGGGTGGGCAGGGAGGGAAGTCAGCACTGGGGCCACAGCCCTGGCCCAAGACACCTGTCACACCCCCTCCATGCCCAGGAGTGTCCCTGCTCTTCCAAGGGGCCTTCTCAGACGATGGGGAGAATCTGAGAGGTGCTGAGCCCCATCTTGTTCCCAAGAGCCCCTCAGGATACCCCAACTCCACCCCAACCCCCATGCACTCTGGGAGGGCCTTCTGGCCCTGGACCACTCCCTCCATGACCTGCCCCCCTCCTCAGGCCTAGTTTCCCCTTTAGGACAATGAGTGGAGCTGGACCACATGGCCTCCAAGTTTCTGCTTGAGGTTTGGGAATGTAGGATGGGGCCCGGCTGGTGACAGTGGAGAGGGGTGGAAACCACTCCCTGCCTGCCCACCACACAGTCCTGTGTCAGCCCCAGCCTTACCCGTGCTCCAGGCCCTGGCAGAAATCCCCCACGTGATTCCGCCCGTCTGGCCACTTCAGGGTTCCCCTGTAACACAGTCGAGGTCCACGGGCATCAGGTCCATGGGCATCAGACCCACCAGACCTTCAACACACACAAGACCCCCAGCCAACCTCCGCCGCAGACTCTCTCCGAGGCCTCGATCCCCCTTGGACTGGACTCTCTGCCCCAACTCGGTCTTCTTCTCCGAGCTTTATGACCCCACATGGGCTCTCAGCCCTTCTCTACTCCTGGCACAATGGTCCCAGCAGCCTCACAGAGTGTGCTCCACACCCAGCAGGGAGAGCTCTGGAAGCATCCAGGTTGCCTTTTTCCCTTGACCAACAGGAAGCTCAGAGCTAACCTTCAAGCTCAAGCCAAGTGCTAGTCAGTGGGGTTTCTACCATCCTTGTCTCCTCTTCTGACACAGCATTGCTTTTTCTGTGTTTTTGTTCATAAGCTTCCTCAAGCCCTTTCTGGAAGCAGGCAGGGTATCAGAAACGAGTGGAATGCTTGCAAGCGTAACCTTGGCGAGTCCTTTCTGCTCTCTGGGCCTTGGTTTCGCCAGCTGTAGCACAAGTTGGGGCCATGTTCTTCAACAGCCTATCTGCCTGTGGGGTCGTGTCGACCTGCAACTGAGGCCAGGTTCACCCTAGAACCTGCCCTGAGGCCTGGGGAAAGTCATGCCAGTCTCTGGGCCTATCACCTAAAGGGGGTGATAACACTCCCCCAGAGCATTCTTGTAAGGACTGATGAAGACAGAACGTCTGCAAAACATTTCTACCACCACCAGACAATGCTATGTAGACATGAGAGTTTTCTTCCACCCGCCTGAGAACAGAATGGTGACCGTGGGCCCTGCAGGTAAGCTTCCTGATGTCTGCCCCACGCTCGGTAGCCTCACTGCCATCCAGACTGTATCTGGCACAAACCTACAGTGGGCCAGGTCCTGTCCAAGAGGACTTAAGAGAGACTGTGGGGGACAAACAGATTTCACCACAGGCGGGTAACAGCCTTTGGTTCATGCCCCGAGGCAATTAGGTCCACATGGGTCCTGTCTGCCCCTCAGACTCCCAGGAGGATCCCTGCCTCGCTTGGCCCAGAGCCTCCTCGGTCACTCACTTGCCATGGGGCCTGCCACCGTACCACTCGCCCTCATAGGTGGCCTGGCTGAAGCGGCCCTCCGCACGGAAGGTGTATGCTCCACAGCGGCAGGTGGGGGGTTCAGAAGGCTCCAGGCCCGCCCCCAGCACCGGCAAGTCCTTCTTCCCACGCAAGGTCTGGCACACAGCCTGGGTGACCTTCCGCTGCCAGGCCACCTGCGGGGGGACAGGGAAACACAGGACAGGCCACTGTTGCTGGAGGCAGCCCCTCTAGGAAGCCTCCTGGGGCGGCATCAGGTATCACCCTACCCACACCCACTCTTATCACTTGCAGGGACCTCCAACGGCTCCCGTGCTGCTCCCTGGGGCCTCATTCAGACCCGAATACCTGTTTGCAGCTTCGGGCCTGCCCAGAGAGGCCAAACAGAACCTTCGAACAGGCCCCAACCCTGGCTTCACAGAGAAAAACACGTGTTCTCGTCGGCATTCTGATGCCCGAGCCCAGGCTGACCCCTGACTCACTCTGACCTTGACTCCAAAGGCTTGACATTCCCAACGAGCCTCCTCTTACCCTCCTGTCGCCTTCCCTCACTCCCCTGACCCCACTCCCCGGACTCACAGTCCGCCCACACTCACCCGGCCCTGTGGGTCCTTGGAGCACAAGGAGAACTCTTCCTCAGGCGTGAGGAGGTGAAACATGCACCTAGACAGATGGAGCTAATGAGTGGGCTCCCGCTCTGTCCAGGAGGGTGCCGAGGGAGGGCCCAAGTCAGAGCCCTGGGGCGGGCAGGTTACACGGGGTAGAGGGAGGGAAGGCCTGGGGTGTCACTGGATGGGGATGCTCACCCGTCCTGCCCAGGTTCCACCCACACCAGCTTCAGATCAAAGGTGTGGACACTGTGGCCCTGGAAGAAGAGGGGGCACAGGTGGGCAAGACGCTCACCTATTCTCCGGTCTGGCCTTGCTCCCAAGCAGCAGCTCGCTGGCTCACCGCTGGGTGTCCCCAGCATGCTCAGTGCGGCACGCCCAGCACTGAGTCCCACACCACCCCTGCCGGCTCCCCATCTCCAGGGCAGGTCCTCCACCTCCCTTCCCACCCGAGGGCCTGGCCAGAAACCCAGGACAAGCCTCCCGCACCCCCGACATTCTGCTCCATCAGGGCCCCCAGAGTGGTCTTCTGGAAATGCAGCATGGATCTTGTTAGCCCCTGCTGGAAACCTCTCTAAGGTCCCTACGGCTGAGCCTGACCCCTGAGACCACACAGACCACTCCCCTCCACTGCCTGGGCCTCCTCCAGTTTGCCACAAATTCTCCTCAGCCTGAACCTTTGCATGTGCTCTTCCTTCTACTTGGAATGTCATCCCTGCTCTGAGAGACAGAACAAACCTCCCTTCCTCTGGAAGATTTTGCGGAGTGACCTTTCGCCTGGCATCAGACACAGGTGGAAGCGGCACCAGGCCCAGGCCTGAAGGGGAGGAGGAGTGTGCCAGACACGGGCCAGGACAAGAGAGGGTCCAGCACAGACAACAGGACGTGCCAAGGTCCAGAGGTGGGAAAGGGCTCAGCACCTTTTAGTGACAGTATCTCGTCAGCATACCTGGAGCACAAAGGGTGAAATCGGGAGTGGAGGGAAACTCAAACTGAATCAAAACCCCAAAACCAGGCTTCAGGAGACACAGCTTTAGATGGGCAAGTAGCATCCCTTCTAGGCCTCAGCCTCCCTATCTGCAGGGGAGTTCCAGGCTGACACTCCAGGGGGATACAGAAGACAGTGCTCTGGCTATCACAGGGGCAATATAAGTTCAGGGGGAACTAGGCACAGCCAAGGTTATGGGCCACATAACAAATCCCAAACCCTAGTACTGGCTCCCTCCTGACTTCTGTAAGGCCGAGAGCCCGGGCACTGCTGCTACATGGAACTCCTCTCTAGAAGCCTTGCATGTGCCCTGAATGGTTCACGCAGCCCTCCTCAGCCACTATGGGCCACTTATGACCGTTGTCTGAGGTTCCTCTCCTGTTGGAGGAAGACAACTAGGAGTTGTCTGCCATCTGCTGAAGCACAAACTGACAAGTGTCCCACTTTACAGGTAAGGAAACTGAGGAGAAGACATTTAACAGGGATACGAGCTGTGGAGAGTTGAGACTGGAAGAGCCCTGCTCCATAGCCCACACTCCTTCAGGGATGGCTCCACCTGCTGCCCCCACCCTAGCACTCTGCCTTTCTGCCCCCATCACCTCCCCAGGCCCAAGTTCTCGCTCCCAGCCACATGTCTCTTTCCCACTCCTTTTTTCAACCAGCCCTCAGACCCCCACTGTGACCCCACGACCTCTGGCCAGCCCCACCCTACCTGTAGCAGGACAAGGGCATCATCAAAGAGCAGCACACGCTCTGCCCTCAGCGGGGTGACCGTCACAGGTATGTCCTGGCTGTCTTGCAAGAGTCGGTGAGTGGGGGTACAGAGCACATCCTGGTGAGGCGAGGAGGGAGGTGCAAGGCTCAGGGACCTCTGTCCTGGATGCTGCTGGCCACTCCACGGCCCGCCTCTGCCCCAGGCACCTCCCCCACTCTGAGCATCTCCTGGAGGCTCCCAGGTCAGTGATGGGCACTGGGGCTCCAAGGTGGGGGGGTTCATTCCTGGCTATGCCCAGAAGGACAGCACAACTTCTCTTGAAGCCTTACTTTGTCCTCCTCCAACCCATCTCAGGCCACGGCCCCAGTCAAGCCCCCATCAACTTTCACCCAGGGTTCTACAATCCCTGCCTCTCTCTGGCAATTCCTGTCCCCTTCACTTGTCCTCCTAATTCTCTGCTGCACTGGGCCCCAAGCCTGTCATGCCCTGTGAGAGCACAGGGGACTTTCCCTCCTGCAGGGGCAATACGGGCAGTGACTCGGGGGTGCAATCATTCAGTGACATCCCAGGAGAGAGGGTCGATTGTGCTGACCACTCTTCCCCAGAGCCAGAAGCTCACATCCAGCCCAGGAGGTGCTCAGCAAATGGGTGAGGATGGCTGGACAGGGGAACGTCACAGACACCTGCTTTAGCCACTGCCCCCCGACCCAGGTGGGGAAGCTGGGGCATGGAGCAGGCAGCAGGCAGCTCAAGCTACCCAACGGGCCCCTGCCGGATGGCAACCCCTTCCCTCACTGCCCCTCAGGCCTCGAACTCACCCGCAGCCGGCTGCTCAGAGTGTGCCAGAGGGCCTGCGTGGCCATGGCCTGGTCCAGCTCCTGCCCCATGAAGGACTGCAAGTTCCCAAAGACGGTGGCTGCATGCACCAACAGGTCCCGGGTGGGGTGACCCTGTAGGGGGACAGAGCAGCCGGGGTGGGGTATTATCAGAATCCTCTCCCACCCTGTGATGACTGCCCCAGCCCTGGCCTGGCCCCAGCCGGTCAGGAGGTCTGGGTCTAAGTCTAAGTTTTCCCTTTTCTCCCTGCCGGCCCCTCCTCTGGCAGTAGGAGGATGCTTCCAGGGGATTTAGGACCATTCGATGACTCCCCCAGCTGGGGCTGGGCCATGTGTCCTCACACCCAGTACATGATTCTACATCTGTTCTCTGGGTCTCTGCTGGCTCCACCAGGGCAGGGCCATGTACCTCAGATACCCCAGGGCAAGGACATATTCCTTCAAACCCCCCAGAACAAGACCATGTCCCCAGGGCATGGCCAGGTCCTTCTCAAACCAGGGTTCCTGAGTAGGCAGGTTCCCTGAGCCAGAGGCCCGTTTCTCCCATCCCTCAGCTTCCCCACGGGAGACAGGCCTGATAACCAGCAATTACCCCCCACTCCCCATCACCCCTGCTACCTACCTCCCCGACAGTGTCCCTGAGGCTCAGCAGGAGGAGCACGCACTGCCGCACATGATGGGTGAGTGGCTGGCGGAGAGCCTGGACCAGCGCGGTGCCCACCGAGCCCTCTGAGCTCATGCCCGACAGGAACTGCTGCAGCGCCTTCCGCTGGCCCTGCCAGTACTCGCTGAGTGGAGGGAGGGCCGCACACCCCTTCACTCTCCCCTCCTCTGTTCCCACACCTGCCACCATTGCCCCCTTGCCCTGGCTAATCTCTCAGATCCCAGGACAGTCCCAGACCCCAAACCTCTCTCCCATCAGAAAAACAGTGGCTGAGTGACCCTCTTGGAGATTTGGTAGCGGTATCTCAGAGATGAAAGCCCACCCTGAGTAGCAATTAGGAATGCTTCCCCGCCCCAGGGTCACTCCCGTCAGTTGGTATATGGATTCTGCTCACAGCCTCACTAGGCTTCCCTCCCTCTCTTCAGTGTGGAGCAGCATGCAATTGCTAGAGCCAGGATTGCTCAGGATGAGTCCCGGGCCGTGACACTCACTGCTCTGGGGACGTGGCTTCCCCAAGCCCTCCCTCCCAGACACCCCCAACTCAGAGGCCCACTGCAGCATTCCATGCTCACCTCCTCCTCTTTACTGCCTTCTGAAAGGCCTGCACTGCCACACAGCTTGTGTAGGACTCGATGTACCTGTAGGTAGCACAGGGGACACCCAGCAAGCCCAACGCTCAGCTCCAGACCCAAGCCCCTGCCCTTCTGGTGTCCCCAGATCCCACCCACTGAGTGGCTGCAGCCCTGAGGGCCTGGCTCTGGGCACTGGTGACCTTGAGTCTTAACTGACCCAACTAGACAATTCTAACTCAAAGTCTCTTTTCCCTGGGAGGCCACCAGGCTCAGATCTGGGGTGCCTGAGCCTGCCACCAGGCTAACACCCAAACCCAGGGCTGAACCCAAACCTTTGCCAAAGCCCTGACCCACGTGAGTCCCGGTGCCGGCCCCAGCCCCGCCTCGGCTATCTTACTCCAGGTGGACTTGCAAGACACGGTCAGCGCTGTGCAGCAGCAGCAGGGATTCCAGACTGATGGAGTCCGGGTGGCGCAGCCTCTCCTGCAGTGAGTGCAGGCTTTCCTCCGTCACCTCCCACAGCTGCTGGGAGCTCCTGTGCAGCTGCTGCAGGAGCTGTAGGCACTCTCTGCCCCCGGGATCTGAGGGCTCTGGAGCTGGGGCAGGAGCACAAGCACACTGTGAGGGGAACAGGGCCGCTCCACCTTCCAGGGAGCACGCAGAGGCCCTGGGTGGTCACCGGAGGGGCAGCAGCACCCCTAGCCCTGGAGCTGCAGCTAGGGTCTCACATCCCTGGGGTCCTTGGGACAGAACTGGAAGCCCATGTGCCCCCTTGAGCTCAGCAAGGGATGGGCAGGCTACAGCAATGGGCAGCACCCTTGTGGATTCAACAGGGGCACGTGTCCACCTCCTCACTAAACAGGGACAGCACTGATGACCTAGGGCCACCAAGTACAAGAATCCCCCCTGAGCTTCAGAGCTTCCTCAGGTCCAGAATGTGAAGCCCATAGGGTCCTGTAGTCTCCTGCCATTCACAGATGCACCAACAGAGCCCCCAAGAGGAAGGCACCTGCCCAAGGTCATTTTGTAAACCGGGCATCCTGCCTTCCAATCATGCCCTGGGTGAAAGCAAGATGAGAATTCAGGCAGAGAATCCAGGCCTGTGCCCTGGGAGGGATGGAACATCGTCTCCGTTCACAGAAGGTCTGGGCTAGAATGGGGTTCACAGCCTGGTTCCCTGGGGTCCCTTTGAGAAGGAAGCAGCCAGCAACTGGGGGTGAGGGCCCTGGATCCATCCGAAGACACCCACACCAAATGTCACCGCTCCCATTTGCAGCTGAGAAAGCTGTAGCTCAGAAGGTCCAACAGGGAGGACTCCTGTCCCTAGGACGGTTCCTGCATCCCCCACTCTCCCCTCAACTCACCGGCCTCCAGAAGGGGCTGGAGGACAAAGCTGTTGATGCGTGCGAGTGTGGCTGAGAAGACCTCCTCCAGCCGCAGCAGGGCTGCCTCCTCAGGGCTGCACATGGCCAGGGTGCCAGACTCAGGGCCTGAGAACCAAGCAAGATTAGAGCGAATAGCAGCCATGGGAGCAGGGTGCCCTCTCAGGCTATATGCCCAAAAGGCCCATGACCACCCTACCTCAGAACTGAGCAAGGAGCCCATGTCACCCCAAAGGGGAGTTTCTGAACTGGCCAGTGACCCCTGCTCATGCTCCACTTGGGCCCAGCTGAGGGGAGCCTGAAGGAGTGGGAAAGAGGACTCAGAACTGCCAAGGGAAGCATCTATTTTTTACCCAAAAGGCAGATGCTCCTTAAGCCCTCTGGCCTGCTCATTCCTCTGCTCAAACACCCACCATGGCTCCCAAGGGCTCAGAGTAACATCTAGTAGTGCTCCGACCTAGTCCTCTCTCCACTGACTCTCTGGAAACAAGGACATACTCTCGGAGGAGCACAGCCTTTATCTCAAGGCCATGGCTCAGGACTCCCTGTCACCCAATAGGGCTATGTAGGAGGGGTCTGGGAGAAGTGGGAAATATCCTGCTGGAGCCATGAAGGATGGGCAAGAAATAAAGAGGCAGAGAGGAGGACAAGGCATGCAGGTGGGGGAACCATGAGAGCAAAGGCTCATGGGCATGAAGGCCCAGGCTCTGCAGGTGGCCCACCAAGAGCTCCCTAAGTGGCTAACAGAGGAGCCATGGAGGGCCTCAGAGTGGGGGAGTGATGGGATTCAAAGTCAGACTTGGGGACATGGACTTGGTGACAGTTTCAGAGGAGATGATTCCAAGCCATGAGAGGGTAAGGTGAGTGTGGGCAGGAGCCAGACACTTCATGCCCCCCTGCAAGCTGCAGGACGGGTTCTACTCCAGAGGTGGGGGCCATGGGGGTGGGCAGGTCTTTGGACCTCCTTCCCTGGAGAGCAGGACCCTCCAAGAAAGCAGGATCACCTGAGAACGCAGCCTCCTGACTGGAGGGAGGGGGAGCAAGGGGCCTGGGTTCGAACCCATCCCCATAGCCAGGCTGCATCCTCCAATCAGACACAGCCCTCTCCTACCAGACCTGGTAAAGGAGGTCATCTGCCCAGATTACGTGACTGTACGCCTCAGGGTTGAGAAATAGAGAGTCTTTTAACCCCAGACCCTCAGACTCGGCCTCTCTCCGACTCTGACACTCTGAGGCTCTGAGTTGGTTGACCTCGGTGGGGCTGTAGACATAATATGAGGAGATACAGACAGACCCAAAGGATCAAATGAGAAGGGGTCTCATCCCTCCCCACCCAACCCCAAAGACACCAAAGGGCATTCCAGGCTCCTGACAGAGCCTACAATTCCCAGAGAATTGGCTCTGGGGCAGAGTGAGATGAGTGCCTCAGAACTCTGGCCAAGGGCCCAGGCCCAGGACATTCCTGCCCCACCTTTCCTGCTGTTGTTGCTTCAGGAGGGCGAGGCCTTGGGAGGGAGAAGCAGGAAGGAGAAATGGCTGGACACCCAACTGCAGGCTTCTCTTTCTGCTGGCCCCCTGCAGCAGCCCCAGCCCCCTGTGGAGGACTGGGGGAGGGTTGCTCCAAGTCAGCTCAGAATACCAGGACAACACAGCCAAGGAGTCAGGGGTACAGCAAGTGCGGCCTGGGCCCATCTGACCCTCACCCATATCTCCAGAAACTGGTGGAATGGAAAGACCCTTTGGGAAGTGACCTTTCCACCCTCAGCTGGCAGTCTGTCGGGGTCTGAGCTGAGAGGTGAGGACACCAGCTAAAGGTGGAGGGGGGAGGGTGCAGCCAGGATGGGAGGTACAGACTAGGAACCAGATCAGGGTGAGCTGGGGACCTGCAGCAGATAACTCACTGTTGGGAGGCCTTGCACATCAGATCCCCGACACTTACCTGGGGCCCACCCCAACCAATGCCACACCCAGGGCACTCCTCTCCCCCTTAGGCTTCCTCCCCTTGCCCCCATGGGGCTGGCAGAAGCTCCCCTACCCTGGACCCATGGCTCACACCTCAGTAGCTCCCACAGGACCCCCTTCTGACCTCTGCTCAGCTATTCGGCCCTGGCCATGCCCCAGCTTATCCAGAGCCCTGCTCTTCTCTGGGCTTCAATCACCTCCTCTGTGAAATGAAGGTCTGACTAAATCACAGCTTTTCAAACTATTTTAGTCCTCCCTAGAAAGCATAAACCGGTGGAGGGGAGCTCCTCTGGGTATGGGGACCTGCTCTTCAGTCTCCCTTATCTCTCAGTGCAGCCTGGGGCCCCTGACGATGAGTCTTACCGACACAAACTGGCAACACTGGCAACACAGACTGGCCAGGTCTGTGGCCCCAAAAGGATCTCTAACCCTAGGAAACCGAGTCACACTGCCCAGAGGAAAGGCCAGAGGTTACACATGGCTGGTGAGACGGCTGGTGGGGAGAAGACTGCAGTTGAGGCTAGACATCTGGTCTGGTTGGTCCCGAGAGCCTCCGCTCCCAGGCTAGGGAGTTCTGGGGCTTCATCCCGCAGGCAGTGAGGAGAGTGTGAGGGCAGGGGCCAGGCCAGGCGTGAGTGTGCCTGAGTGTGTACACTGGCGAGGGAGGAGGAAGAGGTGCTGAACCTAACACCACAGGGACCCGGCAGGAGTCTCCCCTTTCAAACCCCAGTCCCACCTCCAACCCACTCCTCTCTGGTTAAGGGCATGGCTTCCTCATGCTCTCACTCCATCCAGCTCTAAGGTTCCTTAGTAGTAGACTGCACATGATGTACATATGGGGAAACTGAGGCCCAAAAGGGCATGGGAGGGCCCAGAAACACTAACTGTAGAGCGTGTACAGGGCTCAGACCCAGGCCTCTGGCTCCCAGTCCCACCAAGCTCACCTGAAAGGCAGCCACAGCAAATACCTAGGCTTCCCAGGCAGGCTTCATGTTCACCATGGGGCGGGGTGAGGACAGACTGGCTAGTCTTGGCGTGTCCAGGTGAGTCAGCTGCCAGTCCCCGTGGCAATCTAACCAGCCGCCAGACCTGCTCTCTCTCTCACGCGCTCTCTCTCTCGTGCTCTCTCTCTTTCTCTCTCTTGCATTCTAGGCCTCTGTCCACGCTGGGTCCCTCTCTCCCTTGCCTCCTCCAAGGCCTGGCCCCTCAGGCCCCTGGGCCACACCCTGTCATGGTACTCACTCTGTTATTTCCTGGTCTGGACAGGCAAGGAAGTGCTGCTTGCTGTGGAGGCTTTTTCCTGGGCTGCCTTGGAACCCCTTTGATCATCCAGCAAACTCAGTGGTAGGCAGAGGAGGGAGGGGCTGCCCAAGGGAGGGGGCGCTGAACTGTCACAGCTGACGGGTCCCAGCCTCCACCTGGGCCTCTCCCCCCACCCTACCCCGGCACCCTTCCTCTGCCCTTCCGTGGCTCCAGGCTTCTTGTCCTAGACCCCACCCCCCACCTTCCCAATCTCTCTGGTCGCTTTTTTCACAGCTTTCCTTCCTCTTCCTAAGTAGTCACTGGAATTTCCCAAACATGGGATCCACTTCCCACCACCAGGCATTTGCCCATGCTTTCTCACTGCAAGCAATACTAGCCGGCGTCACCTCCTCCTGGCAGTCTCTCAGGCTGGCTGAGGCCCCGCGGGGTCACCCCACAGCCCAGGCCAAGCCCCTGGGCACTGCCCACGTGTTTGTCTGCCCTCATGTCAGGCACGGGCCCAGGGAGGCTGTCCCGTGGTGACAGGGTGACCAAGGGGCAGGGAGGACGAAGCTGAACCCCGCTGGGAGAGAGGGACCTTCGGACAAACTCGGACGGCCCGGGTGTGAGTGCTGCCAGGGACCGAGGAGTCGTGGAGGGGCGGCGCGCGGCGGCCCGAGGGGACGCGGAGACTAAAGTCCCACCTGGAGCGAGGAGGGGCGGGGAGCAGAAGGGCTCTACCCCAGACGCGAGACCTCCAGCCCTCCCTTACCTGTGCGGCGCGGGGTCCCATGCCGGGAAAGCCGCCGCGGTAGCTCTCTCGCGGACGCCCGCCCCACGTCGGCCCCGCCCCTGCAGGCCCCACCCCGAAGGCCACTCCACCCCCACCCCCCGTCCCCGCCTCGCCTCCGGGTACTGCTCCGAGTCAAGGGCGGGGGCCTGCCTGGAAGTAGGCGGGGCTTGGCGTCCATCTGCCCCGTGCACTAGGGCTCTCCTGAAGTCTCAGTCTGCTGTCTTCCGGGGTCTGAAGTCTCCTGGGACACGGTGGGGGGCCGGGAGAAGGAGGAGAGGAGGTGGGAGCTTGACCCGCCTTTCGCTCCCCCAACACACACACGCACACGCTCTTGCTCACGCCCAGGAGAGCCTGGGTGTGTCTAGGAAGCAGTCTTGGTTTTCTCGTCCCGGCGGGGTCTTTTCCAATCCCTCTCCCCTCCCCTCCTTTCCGCCCTCATTCTGACTCTCTGCGGGCCTAGGTAGAGCCTGGTAACCTTCCTCCGCCCGCACCAGTCACAGGGGCCGGCACAAGAGGAGCACCAGGTGGGTTCATGAAACCTGTGGCCGAGAGTAGGGTAAACCGAGGCTACCCGCGGTGGGCAGGGTGTCCGTGGCCAGCGGCCACTCCTGAGTGACCTTGGGGAAGTCCCCTGCCCGCCCTCCTGAGTCTCAACATGGCCCAGTAGAGCGTGAAGCCAGCGGTTGTCTGCGCGCCAGGGCCTGCGACCTTGGCAAAGGTGGCGGGGAAGCCTTGTTCCAGCGGACCTCCCGGCAGGGGGAGGGCCCACGGTTCAAGCCTGTAACAAAGGAGTCTGCTGCCTGCCTCCGGTTCTCCATTCACTTACTGAGGCACGCGGATTCCAGGGAATGACCCACGTCACTGCCCCTTTCACGGCTGACAACACTGAGGCCGAGAGGCCCCATCCAGAGACAGGCAGTGGAAATGCAGAAAGGATGGCCCACCAATGCTCTACTCAAGCCTGAGCTGGTGGGAGGCATGCCCCGTCCTGCCAGGCTGAAGAGAGATCCCCAGTGGAGTACATGGCGGGTTGCAAGCATTCCTTCACAGATGAGCAGGGTCTTGGCGGGTTTGTGTGTGGCCTGGCACATTGCGGTGGGCAGACAAGAGGTCTCTGGGCCTTGGGAGGCAGGGCCAAGGGCTGAAGAGTGGCCATAGCCACAGGTGGAGAGAGCAAGGTGATCCAGGAGCGTATGCTCCCACCACTTGGCAACAAACAGGGCAGGCAGGCCAGGCCCTGAGCAGGAGGGATCTAATCTTGTGCTGGGTGTCTCTGGGCCAGCCCTTCCCCCTCTCTGGGCCTCAGTTTCCTTATCTGTACCTGTAGCTGAGGGAAGGCAGTGCTGCCTGGGCTCAAGCAGGAAGAGAAGCGCCTTGTTGACTTCCTCCCCAGAGCCTAGATTTCCTGTTCAGCCACATCTAGGGGAATTGGAAGGCTGAGGGCTGGTCTTCCCTCACTCATTTCCCACTCACTGGGTGCGTCACAGCCATTGCCAAGCCGTTTTACACCTGATAAATGGGGCAAGACCTGCCCAGCCTCTCTCCCAGCGTTGTTGGTAATTTGTAGTGCCCGGTAGTGCCCAAAAGACAGCCTCCGCTTGGTCCACCTGCCCTTGACCCCCTACAGTACAGCCCAGGGCCCTTACCCAACCCCACCACAGATGTGCACACACCCACCTGCACCTCTCCTACACCCCCTGCACACATACATGACTCCACAGTCACAGGAATATGGTGGTGTGTACACTTACCTGTGTCACACGGACCCATCTGCTATTGAACCCACTGGCAGGGCCTCCATATTGCATAACTTGGGTAGCAGCTCTGTACACGTGCGTGTGTGCAGACTCACACTGCTCCATGGAGTGCGCACTGAGAGACCCAGGCATGCAGAGAGGCCAGTGCAGAGTGCATGTGTATTCCCACGTACTTGAGTGCCCTGGGACATAAACACATGCTGATGAACACACAGGTCTCACCCAGGCCCAGCTCAGCCCCAGAGCTATTCTGGGCCAGGCCCGAGGCCAACAAGGTCAGAGACTGCCAGCTCCCAACAGGCCCCAGCCACTGTGTCACAGGCCTAGGCCAGCCAGCCCCCAACCCCAGCCCAGGCTGAGTCCAAGATGCACTGGATCTCAGCCTGGCTCTGTGACTAGGGGGATCCTCGCTCCCTACCCCCTGCTTCCCCAGAGCTGAACCTTGAGCTCTGGGGTTTCAGGCTCCAGAAGAGAATGTCTACAGGATCCCCTGGCCCCTGCCAAATGACTCTGGCCACAGCTTCCAGCCCAGAGGCCCTGGAGGCTGGACTGGATCCCTACAGGAAACCCAAAGGAACTAAAAATAATACACAAGGGACAAACAGGATTCTGCAGGCCAGCGTTCATGCCACCATGCATGGAGGGAACACTGTCTTCCAGGGAAGCCAGGCTGGAGAGCATGGGTGTCCAGAGCTCCACCACCCCAGACCTGATGGGCCCAACTGGGAGTGGGGTGCAGGAATATATGGGGACCCTCATAAGAAGTAGAAACAGTACTGGACAGTGAGCAGAGCTCTGGGTTAGGAGCTGAAAACTGAGTTTGAGGCCCCAGTTCCTGAGTGACCTTAGGTAGGACACAACCCCTCTCTGGGCCTCAATTCTTCACAAGTAAACAGGGGGAGGAATAAAAAGGTGGAAAAGGCTTTAGCTTTCAGGATGTCCCTCTCACTATGGTGTTTAACACTGGAAAACTGGAAACACGCAAATATTTGAGAATAAGGAACTGAATGAACCAAGTATAGTTGGGTTTCATACAATGTAATTTCACACTGCCTTTAACAACAGTGACAGCAATAATCATAACGACTTGCATTTACTGAAAGCTTGTAATGTGCAGGTGCCATGATACTGTAGTTATACCCATTTTACAGATGAGGGATTGAAGCTTGGAGAGGTTCAGTAGCCCACTAAGAGCTCACAGCTGTCAATATAACCATGACCCATAAGTCTCCATTTTCAGCTTTAATAACTTCAGAAGTTATAAAGTATAAAACTACAAATTTACAAGAAACATAATTTGAAAGTTTCATTCCTTATATTTTCTTTATGCTAATTTCATCGTGAATTTTGGATAACTTTAATTTTTTTCTGTCAAGTTTTGCCATCTCCAAAGGGCAAAAAAGGAAATTTAAATAATTAAACTTTCAAATGGTGTCTCTTGTAAGTTTGCAGTTTTATACTTCTGAGGTTATTAAAGCTTAAAACTGCACTAAGCCTTTTGGGCCATCTTGTTATTTTAAGTCAGTATGACTCCAAAGCCTGCATGACAGTATTGACACTGTGTTTGGGGGATGTGGGGATCTAGGATGTTGTATTGGGAAAAAGGTATATGATAAATAGCATACAGTGACATTTCAGCTGTGTTCAACAGCCTGCTGAGAGGTAAAGCACACTTGGAGCAGAGGCCGTATCAGGGGACACTGCGGACACACGTGATTGTATTCCCTTTCAGATTTCTTCACCGGGCTTTCCCTACCTTTTGGATGGAAAGAAGCAACGACACCCTCCCCTCCTGGGTTGAGCTGTCCCATCAAGGAGAGCCAGCTTGTACTCATCACTCCCATAATCGTTAGATCATATAATCCTCCCTTCAGCTCTGTGATGAGAGTCTTGCCCTCTGCATTCCATAGGTGAGGACATCAAAGCAGAGAGGAGTAATGGTTTACTCAAGGCCACTGTCAGGCACACTAACCTCAGCCCCGTCCAGCCAGGCTTCTCTGACCCCATTGTCCCTGGCTGGCCAGTGTGGCTCTCCTAACAGATGGCCTGAAGAAATGGCGGGCAGAGAGCTGCAGCAAGTGGTTTGCCTGACGAGGGCAAGCCTGGGGAGTGTGGGGTGGCCCAGCCCACCCAGTCCCCAGACTTTGCCACCCACTGTCAAGGGTCTTCTCGATGGACCAGCTGTCCTTTGCCAGTGGTTTTCTCATTTTCCTGCCTGCCCTGTCATCTCCTAGCCCTGACGCCTGTAGGTGTCTGCAGCTGGCCCTCTCCTCTCTGCTGCAGCCTGCCTTGGTCCTTGCCCATCTACGGCACCACCAGGCAGGAGCCGCAAAAGACTCTGGATCTACAGGGTCCCCAGTTCTGAGGGCAGGCCCAAGGCCCAAAGCACCCCAGCCTGCACAGGTCTCCACTGGTGCCCTTGGTGATGAGGAATGCAGGGGTCCAACACCTGGGCTGCTTCTCAGATTAATAATAATGGAAGGAAGGAAGGAAAGGAGAGAGGGGGAGGATGGATCAGAGGAGTCTCCCTATCGCAGGCCTCCCCACTCCTCTTCCAAAGTCCTCCCCAGGTCTCCACAGCTCCTCCAAGCCTCCCTCCCTCAGTCCCTGGGTTGTCAAGGCTCACTCTGAGGTCAGGACTAGAGTGCAGTGTGGGCCAGGTTCAGTGTGAGGTCAGGGTCATGGCTCAGACTGGAGTGAGAGTCAGAGCTCAGGCTGGGGCAGAGGCTGAGGATCAATCAGAAACAGAACATGGTCCTCCAGCCCTTCCAGGGTGAGCCCACCCTGTCCTGTGGGGTCACAGATGCTGGCTCCTTCAGGAACCTTCCATCACACCCGCAGCTGGCTACTCTGACCATGCCATCCCCTGTTCCCCCTCTCCCTCCCCCCTGCTCTGGTGTCCAGGGTGACCAGAGCTGCCTCTGGGCAGGAAGCCAGCCCAGAAAGCCCAGGATATCCCCGAGCACCTGTCACCATGGCAACCTGCCTGCCATGCCATTCCCAACAGCCCCAATCTGGGTCCAGTACAGTTTTTCAAATTCAGAACGTCAGAATGGGAAGGGCCTCCTAGATCAGCAGATTCCAGCCCCTCCCTTTTGTCCCAAATGAATAAACTGAGGCCGGAGTGGGGAAGGGAAGGTGGGACCTGTTGTTCAAGGACCTGACCCCATCCTGCCCTCCCTCCCACCCACTCCCGGCCCTATGTCGGTCTCGGTCGGGTTAGGGGAGTGCGGAGTCTGGAGTGTGATCTCCGCAGCGGGGCGGGCCCTCCACCCAGAGTGGTGTGGGAGCGGGCAGCACAGGAACCAGACACCGACAATGAATAAATGATGCCCACTCGCAGCCTGCCTGAGACCAGATCGCCACCGCCGAGCGCCGGCTGGCCCGGGGGTTAGTCACCGAGCCAAGGCGGCCCGGCAGGCATCCCTCGGCTCCCCTTGACCTGCTGCCGAGCTGCGCGGAGCGCGCGAAGATGGCGGGGCAGCGGCTAGGCGCGGGGCCGCTCTGGGCGCTGGGCGGCGCCGCCCTGGGGGTTTGCCTCGCGGGGGTCGCCGGGCAGCTGGTGGAGGTGAGGCGGGGCGGCGCGGAGGGGCTCGGGGTGGCTGTCACCCTCCAGGCAGAGGGTTGGGGGGCGCCTTACTGACCAGCAGCTGATTTTTCCCTTCCTCTTGCCCTAGAGGACCTGACTTAATGGGGAGACACAGCTCTATCCCACGTGCTTCCAGGCTGTGGAGGAGACCCAGCCCCCAATCTTAGTGTCCTTGGTCGGATGGGAGGGCACAGCCTCTGATTTCAGGAACATTATTCTGATGGGGGAGACTCACCCTGACCTTAGGGATTCCCGGTCTGATTGGAGATACAGTCGGGCATCAGCGAGTGTCTGATGGGGGACACTCAGCCCCTATTCTAATCTTTGGTCTAGTGAGGTCGAAGGTGGTGGGTGGGAGGCAGGAGGGTGAGGACATCCTTCCTAGAGCAGCCATGTGTTGAGTTAGACTCCATGCTGCACACTAGGCCCTGGAGGGGAGGGGCAAGCAGGGCAGGGCCCAAGGACTCAGGGTCTCACTTGGTCCTGGTGATAACTGGGAGCTAGCAAACGTTTCTGAGCGGGCAAGAGTCATGAGTCCTGGTTTGGAAGGAGAATAAATCAGAAGAGGGCACACAGTTGGGAGAACTGTAAGGAGCTGCTAAGATCGCCCGGGAAGAGGTGAAGAGGACGGCTGGGGGGTTGGCCAGGAGCCTGGCTGGGGCCAGGGAGGGAAGGGTGGGGGCCATCTGCAGCCTCCTTGGCTGGCCCCTCTGTACCCCATTCCTGCTAAGCCAGGAAGGGGAGTCAAAGAGGCTGACCAGACCCAAAATTCTGGAGCATTAGGCTGGAGGGAGAAGGCCCAAGAGGCAGGACAAGGGAGGAGTGGGGTCAGAGCCTTGCAGGCAGTGGCAGAGTGGAGACAGCAGGGAAACAGAAGTGTAAGAGACAGCCAAGCACCCAGGAGAGCCCGCAAGGGGCAGGTGCTGGAGGACAAGATGGGAGAGGGAGAACAGGGCACTTGTTCCGTGGGGTCTGAGGGGACACAGCCCTGAACTGGTGGGTCTGAGGTACATGGAGACAGAGCCCTGCACCCCCTGTTCCTGCTGCTGACCAGGGGGTGTGATCAGAAGGCTGGGCTGGAGTCAGATGTCAGCTCTAGTGTCCCTGTAAGGGGAGCCAGGCTGGCTTGAGCCCCATGGAGTATACTTGGTCCCCTCACCAGCTGCCCTGAGGCCTCAGGCACAGAAACTGAGCTGGTCTGGGTGTAGGAGAAGCCTGAGCGTGGGGGTCAACTCACTTCTGATCCAAGGATTCTTCCCTCAGCCCCCAGGAAAACATCTTCTCCCAGCCCATCAAGGGAAACTGCATTTCCAGTCCATCTGCCTGCCATCTGCCTACAGCCTGAACGAGGCCCTGGCTGAGTCCAGGCGATCCAGGGAAGCACCAGAAAGATGAGCAGGGCTAGGGTCCATGGCACCACCCACCCCACCCACAGGCATCACCCTCCATCAGCCTGTGAGGTTCTGTTGGAGGCCAGGCCTCCAAGCTTGAGTTCAGACCCCTAGCAGTGCCCACAAGGAGATGCCCAACTGTTACCTGTTTCCCTCTACCCACGACCCCTATCAGGGTGTCTTGAACAAAGCTGGAACAAGAATGTGTAAGAAGTGAGCTCTTGGCTGCCCAGGCTCTGAATCTGAGACCTTTACCGTGGCCCTCAGAATCTTCCAGTTATATAACCCAACTGGGCCAACACACTGAGCCTTAGTTTCAGGGAACCCTGCCACTGCCCAGACCTTGGCCCTGACTCTACAGATGGGTGCCCAACCACATGCATGTGTATCCAACCGCACGTGCCCTATACCCACAGTGCCCAGCCCTAACCCCATATGTGTGCCCCAACCCCCCACACATGGGCCAGACCCCACAGACATGTGTCTGAGCCCGCAAATGGGTCCAGGCCCCTGGGATGATGCTGAGGAAGGATAGTTTGTCAGTTTTACCACTCAGGTTGTATAGAGAGCTTCCCAGGCACTGCTGGAACCATCCCACTCAGATGGAGAAACCGAGGCCTAGAGAAAAGAAGTCTCCTACCCCAGTTTGCCTTGGTTAAGAGAAAAGAGCCAGGAATCATGTACCACTCCTGGGCACACAGATCCTCTAGGTTACCTGGGACAGGTTGCTGATCCTCTCCAAGTGTCCCCAATACATGCCGAAGGGTGGTGTCCATTAGATGAAGAAGTACGTGGCTTTTGGTAGGTGCCCCATCCATGCTTATGCACCAGAGGAAAGACTGGACAGATGGTTGAGCTGCGGGTTGCTTTTCCTTTCCAGAGAGCTGGAAGAGACTCCTCATGTCTGTCCTTATTTGGTTAATCAGGGGACAAGGCACTGCACAGATGCCCCAGGATCCCCTCTCCCTCCAAGTACTAACCCCCATCCACACCCCTCAGCCAAACTTGGTGACAGAGATAGGGTCATATCCCTCTCAGCCCCACAGGTCATGCATAGGTCTTGCTCCCACCCACCAGAGCAGGGCCATGTCCCCTCAGACTCCCAGGACAGGGTGGTGTCCTACTGGGAAGGTGGGAAGTGGCGCGCTGTGCTCTGCTCACGATTGCTCCAGCCGTGCTTACAGCTTTTGGCCTCCAGGTGTCGCTACTGCACTTCAGACATATTATCTAGACCCGTTTTGTGAGGATTCTGGCCTAGCCTGGTCAGGGGTGGTGACTCAGGTAGGACAGGTGACTGCTGAGGCCACCTGGTGGGAGTCCTGGTCAAGTAACAGAGTCACAGAGCCCTGACTCCAGTTCCACACCCCACCCCACACTGGAGGTACATGTGAACAAAGTCCCACAGGACAGGACTCGCCTTGTCTCTGGCCTTGGTCCTGAGACCCCATCTGCCAGTGTGGAGGAGCCCAGGGCCAGAGCAGGAGGAGAGAAGGGCCCTTGAACCTGACTGGGACAAGCCATCCACCTTTGCCCCTTGGGCTTTGGTTTCCTCAAGCATCAACCCTTGCACTCCAAGTTCCCAGCTCCATGGTTCTGGGGCTTTACCCTCTTCCCGTTCTAAATCTGGAACTTCCCAAGGTCTGAGGCATTGTTTATGAACGTCTAAGACACTTGATTCTAGGAGATTCTGAAATGTTTGGACTGAGTGAGTGCTTGCTGAGACCTGGGCCTCTCTCGGCCCCGTCCCAGTCCCTGGCCTCTGCCTGGCTCATTCCACTCTCTCCTGACCCACAGCCCAGCACGGCCCCACCCAAGCCCAAGCCGCCCCCGCTGACCAAGGAGACGGTGGTGTTCTGGGATATGCGCCTGTGGCACGTGGTGGGCATCTTCTCGCTCTTCGTGTTGTCCATCAGTGAGTAGCTGCTCCCCCCATCACCGCCCCCTGCCGCTGCCACAACACAGCAGGAGCCCGGCACCGCCTCATCACCCCTCCACCCCCCCGCTCCACCCCCAGGGGCTCAGAGCAGCAATTCCGGGCAGTGCAGGCAGGCCAGGCGCCCACAGGAGGCCCGCTGTGGTTTCTGGCACCTCCTGATCCACACAAAGTCCCTGTGGAGGGCTGACAGGCCGGTGGTGACCTGAAGTATTCTGCCCGACCGGCGATGCAGCCACACGGCAATTATGGTAATTACAGGGGACTCCACTGAACCAGGACGAAGACGTGTCATTTTTCCCTATCGTTGGCCTCCTCATGCTTTTTCTGCAGTTTGGCCAGCTTAAAACACCCACACCCAGGGGCCCCAGCAAGGCCACCCTTGGCTGCAGCTCAGCCCAAAGGCTCCCCAGACACCCAGCAAATGTGGCTCCCAGGCTGCAAACCCTGCACTGTCAAATACCATTTCCCTGGAACGACTCACCTACCTCAGTCAAAAGCAGGAGACCCCCTTCCTCTCTCGGACCTGGGAGTTGCTTGATGCGAAGTCGCAACAGAAGCCGGTTTGGCATGCTCCCTTCAGTTGTCCTTCCAGAGTTGGGGTCTGGAGTTGGGGAAAAGGGGGCCGAGAAACGCCGACTGGATGGCAGAGGCCGCCAGGGTACACAGCAGAGTCTGACAGAGGTTCCTACAGGCCAAAGGGAGGAGTGGGGCACAGGCAGTAAAGAGAAAGAAAACACACTCCCCCAGCGAAGAGTTCATGGAGGAGGGGTCCTCCAAGCTGTAGATAGGTAGGATGGATGAGTGGTTTTGTGTTAGGCAGCTGGAAAGGCATTACAGGCAGAGGTACAGTGTGGGCAGAGGTGCAAGGAAATGGCCTCCACACAGGTCTCAGATAACCCCCATAAGACGTTTACTGAGTGCACCCGGGTCAGGGGCTAAAGGAGCATTTAAGTCCTAGCTGGAGCTAGCCTGGGGGCAGGGCTGACCAGAAGGGCCCATCCAGATGCGGGGGCTCCAGGGGAGGCAAGGACCTCTAATTTGCATGTGCTTCTCCTGGCACCAGAAGTGCCCTTCCACGCCCCCATGTCTTCCCGGCTGGAGTGGGAGCAAGAGCCTGCATTTTGTTCCTAGCCACGGCCAATGATCAGTCAGGCTTCTGAGTGGAGGCCCCACAGAGAAACAGCTGTGGCTGCAGCCCCAGCTCATGTGTCCAGAGAGGGGAATAACCCCCAGTACCAAGAGGCAGGGTTGGGGGAGGTATCTGCCCTGCAGGGGCCACAGGAGCAATCCAGGGTGCAGGTCCAAGGAGCAGCTCTGGGGCACCCCAAGAAGCAGGGATGAGGGCACCATGGGGCCTCAAGACACACAATGGTTTCTCCAGGGCTCTGCTTGGCCCTAGATGGTAGAAGTACCTGGGGCCACATAGGAAAGTTGCAGTGTCAGGCCCAAAAAGGCACTTGGACCTCAACCACACAGACTGACTTCCTCTCCTAAACCCATTTCCTAGAGAAAGGTAAGGGATAGTCCCAAAGGCCTCTGAGCAACAGTTTAGCATTTGTTACCCTCTATGCAGGGCTCTAGGGAGTAGGGAACGCCATCTCCTGGGGAGGAAACATCTTTCTCACTTCCCTGTCTGCTTGGGCCTAGGTGGTACAGCTGTTTGTGGAGCATCACCCCCAGAACCTTGTGGAGAGAGCTGGAGTTGGATGGGGTACCTCTTCGGGGTCCCCTCCAGCCTGGGGACTCCTATCCCAAGCCCCTGCCTGGGCCTAGAACTCGATCCAAGGAACTTTGTTTCTCTCCTCTTTGAAGAGAAGCAAACAGGCCAGGCTGGGTGGGGCAGGCCTGGAGTGAGGGGCGGTGCTGGAGTCCTGCTCTGACTGCCAATAGCTGTGGCTGAGCTCCCTTTAAAGCCCAGGCCTCCAGCCTTTGCAGAGAGCATGGGCATGGTCCTGAGGAGGCACCTAGTGGGGTAGCTGGAAGAGGTGGTCCAAGCCAGTAGGGTGGAGGTCCAACCTTGGACCTCTGGCATACAGGGGTCTGGAGAGGACCAGAACCCAGGTTTTTGGGTAAGAAAGGCAGACCTACTGCTGGGACCCTTGCACAACTAACCCCCCACCATGTGTTCCTGGATGCTGTTGACACCCCATCCATTTATTCAGGAGTCCAGTCCTGTCCTCAGCCACAAAGGCTTTGAAACCATCTCATTCATTTGTTTTCTCTCATTCTGTGAGTCTGGGGGAGACTCAGTGGGACCACAACATTGGCTGAAGGGGTTGCACAAGATGACCCCAAGGGGTGCTCCAGCCCAGGCCACATGGGTCTGATCTATCTTCCCCAAAATAGGCCTGACTTGTCCGCCTGGTCCTCCTGCCCCTAGGAGTCTGTCAGGAAGTTATGTCTGGTCATCTGATTTATAATAGGAAGCAGCTCCATCCCCTCCCCTGAGGCTGGGGCCAAGGTGGTCAGACTGTAGGGGCCTTAGAAAAATAAACTCAGTCCAGCCGGGTCCTGGCAGCCCTGCCCTGCCCATCCCTAGACAGGCCAGCTCCATGCCCTGGCCAGCTTGCGTGGGCACAGCTGCCCTGAGCCAGAAAACCACTCCTGGAATAACCCTGTCTAAGGTGAACGCGCCGGGGCAAGGTCTGTGCCCTCTTTCACGCTCTCACAGCCAGGAGCAGCCCTGGCTTGTCCTCAGGGAGGTTGAGGAGGATGCAGCCATGTCCTCCAGGGTCTGAGGTGCTCTCAGGAGCCTGGGGAGGAAAAACTAGGATGCACAGGAGCCCAGAGGCCTGGGTTAGAAGCACAGGACACCCTCCAGGAGGCTGTAGCTTGAGTCATGGTCCAGCCCACTGCCTGCCCTCCAGGACCTCTCAGTCTAGTCAGAAAGACCCACCAGAACCAGGACTGGTAACACAATATACGGGGCCAGTGCAAAATGAAATTGTGAGCCCCTCTGTTCAAAAATCATTAAGAATTTCAAGGAAGTGACAGCAGAATAACAAACCAAGCACAAGGCCCTCCTGAAAGTGGGCCTACTATGTGAAGCCAGCCCGGCTCAGGAAAGATATTTTGAAAATCCCAGAGCCCACAGGGGTTTTGTCAAAATGTGGAGCCTCCTGAGAGGGTCTCTTGGGTGGGACACACATAGGTAGATGGAGACAGGCCTGAAATTTGGGAACCATTCCTGGGGTGTCTGAGCTCTGGCCCTTGCCAAGCCTGCTCTGTTTCCCCGTAGTTATCACTCTTTGCTGTGTCTTCAACTGCCGCGTGCCACGGACCCGGAAGGAGATTGAAGCCCGGTACCTACAGCGAAAGGCAGCCAAGATATACACGGACAAACTAGAGACTGTGCCACCCCTCGATGAGCTCACAGAAGTCCCTGGAGGTGAGCAGGCCTGGCCCCCAGCCCCGCCACCCTCCGACTCTGCTACACTGGCCAGTTCCTTCATCCTGCCACCCAGAGTTGCCCTATTCCTCCCCTCCACCTGGTTCAGGGAGGGGACCCAGCCCTGTTTTTGGAGACCAGAGCAAAGAAATGGGTCAGAGTGAGGCAGGGAAAACAAGGAGCTATTCTGCAGGTAGGAGAGGTTTGGAAGGAAGAAGGAATGAAGGGCTGGACTGGGAGGCTCTGGTGCAGGCCCTAGGACCCTGTCTCACTCCTGTTGCACCCTTTTTCCTCTGCTCCACAGGTGATAAGAAGAAGAAGAAGAAGGACAGTGTGGATACAGTGGCCATCAAGGTAGAGGAGGATGAGAAGAATGAGGCCAAGAAGAAGAAAGAAGAGAAATGAAGAGAGCTTCCTGGAGGTGGAGGCTGGGGCTAGCTGGCCCTGGGGCTCATAGTCCTGGCCAGAGTCCGGACATCTTAGACTCCAAGCTCATACATGGACCATAGAGGTTGCAGAACACCCTCTCCCTGCTCAGAGGGGGTTGCTGAGGCCCAGGACCCTGTCCTAGAGCCTACTGGGGCAAGGATATGACTTCACTAGGTGTGCTGCCTCCCAGCCTGGACTCCACTCCTGTCACCCCATCCAAGTGGCCACTCAGCAGAGGTGGTCTTGGGCCACTGTCCCTCTGTAGACCCAAAGTGGCCTCTACCCACCCATACATGCCTCTGTCCCCTCTTCTGCCAGGCACAGCAGTGGCTAAAGGGGTAATGGGATGTGGGTTTCCTTCTGGAAGGGGATGGCTGACCCGGATGGGCTAGATGTGAGGCCACACCAGGCTGGCCATGAGGAGAGAGAGGGTCACTGGGGGAAGCAGGGGCAGCAGAAGGTTCTCGAACTTAGCTGGATAGCAGCTCTGGTGATGAGGGGGCTGCCCCAAGCCTGGCAGGGGTTCTGTCCCAGGGCAGTGAGCAGAGGGAGACCAGAAGCAGAACCCCCAGCATAGCAGATACCGAGCTCTAAGCAATGGGTACACTTGTCTTACACGCTGTGATGCAGCCGAGGCTGCTGGAGGGCCTAGCATGAGGCCCATGGGCTCAGGGCTAGGGGCTGCAGGGGTGCAGAAGGCTGAGGCCAGTGGGCCAGAGAGAGAAGGGCCCCATCTTGGGAATACAGGGAAAATTTGAGAAGCCAAGGGGGACTTTGGGTTTTTCTGCTGGCCCTTTCTAGGCTCAGCTGTGGTAGCAGGTGTCAGCACCCCAGGAGATCACCGCAGGGGGCAGTTAGGGATTGAGGTAGCAACCAGCCTTCCACGTGCTGAATATAACAGCCCAGAGCTTCCTCTTCCATTCTTAACAACGGTGCCTAAAAGAAGCACTGCTAGCCAGAAGGTGAAGGCTCAAACTTGACCTGGGGACTGAATCCTTGGGGAGGGGAGATGCAGAGAAGGGTTTCTAGATGGCAGCGAACATCAACTGAGGTACTCAGACCTGGGCCTGGAGACTAAGGAGACACCGGAGATTTCCGAGCCAGGGGGAGCTGCTGGCAAAGCTGACGCTGACTCTGCAGCCTGCAGAGATTTGTAAATAAAGCTGAGTGCCTTCTCATACCCGAGTGACCTGAGATGACCCCTCAGGATGCCCCATCCCTGGAGCACTTACGTGGAGGGTGATGCAGTGATCGATGATAGGTGGTGTAGGCCAGGCTGACGTTCCCTCTCCTGACTTTTCTCCCAGCCTGAATTCAGATGAGCTGGAGGGAGAGGTGGTGGCCAAGAGGCAGAGGGTCAGCTGCAGCCAGTGGGGCCTAGCCCTGAGGCAGGGCAGCAGGACCAGGGAAGAAGCTGCCTGCTCTCCACTTGCCTCTGCTCCACACCCTGGGTTTCAATAAGTGGGTGCTTGGGACACAGAGGAGTCAAACCTGGATTCTGATCTGGACCTGGACCATTATTACACAAGAAGAGGGAACCAGGCTGGCATGGGGGAAGGAGCATGGGGTCTTACAGCCATGAGGGAGCAGAGAGATTACAGAAGGCCCTGCTGTGGAAGCTGAGTACTCACTGCGCCACCAAGTGGGAACCGTGACTCTGCCCTTGGGCTCCAGCCTATGGGCTTCTCATACATATGGCTGTGGCAAAGATCATTCTACTCATACAAGCCAGAGCCCTCCTGTTGGCTGGGCAGCAGAAGCCCAGAGGAGCAGGAGCCACTATAAGTCAGAGAAGCAGCTGGTAATGCCTGGGGTAAGTCCAGGCCCGGGCTACATCTGCCCTGCCAGCTGCCTCCCTGACCTCTGACCTGGGCCTCCACTAGCCCTTTATGGACAGGCATGTCTGATGATGGTGGGGATAATATCTGATCCCAGTGGGCATCTGCCCCAGCCTCCAGACAGGGGACAGGGCTGGAAGGTCAAAGTCCACTACAGTGCTTCAGGGCAAAAACAGGGTATGTTCTAGCCACCGGCCAGAAGATGGGCCAAAGTCAAGGAGAACACACTTACCTCCCCAGCCCAGACAGAGCTGCACCCTTATTCCCAGCCTCACATTGCGTCCTGGCAGCTCCAGCTTCAGCCTGACTCTCCATCATCTGACCCCAGTATCTAGGCCCTCCATCATCGGACCCCAATATCATCCCTACACACTCCCTCCACCTTCTGTGGTAGCCACCCTGAACCTTTGGATGGAGGCGGATCCTGGGGCTCTGTACTTTTCAGTATAAACTGCCCATCCCACCCCTGTCTGGTTTTCTCATCTCCCACTGGAGCAGGCCCAGGAAGGAGGAAGCATGGGGAAGAGAAACATTTAATTGAGCACCTAGTCTCTGCCCTGCCTTATGAGGCTGTGAGAGCTGCACAGAGGGTGAGGAGGGGCCTGGGCAAGGGAGGGTGCACCCAGAGACAACGGCACGAGTGTCAGAGGACAGCGAGGAGGTTGAGGGGCAGCAGGAGTGCCAGGAGCAGGGCCCTGGATGGGGCTGGCAGCGTCTGCCCATTGAGGCGTTCCCACTACTGGCAGGAGGAGATGTGTAGGTAGATGGGCAGGGCCTTGCTCTTCTTGCAGCCTGGGCCCCAGCTCACCATTCCCACCAGGTACCATATGCTCTCCACAGGATAGGCCAAGGGCTCACCACTTATCTCTTGTGGGGAGGGGTGGGGGAAACAAAAAAAGGAGGCCAGATGTAGTCCAAGGGAGACTTAATCCAGCTCAGGAAGAAGCAGGGTGCCCTCACATCAGACCTTCCCTGCAGCCCCCGAGTGTCACATAGCTGAGGGGGTGCCCTTGAGGTCCTAACCCAGGAGACCTTCCTCAAAGGGCTCCACCTCCCATCTCTCTCTTGCCAGTTCTCCATCCCCCATCTCTTTAATACCCACCCTCCATCTTCCCACTGCCTCCCATTCTTCTCCCTCATCTCCAACCTCCATCCCCTCTGCCCATCTCTCTCACCCCAACCTTCATCTCTTTCCTCCCAATCTCCATTCCTCATCAAGTCTCCCCTCCCCCATCTTCCTATCTTCCCCCTCAGTCAGCCCTGCTCATCCCCATCCCCTTCCCCACCTCCCCGCAGGTCCTGGCTTCCCTGTTCCCCCAGCCCCATTCCTGGCCAGGTGCCCTTGGAGGCAAGTGAGCAAGGGGGAGAGATGCTCACAAAGCAAAACTGTTCCTGTTGACGTCCTTTGCAGAAATCATCTGGGAGTTGATGATCTGAATCAGAGGGGATTTTGGAGAACCTGTGGTAGAGGCTTTCACACTCCGTGCTGTTTAGGATAGTGACTTCCTTATCCTGGATGGTCCTGAACTGGGGCCACACACCTGTGGGACAGGGGCCCCCATTCAGGCTTGGCGGTTTCGCTCCTGCCCACTGCCGCCAGCTTTGTGTCCATCTTCCCTTTGTTCTTCGCCACTCCTCTAGCCCCTTCTCCTTGCCACACAGCAGCTCTGGAGATCTCTCCAGGCATAGGCCACCCACCACTCCAGTTGATGCCTCCCAAGGGCCCCTTGACGCAGAGACCTTGGGAGCAGGCTACCCATGATCTGGCCTTGTTGGACCTGGTCTCACATCCTGCAGAGTACTATCCATTGAGTCCATTCTGATCTCAGCATCTTGGCTCTTGTGTTCCTTCTATCCCCAAAGCCTACCAGGCCCATCTAAGGTCCAAATCCTGCCTTTTCTTCAAGCTTTCCCCAAAGGCCTACTTCCTTCTCTAAGCTTCCCTAGACTCCCCTCCGTGGGTCTCAGGCACTCTTTACTCCCCTCCCTGTTCTCTCAATTGTATCTCTGTCCCTAGTCTGAGCTCCTAGGGGACAGGTGACTTCCAACCATTCCCAGCCATTCCTCAGATAGGCCATGGAAGGCATGACAAAAAGCCACCCCACCCTAGGCTGGAGACCCTGTGGGTGCTTTCAGGCAAGCTGGCTCTGTGAGGCCACAAGGAAGGGCGCCTCTCTTGTGGGAAAAGAATAGGGGTTCCCTGAAGGAAATGGACATTCCTAGGGCTCATAAGGAAATGGTCCCTTGGACGGCCCTGGGACAACACTCCTACCCTTTGGGCTCCTAAATTGGGATGATGAGGGATTGAGGGCCACTGCTGCGGGAGGGAGCCATGAGTGGACCCTCAGTGACTCCCACCTTCTGGGTGCAGATTGCCCTTAGCCAGCCACATGGGATCTTCTGGGGAGCCTTTTACAGACACAGAATCCTGCTCCTCTCACCTTGGCTGTTCTGCTTCAAGACACGGATGCCCTGGGATTGTGTGCAGACAGCAAGATACTACTCTGTGCCCCCTCTACCTTCAAGGAAGTCCTATTTACAACCCTGGCCTGGGCCTGAGGGTTCAAGGGCAATCTGGGTCCCCTAAGGCCTAAATGGCCATGATACATTCACTGCTGAGACCCTCAAAGGGAAAGAGACCTCAGAGATGAGAGTCTGATGGGGGTGGGGATGGGGTCCCTGGGGGAGGTGTCTCAGAAATATCTGCCCACGGTAGACCCTGGCCTGCACCCAGGTCCTCTCCCACACCACCCACCCTGCTGTGGGGAGGCTCCGACTCACCATCAACCCTGGGGAGTCCCCAGCCTGTCACGGTGCACAGGGCGTGGTCCTTTAGCGCAGAGTCCAAGCCAGGCAGGCAGATGGGCCAGACATACTTGTTGTACTTGAGTGGCCACTCAAGCTTAAGGAGGGCAATGTCATTGGCCCGGCCGACCCCGGACCAGTACCGATGGGACCGATAATGGCTGTTCACGATGACATGCTGCGCCAGGACGTCGACAGTAGACTTGGATATCTGGTCAACCCATGGACTCCCCACCCACACTGAATAGGTAACATCACTCCTAGGGGAACAGCAAGGAGAGTCCTCCATCAGCTCCAAGAACCCCACCCCAGCCTGCACCCCCTACCCTCCACCACACTGTTGCACCCTGAGCAAATCCAGGTAGGCCACCCACCTGCTTCAAGCCCCAGAGCCCACTCCTCACAACAGATGTGAAGGGGGCCCTGCACACACACTGTGTGGTCCAGTCCTCACAACAACCCGTCATTTTATGGAGAGGGAAAATGGGGCTCAAGTGACTGACTCAAGGCTACACAGCTAAGAAGTGTGGAGCTGGGACGTGGACCCAGTTTTCTCTGGCTCCAAACTCTGGACTCTGTCCAGCATCCCATGCTGGGCCCTGGAAGTGACAGAGACCTTGTGCAATCAGCGCTGCCTTGCCCTCCAGCCTACTTTCTCAGCGTGTCCCTTAGGCTTGGAGCTCGCTTCTCCACTGGTCAGCCCTCATGGCCAGATGTGACCCTCAGGCCGCTCCCTGGCCCCAGAACATGGGCATGCCCACTCTCTCATTCCCACCCTGACCGGACTCCCCTGTGAGCATCTATCTTCTTGTCTGTCTTCCCCAGCAACCTGAGAGGAGTGGTGCAGCCCTTTTCTGCCCCCAGTGCCCAGGCCAGGCCTGGCTTCAAAGAGTGCCAAGGCTGTTGGCTGAATGAAGGAAGGAATGAGTAAGTGAAACAAAGGGTGTGGAGCAGAAGAATTAGGACATTCTTTCTGCGGATAGGAGGAAGGAGGCCTAGACAGTGGCTGCAAGCCTCCGTTTCCTATCTATGGAATGACTGCACAGGACTGGAGGGGGCCAGGTGAGGGGAGGAAACCCCCAGCTCCCAGGAAGGAATCTGCAGGACTCATCCCCCACCTGCTCAGAGCTAGGGTGAGGTGGGGCTAGGACTATGGTGTCTGCCACTGATGGGCCAGCTGGCAAGATGACTGGGGCCCTGGTGGCTCCAATGACTTTCCACCCATCCATCTAGGCCCCGACTCACTGGATCATGCAGTGGGCCACGGTCAGCACCCACTCGGAGGCAATGAGGGTGCCTGCACAGATATGTGCCATTGGCCCGCACACTGACCATCCACGGTCACCGCCGAGCCATGGCCTCCGGATCCCTGAGGGTGGTGTCCCGCTCACAGGAGAAGCCACAGGCTAAGGAGGAAAACGAAAGGAGCCTGATAACGAATGGGCCCTTCCAGCTACATCCCACAGCACCTCTCCCTCCTCCTCCCCTCAGCCTGATCTCCCACCTCTCTAGATGGCCTGCACCCATCCAATGATTCTCCTTCTTCATTGGTCATCACATAATGATGTTGTTCACATGAGGACTGGGGTCTCCAGCCTCAGAAGGGCCTCAGCACTCCCCAGGTATCCCTCTCTCTGGTCCCACAGCTTAGGCCCCAGGGCGTTCCCAGCTGACCAGCCTGGTGCGCCACTAGCTCCTTTGTCCTGGTCAAGCAGACATCAGCTCTGGCCAGGCCCTTCACAAACCCATCTGTGTTTCCATCTGGTTCCCTTACTTCAGCCAAGGAAGACCCCTCCCCCTCCTCTAGGATCCTTCTCCTGTGATTCAGTGAGAGAAAGGCAGGTGACCTAAGAGAAAAATGGGTAGTGTGCAAGAACACATACATCTGAGGACGAAACCCCAATAGCAAACAAATGCAGAAGCTCTTCAGCCCCATTAGTCCTCAGGGAAGTGTGGACTTAAGTCACAGTGAGGTTCTGCTCACCACCACCTGCCAGGCAAAACTAAATATCCCTGATAACAAGTGTTGGTGAGGAGCAGGGCCCCAGACTGTTCACTCACTGCTGGAGGGAAGGTCAATGGGTGCAGTCACCCTGGAAAAGATTTTACAGAAAAAGTTCTTTAAACTGAAGATGCACATATCTAACACCACAGCAGTCCCGCTCCTACGTGTTCCAAATGGACTAGAGGATCGTGAGATCAATGTAAGTGGGCTGTCACCAGCGGCTGTAAAGGCTAACGCAGGAGAGGGAATAGCACAGCAGGGTGCAGCTGGGTCCTGTGTGTGACTTTCTGCGACAGTTAAATTCTGTGCACTCAGTTCCAGGATGAGAAGTATTTCTTATGTGGGTCTTACTTCAACATGCTTGGAAGCCACTGATGGAGAGAATGCCTTGTGGGTGTGCCCCGAGACACACAAGGGAAGGCTCCCTGAAGCCATGCTTGAGAAGACCCCCTAAGGCCTTGGCTGGGAGCCTGGATCAGGGACTGGGCCGGATGGAGAGGTGCTGTCCCCATAGACCATCAGGGAGGCAGGACATGAGCACACCCCAGGCTCCCCCCACCTTCCTTGCCTCCTACCTCGACAGCATGGGAGGCCTGGCCCACAACAGGTGCTCAATAAGCACTGGTAAAAGGAAGGTCCCCTCTCACTCTCCGTGCCCCTTCTTCCGCTGCCCCTTAAGGTCCTCAGGCTGCTTGGGCACCCTCCTCCCAGTACTCACGGGAAAGGAACTCATCCTCGTCGGCTTTAGAAGCAGAGTACTGCAGGGTCCTGGGCGGCTGGCTAGTGGCAGCCTGCCGGGGGAAGCGACGTCCGCCTGAGGGACAGGTGGCACTGGGGGCACAGGGGGCGTCAAGGTCGGCGGGGGCATCCGTGGACAGTGCCCCCGGCACTTTGCCAGCGCCCAAGCAACCTGTGGAAGGACGCAGAGGATCAGAGGTGGAGGCCAGGCCTGTGGGAGGAGCGGAGGGGCGGCACCCGCGGGCCGCAGCAGCAGCAGCAGTAACAGCAGTAGCATCAGCAGGAGCCCGGCGTGGGCAAGGGCGGACGTTCGGGGGCTGCGGGGGACTGCGCCAGCCGGCCAGCGCCCCACACCAGAGCTCCATCCCCGAGAAGCAGCGAATAAGCCTCGGCGCTCCTCTTGCGATGCCGCTCCCGGGGCTGGCCCCACGACGGCGCCCCCCATTGGCAGCCAGCGGCAGCTTCTTTGGTGTGGTGGGCGCGGGTGCTCCCAACCCCGTCCGCGCGGCGCCCCCCAGTGGCCCCCCCGCGATGGTGCTCCTGGTGTCCCAGCCGCCCTCTGTCTGGCTTGCTGGTGCTCAGGACTGCCTGGCTTCTGGCCACGCCTCTGCCCTCCTGGGACCCCGTGTCTCCCAGTCGGCCTGGCCCAGCAGTTTCCTGGAGTCCCTTAACCTCACCTCGGCCGGTTCTTGCACCTCCTCCTCCGGCAGCCCACTTCCATCCCTACCCGGTGAGATGAAGGCCCAACCCCTGGGGCTGGCATCCGGGATTTCCAAGCCGTCCCACCTGCCCTCCAGCCTGGTAATTACGGTGGGGCCTTGCCCCAGGGCACTGAAATTAAGCAGATTAAAATGTTTTCAATAATAATTTTTCAAGAGTGCATAATTTTAAGCACTGTCGCCATTCAGCAAATGCCCTTCCCTTACAGATCCATCTGCTTAGAAAGATGACACAGGTGAGGTTTCCATAAACAGAGAAAGAGGGATAGTAACCATTGGGCCCTTCTGGAGCAGAAGGCCACTTGGTGTGTTGGAATTTGGGGAACATTTTGATGGCTCAGTGACACAGATGGATAATACAATTAAAAAATAGTCTGGGGAAATCCTATGAGAAGCTTTGGTTCAAAGCTGTTGGAAAATTCTAGCCTAATAAAAGGTAAGGTGAAAGTTAAATCAAGCCAGGACAGTCTAACATTTGCCAGGTCCTGCTGTCTTGGGAGAGACGATAGGGCTGGCCATTCAGTACTCCAATCTCCTGCAAACCACACCTACTACACTCTGGACCCCAAGGGCAAGGGCAGCTGGCCACTGTGAACCTGAGGCCTACCAGGTCTGAGGGGGTGCCCATGCTACCTTCCACAAGGGTGGCAGAGCTCTGCCCTCTCAGTCTGGCTAGCTTGTGCCTGTCCTTCCTCTTCAGAGTATGATGGAGGTGACTAAGGCAGCTCAGGAGCTCAGGGTGCCGTCACCTCACACAGTCACCTAAGCAGGCACTCTGCCTTGCCCCCCTCCCTGCCCCCCATCATCACCCATCCCTGCCAGGGAGAGAGGAGGAACCAGTCAGTTTCTGTAGACTCCTAGGGTGATATGAGGGCTTGGGAGAGACCCACATGTTCTGGAACCAGGTCCACAAGTGCAGGTCTGGTCATTGTGAGTTTCTTGGGAAGAGGCCAACCCTCACAGTAAGGCCTGAGGGAAAACTGTTGGGTCAGAGACCCAGGAGAGAGTCATGGGGACTTGGGAATTGCTGGAGTGCTGGGATGACTAAGCAGGGAGTGAGATCACAAAGTCCAGCTCCATATTTGGCAGAAGAGGAAACTGTAGCCCAGAGAGGGGAACATGATGAGCACAAGTACAAGGAGGACTATCAGGGAGGCTCCCCTGAGAGGACAGCCAGGCCTCTTGGGGGAGGGGAGGCTTTGAAGGGTCTGGCCATAATCAAGAAGAAAGATGATGACTTCAGTGACACAAAGTTCAAGAGCATCTTCACTGAACAACTGAAAAAACAGTGGCTCTGGGACCCTCCCCCAGAGTACTCTGCCCTGATGTCCTGTGCTCCTCCAGCCTCCACTTCTCCTGAGGACAGACAGAGGGGAGGAAGAAGTGGCCTCCGGGAGGGACTGCCCTGGAAACATCACTCACAGGAGCCACGGGGAGCCCAAGGAAACCAGCAGAATGTAGCCAGTGAGGAAGACCAGGTTCAGGAAGCCTGGCCCGGCCCTACTGACGAACCTCACATCACTGATCTGTTTCTTGATCCAGTCGGTGAAGTGGGAGGTGCTGGTGTAGATGCCCGGGAAGCGGTGCCGGCTGCAGCTAAAGCTCCAGTTCAGCACCCCCACCTGAATCCAGGTGTGGTTCACTTGGCAGACAAGGGAACTGCCAGAGTTACCCTGTGGAGGGGAGGAAGGGAGGCATAAAGGAGGCAGCAGGAAGGCCTCCCTGCAAGTTCTGGACAAATAAACTTGCACCTTCCGGGGCCATATCCTTAGCACGAGCTGTGTTAGGCCCGTGCTGTCCCTGATATCAACGCATGGCTATGAACTTGCTCTGTGACATGGAAGCACTGCACTGGGGCCAAAGTTCAGGATCACAATGGGCTCTCTCTGCATTCTCCTGCTAACTCTCTGACCATAACTGCCGGTCCCCTCCTCTGCCTTCTCTTTAAATCGTGGTGGGCCTCCAAGGTGTTGCCCTTGACTTTCTTCTTTCCTACAATCCTGCTTACAGAATGAGCCATTTGAAATGCAAACCTGCCCCCTCTCTCTTTGTGCAAAGCAGGTGCATGTATAAGAATAATGTTTACAACAGCATACATCAAAAAGTAGTAGCTGTTATTTCTGCTGATGGTGGGTTTGTGATTTTCTTAAAACTTTCTTACATTCTTCTGTATTGTTGAAAAGTTTTATAAATCTGAAAAACAGCTCATGCTCTCCCCCCCCCTCCCTCCCCCACATATATGTATATTTTTTCTTGTAGTGTAAACCAAGATTTATAAGACATAATCTAATGAAGAGTGCATAAAACATGTAAGGAAAAAATAATAAAACTATACTTAAGAACACAAAAGAAGACCCACATTAATGTACAGATATACCGTTGTTCTTAGATGAGGCAACTTAAAACAATGTAAAAAAGTCAGTTCTCAACATTTGGCTTCCTACAGTATGGAAGACTAGATCCCCTTTCCCACCTTGCTGAAGATAACTAAACCTGTGAGATTTTAAATGCATGGGTGAGCTAGCAAGAAAATAAAGACTCCTCAGAGTGCAAAACCCAAGGGAGGGCTAAAACACAGAGCCATCAGCAAAGCCCAGAAGATGACTTTTGCCCCAAAGCCATAGGCCAAACCCAGTGAAACTGAGCTTTGGTTTTCACAGCCTCATTCATCGGTGCAGAAGACGAAAGGCAAAACCCAGGGCCTGCCCAAGGAGGGGAGCCCAAGAGGAAACCTCCTGCAAAAAACTATACCTCCCAGAAAGGACCACACCTTCCGAGTGACGATAAACTAGGAACACCTGCCCTCATGTGAACTTGCAACTTGAATTCACACTGTCTGGGTGGTTAAAAAAACTTGAGCCAAGAATGTCATTTAAAGAGGTCCTGGGTTGGTTTTATGTCCAGGTATCTGGCAGAAGCAAATATAGATTCTGACTGAAGGAACCCACTTTCAAGCCATGCTTCAGCGAACTCCCACAAAAAAAACACTCTAAAGAACATGTCCTCTTAGAACATCACCCTGCACACAGGGAAGCTGAGGCACCAAGAGCAAATGCCAGCCAGCAGAGAAAAACCAAAGCAGCATCAGAGCCTTCCTGGTTTGAGATTCAGTAATCACCACGTGGAAGCCTCCAAGTTTCTGGTAATGCACTATTTTATAGGCTTGGTGCTGAGGGTATTGGTGTTGGTTGTGTTATTCTTTATTCTCCATACACATTTTATAAATATTCTTTTATCTGTATTCAACAGAGAGTGAAAGAGTCAAAAATTATAACAATGTCAGTTCCCCTTATGTTGACCTCTAAAGTTCAAGCGATTCCAAATAAAATGTCAGAAGGATTTTTTCAGGACCTTGACAATCTGATTCTAGAATTGATATTGAAGGATAATAGTCCATGAATTCTATGACAGGTTTGAGAAAAAAAGAGCAGATTGGAGAGGCTGGGGACTGGAGAAACATCTAAACAGAGTTAGATCTATTTCAGAGCTATAATTATAGAAACCACGGTACTAGCATAGAAACTGAAAAATAGACCAATGGGGCAATGGAGAGCCAGCCAGATGCCTGCAGGTGGAGGAAACTTGGCACATGCTCCAGAAAGTGTCATGACTGAGAAAGGAGGTCTCTGCTGTAGATGGTGGAGAAACTGATGGAGAAAAATGAAGTTGGACCCTGCCATAACAAAACTCCAGAGGAAATAAAACTCTAAATGTGAAAAGTGAGAAAGATAAAGCTAATTAAAAATGTAAGGCCATGACTTTATGACTTGGGATGAAGCACATGTTTTAAAATAAGATAAAACCCCACAAACCTGAAGAGGGCAAATGTGTTAGGCTTAATTACATCAAAGTTAAGACCATCTGTTCAATGAAAGACACCAAATCTCATTGAAGATAGATGATGAATTAAGATAGGGCATTTTCTCTGTCTAAAACCAACTAGAGGTCAATTTTAGCCTATCTAAGGAAACCCTGAAAATTAACAAGCAGAGAAAGTGAGTTGAGGGAGACTTGAAGGTTTCCATGTCTAGGCTGACCCAGTTGTCAGCTCCCAGTGTCCAGACCCCCATGCTCCAGAGGAGGGAGATGGAGTAGGGCTTGGCGAAGTTTAAATCAAATTGACTTTTATGTATTCACTTATTTTTTGGTTGCATTGGGTCTTCATTGCTGCATGTAGGCTTTCTTTAGTTGCCGCGAGCAGGGGCCACGCTTCGTTGTGGTGCCTGGGCTTCTTATTGAGGTGGCTTCTCTTGTTGCAGAGCACCGGCTCTAGGCGCGTGGGCTTCAGTAGTTGTGGCACGCGGGCTCAGTAGTTTTGGCTCGCATGCTCTAGAGTGCAGGCTCAGTAGTTGTGGCACACAGACTTAGTTGCTCCGCGGCATGTGGGATCTTCCTGGAGCAGGGCTCGAACCCGTGTCCCCTGCATTGGCAGGCGGATTCTTAACCACTGTGCCACCAGGGAAGTTCCAATCAAATTGATTTTTAAATTGAGACTTATAATATGACAAGGTATTTAATAACTGAAAGTAACTGAAAATTATGAGCTCTGCCCAAAATGATGTTTGGAGAAGGGAAGAAGATTTGACACAGGGCATATGGGGGCAATGACTGGAAAGAATAAAACTATTTAATGTGGATTCTCGAACAAATTGAGATTCCTCAACAAACAAATACAGGAGAGGACTGCAGCACAACATCATTTATGCAAAGTAAAATATACACATAGCAACACTACGCATTTTTCAAAGATACAGACTTCTTTAAAGACATGTATTAAACAGATTTCAGTAGGGGCCTTTTGTGGAGAGAGAAAATGGAAGATGAAGGGGAAAATCAAGCCAGTGATAATCAAGCTAGTGATAGAGATATGGTTGACTGGACTCTGGCAATCCAGAGAAAAAGAGAACTCAGAGGGAGAGAGAGAGAAAATAGAAGAGAGAGAGAAAGATCTTGTAAGTGGACATTCTCTTACCACAATGAAATTAAGCCAGAATCCAGTAACAAAATGTGAACCACCCCCATCAAAGAAAAAAAAATTAACTTTCAAAAATGTTAAAGTAAAAACAGAATTAAAATCTACAGTTAGAGTGTAGAAAGATAAGAAGGCCATACATTGCAAAGCCCATGGGATGCGGGCCTGAATTTCACACAGAAGAGTCTTAGTCTAAATACTTTAATACCAAACAAGAGAGAATGAAAATAAATTATTTATTGTCATCATCAATTATTTATCACTGCACATTCAGCTGAAGACACTTGAAAAGGAATTAATAAAGACAAAAAGCAGGTGTCATGCATTAGAAAGCAAAAAAATCATAGACTTGAGGAATAAAATCAATAAATTGTACTTAAAAAACAACAACAAAATAAATATCTTGTAAGTCCTACCAAGAAAAACTCAAAGAGAAGGAAAATTCAAATACTTTGTGGTATAAGTAGAAAAGAGACTAGAATCAGACCCAGGGAAAATACACTTTCTAGTATCTGAAGACTATTTATAACTTTCTCTTTATGGATCTAAAATCTGGATGAAATGAATAATTTCTAAGAAAATCCAATAATCACGGACAAAACAACTTAAAGTATTGCTCAAGAACTACCCCTTCAAAGGAAAACAGGCCTATGTGGTTTCGCAAGCAACTTCTATCCAGCATTCAAGGAGCAGATAATTTATGTTATTTCAAATGTTCCAGAACATAGACTGTGCTTTCAAGTGAAGCATATTTGTGATTCTATAACTTGACAAAGGGGGTGCCTTCCTCAACACACCTTCGGTGGAGCCCAGCCTCACTGGAGGAAGACAAAACAAAACGCAAAGGCTGCGTGGATGGTGTCTCATAGGACTGCTGTTCCAGGGCCAGTACCTTTCCTGGGCCATGCACCAACACTATCCTGTGCCTGGCCCAGAGCCCAGCACGGGGTGTCTTGTTGGATGAACAAATAAATTAAATGTATTCTAAAAAACGATATTATAAATCTGAATCCAACAGATGAATGAAACCAAAGCACACCATGACCAGGGAGGGCTAATCCTGGCAGGCAGGGTAAATGGACATGAAGAATCTGTTCATGGAACTGACTCAGCACTCTAGATATGGAGTCCAGTCAACCATATCTCTAACTCACTCTAGCTGAGTTAGAGTGTAGAGTCATCGTGATAGCTGCAGAAACCACATTTTACGAAGCACAGCATTCATTCCTGAAATAAAATGCCACAGTGAAACAAAGGAATGGCTCTCTCCTCGACAGATGATATGCCACGTTAGCAACATGCTTCATGATGAAGTGTGGGAAGAACTTCCAGGAAGGTAAGCAACAGGAAAAAGTAGAGCTACAATTCCAGGTTGCTTTTGGGGAGCAGTACCCAAAATAATGAAAAAAGTAAAAATCATGAAAACGAAAGAGGCAAAATCATCACTAATTGTAGCTCATATGGGCATAAACCTGGAAAGCCCAAGAGAGTGAATTAAAAACTCTTGGATATAATAGAAGGGTTCAGTGAGCTGAACTCCCAGATGTTTTCAACAATTTGAGTCTGGGGGATGGAAATGAGGCAAGTGAAAAGGAAGGCTCTTGTCCTGCTAAGGAGGAAGCAGTAGACATTGATTAACTCTAGGTGTTAAGTCAAGTTTAAATACATGTGTGGAAAATATCTGTAGTACAATGACGTTGAGATATGACAACTTTTAAACCACTACAGGGGAAAAGTGGAGTGGAAAAAGAAAATCAAACCAATACATAAAGTAGGGGGATAAAAAGAAACATTCTTCTTGGTAAATTAATTAAAGGAAAGCCTCCCAAATGTGTTGAAAAATATAGCACTGAGCATTACACTGTTTATTAAAAGACATACCTAAAACAAGATAACACAGTGTCTCCTGGAAGACAGAGCAATTGTTCTGGAATATGATTCTTGACATTGCAATAAACAAGAGAAAGAAGTAAGAGGCATACATATTGAAAAGTAAGAGACAAATTTACCATTGTTTGCAGATGGTATGTCTCAAAATTAAAGAGAATCCATTATATCCACTATATCTAGGAATTTTGCTTATTACAAAGTAAATACACAAAAAATCAATATATAATACAAATGGAAAATACACTGAAAAAAACATTTTATATTACAATAGAGATGTAATATAAAATATCTAGGAATAAAGTTAAGAAGCAGCATGCAGTAATTATATGGAGAAAGCTATATAAACTCCAGCTCTAGGGACACAAATAAAATAGAGCAAAATAGAGTCTATTTTCCCAAAATCACCACATGATTTTCCTTTTAGTATTATACTGAGATTGTTCAAAAGAAAATGGGAAAAAAAACCAAACACTTGGAGACTAAACAACATGCTACTAAAAAACCAATGGGTCAGGCTTTCCTGGTGGCAGAGTGGTTAAGAATCTGCCTGCCAACGTAGGGGACACGGGTTCCAGCCCTGGCTGGGGAAGATCCCACATGCTGCGGAGCAACTAAGCCCATGCACCACAACTACTGAAGCCCGCATGTCTAGAGCCCATGCTCCGCAACAAGAGAAGCCACTGCAATGAGAACCCCACGCACTGCAATGACAAGTAGCCCCCGCTTGCCACAGCTAGAGAAAGTCCACGCACAGCAACAAAGACCCAATGCAGTAAAAAATAAATTAATTAATTAAAAAAAAAAAACACCAATGGGTCAACAATGAAATCAAAGAAAAAATCAGAAAATACCTCGAGACAAAGATTGTTCAATTAGAATGAACATGGGAGAAGAGCAAGGTAAATTCTTTAAAAGAAGAATAATGGATATGGGAACATATGTGTATGTATAACTGATTCACTTTGTTATAAAGCAGAAACTAACACACCATTGTAAAGCAATTATACCCCAATAAAGATGTTAAAAAAAAAAGAAAGAAGAAGAATGAAGGAGGACTTGCCTTACCACATACAGAAAGGAATTACAAAGCTACAATAATTTAAAAAGAGTGGTGGCACACGAATGAGATTGCAAAGGGCAGAAATACACAAAAATAAGATGGGAATGTATGATATAATAAAGAGGGCATTTCTAATTCACTGCCGAAAAAAAGTATTCAATAAAAATTATTGACATAACTGGCTACATTTGGAGAAAAATAAAACTGGTTTCCTCTCTCACCCTTCTAGATGAATCAAAATTAAAATATTTAAAGAAAAAATTAAGAACATGTATGAGTAAAGAATTTTATAATCTTAGGGTAGGAAAGATATTTCTAAGCACAGCACAAAAACTACAATCATTAAGGGAAATAACAATAAATATGAACATATGAAAATTTTAATAATTAACTCTATGGGAAGAAATCCACACGTAAAAAAGGTAAATCATGGACAAGTAGTGTAAAATATTGTAAAGCATTTCACAAAGGGTTAAAACTTCCGGTTCCTAAAGTTTTTTTTTTAACTTTTTATTTTGAAATAATTTAAGACTTACAGAAAATATACAAGCATAATATTTTTACCCAGACTCACTAATTTAATGTTTAACCATATTTGTTTTATCTTCTCTCTCTCTCCATTAAGTATGTGTGTATGTATACACCTATACTTATGAACCACTTAAAATTAAGTTGAAAAAGACATGATGTTCCTTTACCAATTACCACAGCATATAATATCTACAGTTTTTACAAATCAATAAAAAGAAAAGTAGTTTAACAGAAAAACATGGACAAAGGACAGGGAAAAGTGTAAATGGTACATTGAACACAAAAGGCATCTTCATTGGAATCCCCTTTGTCCCTTTAAAATGTATTTAAGGGGTGAGTTCTTTCTCTGATCCTGGGTAAAAACTGGGCAGAGTCAGAACGTTTTGCTCACTGTGATTAATGTAATCATAATCAGTATGATTACGCTGTCACATAAACATCTCAGTCCAGAAATCAGAATATCCATAGTCACGCAATAGTCACAAAGCTAGACTTGATTTAAAGTCAAACTTCTCAATAGATAACTAATTAGGACCTACTGTATAGCACAGGGAACTCTACTCAATATTCTGTAATGGCCTATATGGGAAAAGAATCTAAAAAAGAGTGGAGATATAGATACAGATATATCTGTATCTATATCTATATCTATATAAATAGATATATCTATCTATATCTATATAGATATAGATAACTGATTCACTTTGTTGTACACCTGAAACCAACACAACATTATAAATCAACCATCTTCCAATTCAGCCCCATTTACTTCATCACTCCCCTCCGTTGGGGCAAAAGCCCCAGTGCAGCAAGAAGGAAAAACACACACTTAAAGGGAACAGAGCTGGCTCAAGCCCGACCTCAGAGTTTCTGCTCTAGCAATGTGGGAGCAGACTCCACCCCTGACAGGACAGCCACAGCCAGGGAGCAGAGAGGAAGTCCCACCGCACACCCTGTTCAGGCTCTAGCTCCTCCATCACCAGCCACACCCTCTATCAAAGCGATAGTGGCCAGCACACCATGAGGAAAGACGTGGCTGGCATCTGCATCAAATCCGGCCCTCACACCAAAGACACTGGGCACACACAGTCTATGTAGGGACACTCCCACGTAAAAACACCACTTCAAGACCACAATAGATAACTGTTTCACCTAAATTCACAGAAACACAGAAAGTTAAGTAAAATGAAAAGAAAGAGGAACTACTCCCAGCTGAAAGAGCAAAAGAAAACCCTTGAAAAACCAAATAATGAAACAGATAAACAGTCTACCAGACGCTGACTTCAAAAAGTTGCTAATATCCATGTGCCATAACTACCGAAGCCCACATGCCTAGAGCCTGTGCTCAGCAACAAAAGAAGCCACTGCAATAAGAATCCTGTGCACGGCAACGGAGAGTAGCCCCTGCTCACCGCAACTAGAGAAAGCCCACGTGCAGCAACGAATACCCAATGCAGCCAAAAATAAATAAATAAAACAAATAAATTTATTTTTTAAAAAAAGAGGGGCTTCCCTGGTAGTGCAGTGGTTGAGAGTCCGCCTGCCGATGCAGGGGACGTGGGTTCGTGCCCCGGTCCGGGAAGATCCCACATGCCATGGAGTGGCTGGGCCCGTGAGCCATGGCCGCTGAGCCTGTGCATCCAGAGCCTGTGCTCCACAACGGGAGAGGCCACAACAGTGAGAGGCCCACGTACTGCAAATAATAATAAATAAAAAATAAATTTAAAAATTTAAAAAAAAGAAAAGGGGGAAATTTCCAAAAAAAAGTTGCTAATAAAAATGCTAAGTGGGGCTTCCCTGGTGGCGCAGTGGTTGAGAGTCTGCCTGCCAATACAGGGGACATGGGTTCATGCCCCGGTCTGGGAAGATCCCACATGCTACAGAGTGGCTAGGCCCATAAGCCATGGCCGCTGAGCCTGCATGTCTGGAGCCTGTGTTCCGCAATGGGAGAGGCTACAACAGTGAGAGGCCCACGTACCGCAAAAAAAAAAAAAAGTGCTAAGTGAATTAAGAAAGAGTATCAATATAAACACAGATGCTTTTTAACAAGGAACTAGAAACTATAAAGACCTAATCAAAAGTAGATAATTCAATTTCTGAGATAAAAAGCACTCTAGAAGCAATGAATAGCCAACTAAATAACAAAGAAGAACACATAAGAGATCTGGAAGATAGAATGATGGAAATAACCCAATCAGAACAGCAGACAGACAAATGGAAAAAAAAAAAAGAAAGCAAAATATGAGATCTATGGGATAATATAAAATGTGCCAACATATGCATAGTAAGGGTTCTGGAAGGAGAAGGGAGAGAGAAGGGGATTGAAAATGTATTTGAAGAAATTATGACTGAAAACTTCCTAAGCCTAAAGGAGGAAACAGATATCAAGGTACAGAAAGAACAGAGGATCCCAAACAAGATGAATCCAAACAGGCCCACACCAAGACATATCATAAGTTAAAATGTCAAAAGTTAAAGATAGACTCCTAAAAGCAGCAAGAGAAAAACAGAGTCATGTACAAGGGAACCCCCATAAAGCTATCAACTGATTTCTCCACAAAAACTTTGCAGACCAGAAGGGAGTGACATGATATACTCAAACTCATGAAAAGGAAAAACCTGAAACCTAGGATAGTCTACCCAACAAGATTATAATTTAGAACAGAAAGAGAGAGAAATAATTTCTCAGACAAGCAAAACTAAAAGAATTCTGCAATACCAAACCTACCCTAAAAGAAATGTTGAAGGATATTCTCTAAATGGAAAAGAAGAAAGAATCTGTCCGAAAGGGAAAATCCCAATAGGAAAAACAAATATATAGTAAGGATTGAAGATAACTTAAGTAAGCCAGTACATAGAATAAAAAAACAAAAAATATTGTAAAAGCAACTATAACTACAATAAACAGTAAAGGGATAAGCATGAAGATATAAAACATGACATCAAAAACACAAAATCTGGAGGAGGGGAGTAAAAAATGTAGATCTTTTAGAATGTATTTGAACTTGAATGACTTCAGTTTAAAGCAAATAGATATAATTAGGGGTCAATATATATAAACCCCATGGTAACCACAAATCAAAAACCTACCTATTGTAGGTTTTGTATACACAAAAACCAAAAAGAAAGGACCTCAAGAATACTATGAAAGAAAATAATCAAACCACAATGGGAAAAACAAAAAAAAAGAGGAAAGGAAAAAATAAGAACTACAAAAACACTGGAAAGCAAGGAATAAAATGGCAATAAGTACATACCTGTCAATAATTACTTTAAATGTCAATGGACTAAATCCTCTGATCAAAAGACATAGGGTGACTGATTGGATACAAACAAAACAAAACAAGACCCTTCATTATGCTGCCTACAAGGGACTCACTTCAGGGCAAAAGACACGCACAGACTGAAAGTGAGGGGATAGAAAAAGATATCTCATGCAAATGTAAATGACAAGAAGGTGGGGGTAGCAATACTCATATTAGACAAAATAGACATTAAAACAAAGACCATAATGAAAGACAAAGAAGCATATTATATAATGATAAAGGGATCAATACAAGAAGAGGATATTACACTTGTTAATATATACACTCAATACAGGAGCAACTAAATATATAAAGCAAATACTAACAGACATAAAGGGAGAAATTAACAATAATACAATAATAGTAGGAGACTTTAACACCCTGCTGACCTCAATGGACAGATCATCCAGAAAGAAAAACAGTAAGGCAACAGAGTTCATAAGTGACACCAAACACCAGTTGGACTTAATTGATATCTGTAGGACACTACATCCAAAAAAGAAAAAAAAAAAGTAGAATACACACTCTTTTCAAGTGGGCATGAAATATTCTCCAGGTTAGATCACACACTAGGTCACAAAACCAGCCTCAACAAATTTAACAGGATAGAAATTACATCAAGCATGTTTCTGACCACAATGATGTAAAACTAGGAATTAACTACAGAAAGAAAATAGGAAAAGAACAAACACGTGGAGACTAAACAACATGCTACTAAAAAACCAATGGGTCAATGATGAAATCAACGAGGAAATCAGAAAATACCTCAAGACAAATGAAAATGAAAACACAACTTTCCAAAATCTTCAGGATGTAGCAAAAGAGTTCTAAGAGGGAAGTTTATAGTGATACAGGCCTTCCTCAAGAAAAAAAGAAAAATCTCAAATAAACAACCTAACCTACCACCTAAAAGAATTAGAAAAAAAAAAAAACAAAGCAAGCCCAAAGTCGGCAGAAGGAAGGAAATCATAAAGACCAGAAAGGAAATAAGTAAAATAGAGAGTTAAAAGATATATATATATAAAAGAATGATGAAACCAAGAGCTGGTTTTTTGAAAAGATAAATGAAATTGATAAACCTTTATCCAGGCTCACGAAGAAGAAAAGAGGACCCAAATAAACAAAATAAGAAAGAAAGAGGAGAAATAACAACCAATATCACAGAGATACAAAAAATCATAAGAGAATACCATGAACAGTTATATGCTAACAAATTGGACAATACCAAGGAAATGGACAAATTTCTAGAAACATATAGCCTGCCAAGACTGAGTCAAGAAGAAACAGACAATTTGAACAGACTGATCACTACAAGTGAAATAGAATCTGTAAAACAAATAAACAAACAAACAAACAAAAAAACTCCCTGCAAACACAAGTCCAGGTCTGGACAGCTTCACTGGGGAATTCTACCAAGCATAGGAAGAACAGGTTACACCTATCCTCAAACTATTCCAAAAAATTGAAGAGGAGAGGACACTCCCAAATTCATTCTATGAGGCCACCATTACCCTGATACCAAAGCCAGAAAAAGACACTACCAAAAAAGAAAATTACAGGCCAATATCTTTGATGAATATAGATGCAAACATCCTCAATAAAATATTAGCAAACTGAATCCAACAATACATAAAAAGGATCATACACCATGATCAACTTGGATTTATTCCAGGGTCCCATGGATGGTTTAACATACACAAATCAATCAATATGATACACCACATTAACAAAAGGAAAGACAAAAACCACATGATCATCTCAGTGGACACAGAAAAAGCCTTTGATAAAATTCAACATCCAATCATGATAAAAACCCTCATCAAAGTGGGTATCTCAACAACATATGGGAACATACCTCAACATAATAAAGTCCATTTATAACAAACAAACAAACCCAGCCAACATAATATTCAACAGTGAAAAGCTGAAAGCCTTCCTCCTAAATTCAGAAACAAGACAAGGATACCCACTCTTGTCACTGCTATTTAACATAGTATTGGGAGTCCTAGCCACAGCAATCAGACAAGGAAAATAAATAAAAGGTATCCAAATTGAAAGGGGAGAGGTAAAACTGTCACCTTTGCAGATGACATGATACTCTATATAGAGAACCCTAAAGTTTCCACCCAAAACTATTAGAACTAATAAATGAATTCAGTAACTTTGCAGGATACAAGTTGAATATACAGAACTTTGTTGCATTTTTATACTCTAATAATGAAATACCTTAAAGAGAAAGTTTTAAAAAATCCTGTTTAAAATAGTGTCAAAAACAAACAAACAAACAAAAAAACTAGGGTTAATCTTAACCAAGGAGGTGAAAGACCTATACACTAAGAACTATAAAACATTAATGAAGGAAACTGAAGAAGACTGAAAGAAATGCAAAGATATCCTGTGTTATTAGATTTCAAAATTAATATTATTAAGATGGCCATACTATTCAAAGCAATCTACAGATTTAATGCACTCCCTATAAAAATACCCAGGAGGGCTTCTCTGGTGGTGCAGTGGTTGAGAGTCCACCTGCCGATGCAGGAGACACGGGTTTGTGCCTCGGTCTGGGAAGACCCCACATGCCGCAGAGCGGCTAGGCCCGTAAGCCATGGACACTGGGCCTGTGCGTCTGGAGCCTGTGCTCCACAACAGGAGAGGCCACAACAGTGAGAGGCCTGCATACCGCAAAAAACAAACTAACAAACAAAACAATAACCCAGGAAATTTTTCACAGAACTAGGATAAATAATCCTAAAACTTATATGGAACCACAAAAGATATCAAATTGCCAAAGCAATCCTGAGAAAAAAGAACAAAACTGGAGATATAACTCTCCCAGACTTCAGACTATACTACAAAGCTACAGTAATCAAAACAGCATGGTATTGGCACAAAAATGGACACAGAGATTAATGGAACAGAAATAGAGCCCAGAGAGAAACCCACAAACCTACAGTCAATCTATGACAAAGGAGGCAAGAATATACAATGGAGAAAACACATTCTCTTCAACAAGTGGTACTGAGAAAACTTGACAGCCACATGTAAAACAATGACGTTAGAACATTCCCTCACATCATATATAAGAATAAATTCAAAATGATTTAAAGACCTAAATGTAAGACATGAAACCATAAAACTCCTAGAAGAGAACATAGGTGAAACACTCTTTGACATAAATCAGAGCAATTTTATTCTTGGATCAGTCTCCTAAGGCAAAAGAAATAAAAGCAAAAATAAACAAATGGAACCTTATTAAACTTAAAAACTTTTACACAGCAAAGGAAACCTTGACAAAACAAAAAGACAACCTATGGAATGGGAGAAAATATTTGCAAATAATGTGACTGACAAAGGGTTAATATCCAAAATATACAAAGAGCTCATACAACTCAATATCACAAAAACAAATAATCCAATCAAAATGGGCAGAAGACCTGACTAGGCATTTTTCCAAAGAAGACAGGCACACGAAGAGATGTTCAACATTGCTAATTATTAGAGAAACACAAATCAAAACGACAATGAGGTATCACCTCACACCTGTCAGCAAGGCTATCATCAAAAATTCTACGAATAGATGGCGGCGGGGTCGAGGTGAGGTGTTGGCAGTAGAAAGGGGTTCGGGTGCGGGGGACGGGGGAACGCGGAGAGATGGCCCGCGCCGGCTGCAGGGCCGGATGAGAAGCGGTCGCGCTGCGGGTGTAGGAGAGAGTAGGGTGCCCGGGCGCCACGAGAGTATGACGAGGGTGTACAAGCTGGTGTGGCGGGTGCTGCACGCTCTGCTCTGCCTGCACCGCATGCTCACCTCCTGGCTCCGTGTTTGGTCCGGCACCTGGAACTGGATCTGGTGGCGCTGCCGTCGGGCCGCCTCCGCCGCTGTCCTAGCGCCGCTCGGCTTCACGCTCCCCAAGCTCCTGGGTGTCGGCAGGAAAGGTAGGAACCGCCGTCACCACCGGCATCCACGCGGGGGACGGACCCCGGCCGCCGACCACCCGCGGCTACGCTGGCGCGCGGACGGCAGTTCCCTGGAGAAGCTGCCTGTGCACATGGGCCTGGTGATCACCGAGGAGGAGCAGGAGCCCAGCTTCTCGGACATCGCAAGCCTCGTGGTGTGGTGTATGGCCGTGGGCGTTTCTTACATTAGCTTCTACGACCACCAAGGTATTCTCAAAAGAAATAATTCCAGATTGATGGATGAAATTTTAAAACAACAGCAGGAACTCCTGGGCTTAGATTGTTCCAAATACTCACCAGAGTTTGCAAATAGTAATGACAAAGATGATCAAGTTTTAAATTGCCAATCGGCAGTGAAGGTGCTGTCCCCAGAAGATGGAATAGTAGCTATTGTGAGAGCTGCTCAAGACTTCTGCCAGTTAGTAGCTCAGCAGCAAAAGAAATGCACAGATTTGGATGTAGATATGTTAGACAGTTTACTTAGTTCAAATGGTTTCCCTGATCCTGATTTAGTATTGAAGTTTGGTCCTGTGGACAGCACACTAGGCTTTCTTCCCTGGCACATCAGGTTGACTGAGATTGTCTCTTTGCCTTCCCACCTGAACATCAGTTATGAGGACTTTTTCTCTGCCCTTTGTCAATATGCAGCCTGTGAACAGCGTCAGGGAAAGTAGCGATCCCTGGTTGTGTAATTTGATTTCAGGCTTTTGGAGAAAAGGACTCAAGTGACTCTGATGTTTACAAAACACCTATGAAACCCTGTACACATCTAGTTCATAATCCTCATAATTTATCAACAAACACAAAAAAGTGTCTTACTTGAGAGTAAGAGTACATGTATGAGTGTGTATGTGTGCATGTGTGCATGTGCATGCGTGTGTGGAAATAAACTTATAAATGGGGGAAGTATTGGAGGAGGAAATATGTGGACTTGCACCTTTGAGCAAATAGCAGCGATGTTTTAGGAGCTGAAATTTCAGATTTACACGCTTCAGCCCCAACTACTTCCCTTTTTTGTGGGGAGAGAAAGGGGTGATTAAAGCTGTTTTGTTGTTGTTTGGGGGGGGAGGGGAATAACTTTTGTTCAGTCTTTCCAAGTGACCAAACTTTAATTTTTAAGTATACTGATGTATTAAACGGAAGCATTCTGAGTTTGAGGGATCTCCAGAGGAATGAAGTTCTGTGTTGTTCACATGTTAAAAGTTTGCTCACCTTTGGAGCAAAGGGAATACATATTTTCAGACATCCGTCCATTTTCATCTCTTCGTTATTGTCAAAATGTGACTTGAAAATGTCGCTCTGTTGTCTGTGTTCTGGGTTGTGAAGATCACTTGAAAAAGAACTCTTACAACATTGAAATGCAGAATTAAAAAAAATTTAAATATTGTATGAGGCAGTCATAAAAGGTGAAAAGGTTGTAATCTTAAAAGTAAAGGTGAAACTTTCCTGAATAAGGAAAGAAAGTTTTGATCTCCTTTTCTGTTTGGTGGGCAGTGGGCTAGATAGTACCCAAAGCTGGTTTAAAAAATTTCCATTAACTGTGTTTATTTAAATAAGCATTTGAGGGAAATTACCGAGGCAGCTCTTTTCCTCAAAAGTAACCTGTTCCTCTTTGGAATAGCACATTTAGGACCATGTTAGTACCCAGGATTTTTACTTAATAAATCCTGACGGTGACTTTGCGTAAAAATATGATCTTTAAGTAAGACTGAGGCCTGTGTAGGTAATAAAACATTACCAAAGTCTACAAAGTAATTTAATTTTGCATGTTCTCTTTCATGGCAGAGAACAGCACTGGTTCTGTTACTTTTTAAATGAAGAAATGATTTTTTGATAGGTGTTTAGTTTTTCTTCCCTCACTGCTGATACTCAGACAGAAACCATTATTCTTTATATTTGATGGGCTGTTTTCAGAAGAATCTTATTAACAAGTGCACAATAGTTATCCAAAATTGTATGTTTAGAATGGAGTAGTTTAAAAACTAGGGCTCAGACTCTGAAAAATAGCAAAGACTGGATTTGGAAAGCAAGGTCTGGAATTGCTTGCCAAATTCTGAGGCTACGAAGAATAAATGTTTTGACTTTGGATTCCAAAACCTCATTTATGATTTTAAAAAACAGTTGAAATAAAATGATTATAAACTAAAAAAAAAAATCTACGAATAACAAATGTTAGAGAGGATGTAGAGAAAAGGGAACCCTTGTACACTGTTGGTCGGAATGTAAATTGGTGCAGCCATTACGGAAAATAGTATGGAAGTTCCTTAAGAAACTAAAAGTAGAGCTACCATATAATCCAGTAATTCCACTCCTGGGTATATACTTGGAAAAAACAAAAACACTAATTTAAAAATATACATGCATCCCCAATATTCATAGCAGCCCTATTTACAATAGCCAAGACATGGAAGCAACCCAAGTGCCCACCCACAGACAATTGGCTTAAGAAGATGTGAGATATATATATATATAACAATGGAATATAACTCAGTCATAAAAAGAATGAAATACTGCCATCTGCAACATGGATGAACCTAGAGAATATTATGCTTAGTGAAATAAGTCAGATAAAGACAAATACTGCATGATATCACTTATATGTGGAATCTAAAAAATAATACAAATGAATGTATACGCAAAACAGAAACAGAGTCACGGATATAGAAAACAATCTTGTGGTTACCAAAGGGAAGAGGGAAGCAGGGAGGGACAAATTAGGGGTATGGGATTGACAGATACAAACTACTATTCAATATATATAAAATAGATAGGCAACAAGGATATATTGTAGAGCACAGAGAATTATACTGATAATCCTGTAATAACCTATAATGGAATATAATCTGCAAAAACACTGAATCACTACGCTATACACCTGAAACTAACACAATAAATCAACTATACTTCAATTTTAAAAACCACAAGAAATACTTGTCTTAAAAATGAAAAAAAATTTTTTGAAGGTGTCCAACTCAAGAAATTATCCCCTGTGTATACAGAAATTTGATTTATGAGAGAAGTGGTGACAGCCAGTACAGGAAAGGGTTTTTTCAGCGAACGACACTGGGACAACTGGTAGTCCATACACAAAATAAATAAAAATAGACCCCTAAATTACACCGTTCACAAAATGAATGCACATGGATTCAAGACCCAAATGTGGAAACCAAAATTCCCAAACTTTTAGGAAAAAGAAAACATAGGAAAATGTCCTTATAACCTCAGGAAAATGAAGGATTTCTTAAATAAGCATAAACCAAAAAGGAAAAAAGAAGATATGTTTGATTGAAATAAAATCTAAATTGCTATCACAACATTATGTCAACTATACTCCAATAAAAATTTGTTTTAAAAAATCTAAATTGCTGTTGAGCAAAGGAGAGTATACACAAGATCAAAAAGAAAGAAAATATTTGCAATATACACAATGAACACAAAATCAGTATCCCAAACATAAAAATACAATAAAAAGAAAATGGCAAACAATAGAAAAATGTGTAAACTATCTGAACAAGTGATTCACAGAAAAAGAATTATGAATGGTGAATAAACATATGAAAGGATGCACAGTTGCATTAGTAACTGGGACAGGTACATGCAACCGCAAAGGGATACTATTTCTCTAGTTCTCATCCTCAGAATGGAAAACATTTTACAGTCTGACCAATACCAAAAGTTGACAAGGATATGGAACAATGGAATTCTCAAACACTGCTGTAAGAATATAGATTAGGGGCTTCCCTGGTGGCGCAGTGGTTGGGAGTCCGCCTGCCGATGCAGGGGACATGGGTTCGTGCCCCGGTCCGGGAAGATCCTACATGCCGCGGAGTGGCTGGGCCCGTGAGCCATGGCTGCTGGGCCTGCGCATCCGGAGCCTGTGCTCTGCAACGGGAGAGGCCACAACAGTGAGAGGCCCGCACACCGCAAAAAAAAAAAAAAAAGAATATAGATTAATACAATCACTTTGGAAAACAATTTGGCAATGACTATTAAAGATGAAAGTATGCACAGCCTATGACCCATCAGTTCCTTGCAGGATGCACCATACTGAGAAATTCTAGAACATGTAAATAGGGAGATGTGTGTAAGAATATTCAGAGCAGCAGAGTATGTGATATGAAAAAATTAGAAGCTACCTCAATGTTTATAAACAGAGAATGAATAAACTGTGGAATATTCACAAAAGAGAATATTGTAGATAGAGCTATTAATGAATTACAGAGGCATGTATCAATATGGATAAATCTCAAAAACAATGTTGACTAGAAGATGCAAGAAACAGAAGCTTGCTTACAGAATGATGCCATTTATGCTAAACTCGTTCCACCAGCATCTGGCCCAGATCTGGGCATGTGACTGATGTTCAGAAGTGCTCAAATAACCTGAGAAGTACTGCCATTATTAACCATAATTGTGGAGAGGAGTGAAAAGTATTTTCACCCTTATTTTACACATTGGGAAACTGAAGCCCAGGGAAAGGAGATTTTCATAAGGTCTCCCAGTGCCATGTGGAAAGGAATGCATGACCACTGAAAGTCGTCTTCTCGCCCGGGTCTAGACACTGTGCACCTGACAGGTGTCCATGCCCCACTGTAAGATGGCACAAATCATGTCATTCCCTATTAACTTTTTCTGGCCCTTCAAGAAGAGGAACTTGTACTGTTTGTTGATTGCAGATCTTGTTGTTTACAATCTTGACAGCCACCTCCTGAAGACTGTAGGAGGGCTGTGGGGTCTCTGAAGAGAGAGAGATCCTGCCTCGTCATCCCTTCAGCTCTTTGGCACATCTCCCTCTTGGAGCTATCCAGATTCGTAATGTGGGAGGCAGGGTCATTTCCTGGGATAGTGATGTATAAAGGCCCCAAACCACAATCTGACTTTTGAAAAAGCCCGAGCTCATTAAAAAGTCTCCCGAGGGGCTCAGACCAACATCCAAGCACTGAATGAAGCCAAGGAGAGATTACCCCAGTAATTCACATTCCATGAGGGTGAATGGTTGGGCACTGCTCCATGGCTACCTGCCAATGTGGCAAGACCCTAGAGCCCAGAGTGAGCCACCCGTTGGAGGGCAGGACCCCACAAAGGCTCCTCAATTCTAGGACCTCAGAATGACACCAACAAGGGACAGGAATTATTGGTGTTCAAAGTAACAAGTGTTTACAATGGCCACCCAATGCCTAGGTACCCCCCTGAGACCACAGTCCTTGTGCCACCTGCAGACAAGAAATCCCATTAATAGCCAAAGATTAATTTCCTTCCAGGCGGCAAGGTGAGAGCTTGACATTGGAGTTAACTTAACTTTGGGAACTGAGGTCCATACACGCCATGAGTGTCTTTTACACCAGGGCACTGTGTATATCCTCCTATCAACAGAGTTCAGGGCAACGTGCAGCACGTGTAGGTGCTCAGGAAATATTTGCTGACGGAATGAATGAGTGAATAAAGGAATGGATGGAGGAGCCCGTGGTGGAGTTATGTTCTGAAGAGGCGGGTGTCTTGGGACCTCGGCCTGCCTTCACTTACCTCGAGTATATGTTTGTCCCCACCCGATCATCCAGCACATGGATCCAAGAGATGGCTTGAGTTTAGGGTTAGGTAGACAGGCTGGATGAGGGGGGACCAGGAGACAGAGTCCCTGAGCTTCAGGAGGGCAATATCCTGGGACATGAGGCTGGTGAAATCCTCATGAATCACGATGCGAGTGACTGAGAGTTTGGTGCCATTTTCTGAGAGGCATTGAATTCCCATCTTCACGGAGTATGATCTGGGGTCCTTGGATCTGCAGGGTCACGGGTAGGAGGCAGATCACCAGCAGTGAGGTCAAACATGGAATGGTTAGAGAGACACAGGCTGAGCACAGGGCTACCCAGCCAGGCCCCTACTCCCGGATTCCCAGATTCAGCAGGGCCTCCTAGGCCAGAAAGCAAAGCCCCTGAGACTGGAGGGCCACCCTGACTGAACTCTGAAAGCAGTGCACAGCTGTAAGGACCCACTGGTGGTGGATGAGGGAGCCACTGCAGTTGTTCGCGCCCAGGAATAGGATGCTCACCTGCCATGGCCATTTGCCCGCCTCTACTAGCTTCCCCTTCACATGCTTGCAGGAGATGTTAGTCTGACCACAGGCCTGGAACCAGGACCCTTAGAAAAAAGGTAGAGAGGGGGCCATGACAGCCCCATGCAGACTCTCGGGCAGCAAAGGGCAGCCCTCAGACTTCCAGCCGTCACAAGCAGCCACTGCCACATGCACATGCGGGGAGGGGCTTTTCTCACCACCCCCAAAGTGGCAACCAAAGGCCCAGAGGCAGCAGGAGCCCCATGTTATAAAGACAGCCTCCAAACAACGGGGACCAGACAACCCCTCCAGGGCTTCTTACAATCCGTCAGCCCAGGATTCATCCCTTCCCCCTTGTTTACACAAGTGAAGGAGAAGAGAGAATCATCAGAGGGGTGAGTGTCAGTAAGCGCTAAGTGATGGGGCACAATGAGCAGGGCTGCTAGTCAGTTGTAGCCAGAAAGCAATGGACAGTGATGTCACATTGTACAACTCCAGGGCATGCCTCCATAGACCACCAGCCCTGGAGGTGCGCTCTCTGCGACCATACCAGGAAATGGGTAGAGATGCTTATCAATTTCCTCCTTGCCCCTCACTGGCTCCAACAGCAGGAATGGGAGCAGTGGGGGCTGCATTGAAATGGATAGGAGATTGAGATTCTGAACTGGACCACCTTGGACTGGTATTTAATAACTGAACATCACTGAGGACAGGAAAGGGAGAAATTCTACAGCAAAGGTTGGAGACCAAGACTAAAGACAAATTAAAAGGTTCCTTATGTATAGCCTGCTGTAAAGTTTGGGCTGCCCAAGAAGCTGTCACAGGCGGTCACGGACCTCCTCATACAGGCAAAGTTGGACATGTATTTACACTGTCTCAAGCAGACGTGGTTCCAGAAAGTGTTCCCTTCAGCAGTTCAGTGTGCAGTGCCAACCAGAGCTTCAGGGACTCAGCAGCAGCAAGCAAGGCTCGTCCTTGCCTGGGAACGGGGTGGGGGGCAAAGGGGGGCAGCAGGGGCGCGCTCCGTGGTGGTGGTGGAGAGGGTACAACAATCAACAGACCAGGCTAATAATCTATTGCAACTCATACACATTAGCAGAAACATCTACTGGACTCTGCCTCATAGCAGTCCCTCAGAGGGTCCCAAACCATTGATGTTTGGTCTTGTTCCACCATGTCCCAGGGCTCCTGGTACTGCTATCAGATGTGGATGGCTGGTCCCCTTGCCACACACTCCCATGGCTGCTCCCCCCAGGGATCCACAGGCACCTGCACAAGCCCCAACATCTCCATGGAGTTTCGTCTGCCTTGCCCTCTCATTGCTCCATTCTTGCCCATGTTTCTGTCCAATGGCTTGCTGTCTTATATTCTGTCTCCCCCAAGGGGGAGCCACATTTCCAGCCCTTCTCATATACTGTGGTGGGTTTATGGCTACCTTGTTTCAGATTACAGCCTGCTCCAATGGAGACTTTGGTAGGAAAGAGAGGGCTTCCAAAGCCTTGCCCTTGTCTCTCTCACAAAGCTTAGGCCCTGGAGACCCAGGGTCCGACAGAATGAACTTTGCTACTTAAAAAGTGACAGCTCTGGGCTTCCCTGGTGGCGCAGTGGTTGAGAATCTGCCTGCTAATGCAGGGGACATGGGTTCGAGCCCTGGCCTGGGAAGATCCCACATGCCGCGGAGCAACTTGGCCCATGAGCCACAACTACTGGGCCTGGGCGTCTGGAAGCTGTGCTCCGCAACAAGAGAGGCCGCAATAGTGAGAGGCCCACGCACCGTGATGAAGAGTGGCCCCCGCTTGCCGCAACTAGAGAAAGCCCTCGCACAGAAACGAAGACCCAACACAGCCAAAAATAAATTAATTAATTAAATTAAATTAAATTTAAAAAAAGTGACAGCTCTAAGAGGTAGGGTTGGGCTTTGCTTCTGTGCTCCACACCCTCAGTGGGTTCCTCAGTTTCAGAGAACAGTACTCCTCACAACTCACGTCCAGGACAACGCTGACTCTGATCTCCTTCCCCCAAACCTTATACAAGATGTGCAGGATTCAGCCTGGAGATGCCAGCACCAAGAACAGCAGCTGAATCTGGAGGGAGCCATGATGGATTAATTTGGGGGCATGAGGTGTTGCGGATCAATCTTGTCATAGACACAGTGATACCATTCGATATATGGGGGACACTCAGTGGCTCAAACAGATTCCACTGCGGACCACCTCTACCGCTTCTTGGAGTTCGAGTCCAAGCGCTCCCACTCACAAGCTGTATTCCGATGTCACCCCGTGCACTCACACGTGGCAATGGGAATGTGTGTCTTGGCTCATGACCTCTGTCCCTACAAGGTCCCAGACCCTCACCCCCACATCATCACAGGCACAGCAGTTAGCTACAAGGAGCAGTGCACATCCTCACCACCCCCAGACGTCACAGATACCTGAGGACAGCACAGAGTAGGAGAGCACTCATTCACTCACTCACTCACTCAAGGAACTGGTCTGGGAAGGGGAGTCACACAGTGAAGGAAAAGGACAAATTCCCTAAGGTGGGGAACACATCCCTACTAACAGATGCCACGCCAGCAAATTTTCTGCCAAGGGGCAGAATGGACAGCTGGCAGGTGACCTGAATCAGGGCTGCCACCACAAGATTACATGTGGTCAGTTAGGGTGGGAGCCCAGAGACCTTGTCACATGGGGTCCCACACTTTTTACCCCCAAAGAGTCTGCTGAAAACTGGTACTGAATACTGGCACCACACGCACTTAGTTCCTTAGGCCTCAGGTTCCTATTGTGAAATGTGGATATTGGTAAAGCCCACTTCAGGGGGTGTTGAGATATAAGCCATGTGAATGATATCTTATGTGGGATGAGCAGTCACCCACATATCACATCGTCCTCATCACAAGTCCCAGTTCTCTGAGATTGTGCCTCCCAAATCCGTTCCATGGATATTACTTTGTTTCCATTTTTAATAAGGCTCTTTCCTCATGTTCATGGTCACTGGCAAACAGGAACTGCCTCGACACTGTCTGGGTCCCCAGGTTTGGCACACCATGCAGTCTGATGAGGAGATGCCCATCAGGAACAAATGGAGGCCATGCAGGCATGAGGACAGTGGACATAGGCACCCAGGCAAACAAAGCCCTCCTGCCTCTCTCCCATGCTCCCAAAGCCCTACCTTGAACATAGAGATTATTCTCAGCCCTGGCAGAAGGAAATGGAGATGCGAGGCCCTGAAGATCTCCCTGCCCACATGCCACGGCAAGCAACTGCACGGCCCTCACTGGTCCTCGTTATGGGACTTGGAGGCAGGGTGGGGCAGGGCATCTTTATTGTGTGAGAATTCTAGAACTCATGGTTTGTTTATGCAGGGCAGCAGGGAGTGAGCCTCCGCCCCAGGGTTGGGGGCTCACCCAGCTGGGGCAGCAGCAGGAGGCTAAGTAGACAATGTGGCCTGCCAGAGCCATGATGTGATGCTGCTGCCAGACACCTCTCTGGAATGGTGCTGCTGATGCCTTGCCCTGAACCTGTGACAGCACGTGCTGTCTGGCCCGAGACACTGCCTCCTGGGCTCAGCCTTGGCCTTGACGGGGCCCCTGTATCCCTAACCCTAAGTCTGTGATAGCGCCAGGTATCTGGCTTGTGACAGTGCCTAGTGCCTGGCCTGTGAGGCACTCCCAGTGCCCAGTGCAAGTTCCTTTATGAAGCCCTTCTCATGGCTCCCCTGGAGGTATGGAAACTGAGGCTCTGAGAGGGGGACGGCTAGTTCCTTGCTGTGACTGATTGAGCTGGAACTGAAGTTTTCCTTTTTCCCACTTTGCATTTTTAAGAGAACAGCTCATGGGTAGAGGCCAGGTGTTTCGGGCCTGGGAGGTGAATTCCTGAGAGGAAGCAGCTTGCAAGCCTGGGTCTTCATGAATCAGCAGAATAAATGACATTTTGGGACCCCTCTCCACCACTCCACTGAAGTCCCCACCCCAAGAATCCCCTGAGGGACTGTCCATGAGGACGGCTCACTCCTGCTCCGCACCGTTGCCAGTGTTGTCAAGATCATGGGTAATGAGACTGCTGCTCATTACGCTGCTAGAGGAGATGGACTGGGGCCAGCACTGTGGAAAACTTCGGAATCATTTAGCAAAGCAGAAAATGTGCCTACCTCACAACCTGCAGTTCCACTCCTGGTTGTGAGCCCTAGAAACATCATACACGTATGCAGGAGGAAAGACACATGAGACTGTTGGCAGCAGCACTGTTGGGTAGAGCCCCAACTAGAAACTACCCAGCTGCCATCAAAGGCAGGATGAATGCACGGAATACTCGAGCAATGAGAACAGACCACTACATGTAGTGACATGGGAATCTCATAAAACATATTGCTGAGTGAAAGAATTCAGACACCAAATGGTACATATTGCATGAAATTCAAAAACAGGCAACACAAACTATTTTTAGGGATACATGGTAGAAAATCAGATTTCCTACAATCAGATTTCCTCTGCGGGAAAGAGAGAGAAAGAGGGAGGGAGAGAGAGAAGAAAGAAAATCCAGAGAAGCAAAACTCTCTCTACTCTTCTGCCTTTGTGGAAAGTAATGTTTTGCGGGGGGAATGATGAACCAATAAAACCAAGATAATTGAATAAAGACCAAGCATATCCGTTATCACTGCCAACGTGAATACAAAGAAAAACCTCTACTTTTACAAGTCAGAGATTCTTATATTGGGTAGAAAAAAATCTACTCACATGCTACTCAATAGAGACTCACCTAAAACAAAGTGATATGAAGCAGTTGAAAGTAAAAGATGGGCAAAAATATATTAAGTATATGTAAGCAAAAATAGAAATGACAATATTAATCTCTAGAGATGTAATTCAGGACAAAAGCTTTAAACAGAAAAATAAAATTACTTTCTGTTGAAAAAAGATAAAAATTATAATGACTATGTAACATTAAAGCTGGTCATCAGTAACAACATCAAACAGTGATACACGAGAAATGGAAAAACTTCACTTGCAGTGGGAGAGTCTTCTCCAGCTTTGTCTATCTTTGAGGGATTGAACATCTATAAAAATCAACTGCATACTAGACTACTAAGAAAACCACAATAATTTCCCTATAAGTGGAACTAGTTTAGGCCACATATTTTACGATGATGCAATGAAACAAAGATTTAATAAGAATGAGTAAGTGAAATAAAACAAATGACTTGAAAACTTTTTGAGTGTGGTCAAGGCAAATCTATAACCTTAAAGGTATTTATTATCGAATAACAAAGAATGAAAATAAATGAATTAAATGTTCAAAGCAAGAAACTGTAAAAGGTACAAAATAACCCCAAGGAAAAGCTGTAAGAAACATGTACAAAATATAAAATTATACCCTAACCAATTATTACAGCAGAGTTAGGAATGAACTCTATGATCTGGATCTTTGTAAAAAGAAATAATATTAAATAGGACAACGGGCATATTTTACACTGATAGGGTATAACCCATCAAGATGGTACAGCAGGCATGAACCTTGCACTCCTAACAACACAGCTTTCAAACATGAAGCAAGAATTGTTAGAACTGCAGGAAGAAATAGACAAACTCTGAATTCTCATGATAAACCGCTCAGGAATCAACAGATTTATAGATATAAAATATTTGAAGTGTTAGAGGATTTGAATAACACAATCAACAAGCCTGATCCAGTCAGTTCTAGCTAGAACTCTGTTTCAAAACACACACTTTTACTTCAAACGCACATGAAATATTCAATAAAACTGACCAAATACTAGGCACAAAGAAAACCTCAACACATTCCAGAATGTGGAAATAATTAAATCCATATTGATATAATTTTTAATAGAGAAAAAGGAGAAGCCCCTGTCCCTCCCCCAAACTATCCGTCAGAAGATTAAATAACACCCATATAGTACTCTTGGGTTAAGTAAGAAATACAGTGTGAAATAAAAAACAATATAGAATGAATGGCAATGAGGTCAGTACATATAAAATCCTGTGAAATATGGCCAAAGTGAGACTCACAGGAAATTTTATGGAATTAGTGAAAATATTAGAAATGAAAAAAGTCTATAATAATGAACTAAGCATACTACTCAAGAAGTTAGAAAAAGAACAATAAAGTAAATCTCCCCAAAGGAGAAGATTGAATTACTAAAGCTAAAAGAACTTTCATGAAATAAAATAAACAAAAAGAAGCATATTTGATCACTAAAATCAAAAGGTAGTTTGTACCATTTAGGAGTTGACAAGTAAGAGAAACTTCCACTCAAACAGGCTTAAAATTTCTGTCTCCTCTCTTCAGTGATGGTGGCTTCATTCTGAGTTGATCCCCTTATTGAAAAATGGTTGCCAGCATCCTTCTGCCTCCTCATCCACATTAAGAGAGACAGTATGGGGACTTCCCTGGTGGTGCAGTGGTTAAGAATCCGCCTGCCAATGCAGGGGACACGGGTTCGAGCCCTGGTCCGGGAAGATTCCCACATGCCGCGGAGCAACTAAGCCCATGTGCCACAGCTACTGAGCCTGTATGCCTAGAGTTCACGCTCTGCAACAAGAGAAGCCACCGCAATGAGAAGCCCGCACACCACAAAGAAGAGTAGCCCCCGCTCACCACAACTAGAGAAAGCCCTCGTGCAACGAGGACCAAACGCAGCCAAAAATAAATAAATAAATAAAAATTTTAAAAAAAGAGAGACAGTATGCATTTCTCTCCTCTAACCATACCTTATGCTTATTGGGATAACCTAACTGGGGTCAGGTGGCCGGGCACTGGACTATGCTAATTAGATCAAGCCAATGAGCCACCCACTTGGGAGCTGGGAGTGTGACAGCTTCTTCCTGAAGATGATGAGCAACATGGCAGACAGTGTGGACTAATGACTAGGACCTGTAGTAATATGAGGGAAGGATGGATACCATAAAGCTAACCAATAACAGTACATCAGGTGTTTTTTTGGAAAATACCTATGAAATAGACAAAAATTTGGCAATTTTAATCTTTAATAATTAGGAAATGTGAAAGAGTACACATGTAAATAATATTAAAAATAGGAAAGGAGCCATAGGTTCAAATTTTACGTATCAGTTAAAAATCTTTAAATCTAAGCTAAATTGATTTATTTTACTAAAATTAATGCAAAAAGAGGTGGGAAACCCAACTAAGCCAATAACTATGAAAGTTTTTTTTTTAAATAGTCAAAGATTTGTCCCCTAAAAAAGGCATCAGGCCCAGTAAGTTTTATGTGCACAATCTACCAAACGTAAGGAACAGATAATGCTGGTGTTATATAAACTGCTCTAGGGCACAGGAAAAGACTAGAAAGCTCCTCAACATGTTTTAAGATGCTAGCATAGCAATGGCACCAAGGGTGGAACAGAAAGGAAAATTGTAGGCCAATCCAATATTGGAACAAAAATTCTAAACAAAACGGAAGAAATTTAATCCAGAGTGTATTACAGGATTTACCTAAGAAATCTACCGGAGATCTAGTCATGTGTTTCACTAAGTACACAAATTAAATAAGAATAATCATCTTAACAGTTCACAACTGTGTCACCTGGGCCCAAAACAGTGCCTGACACAGAGGAAATTCCAAGTATCTGGGGAATGAATGAAAGAATGAAGTCAGGGTCAGTACATGTACCCTCACCATTATTGCTACTATTTCATATTGTGCTGGAGTCTCCAGCAATGAGATAGCAAAAGAAATAAATGGTGTGACTTTCAAAAAGGACAAGAGGGAGCTGTCACCATTTTAGGTGATGTGATTACCCCAAAATAAGCCAAGAGAATCAACTGAAAAACTACTGAATTTAATACACAGTTTTGCAAGATGACCAGGAATCAAGATCACTGTTTTTTTTTAAATCCATCAACAGCTTTAAAATACCTAATATGCAGAATTAGAAAAAGTGTAATGGGAAAAGATACCACCCATAACAGACATAATCAAAATCTGTAAACTACTTAGAAACAAACTCAATGGTTTTCCAGACATCCATGAATAGAAGAGCTGAATGAATAGAGACATATACCATATTCCTGGTTAGGAACTCAACACTGTAAAAATGACGGTTCTCCCCAAATTATTCTGTGTATTTAATTTCAGTTAAAATACCAATAACATTTTTAATGAAAACCGACAAACTGATTCTAAAGTTTATATGGAAGGCAAACTTTGTAGATTAGGCAATTTTTTTTTTTTTAAAGAAGAGGAGAGCTTTTGCTACCATTTAACAAAACATAACATGAAGCTGATTGAAACAGTACAGCACTAGCCCAGGGACAGACAAACAGATTAGTGGGAAATAATAAAGGTTTCAAAACCACACCCACAAATATATTAGGATTTCATTATTATAAATGTGGACATTCAAATCAGCAGGAAAGGATGGACTCTATAAGAAATAATGTCAACCAAGTTGGTTCTCCAGTTGAAAACAGAGTTAGCGCCTGACTCACACTATATATAACAGAAATTTCAAAAGGATTACAGTTACACATAAAAAATAAATTTATCAAAATATTAAAAGAAATATGTGAAGATAGTTTTATAATCTGGAGATGGAGAAGGCCAAGTTAAGCAAGCCACAAAATCCATAAAGAAAGTAAACACTGACTGACTTCATTCAATAATAATTTTTAAAGTCTTTACAGGAAAATTACCCATATATTCCACATATTTGTAACAGATAAGTGACAACAACTGGAGAAAATATTTGTAAAATAATTGACAAAAGCTTAATATTCAGAAAAGATAAAGACCTTCCATGAGAAAAAGATAAACAACCTAATTTCTAAAATAAGCATATGAACGGGGGATTTACTAGTGAAAAGGTAAACCTTTTTTTCAATAAACACATGAAAAGACATTTTTCCAATCAAGAAAATGCAAATTAAAACAGCAATGATATAACTTTCTACCATTGGATGGGCAAAATTTTTGAAGATTAATAATACCCATTTTTAGCAAAAAGGAGAAGCGTTCATTCTTGTATACGGTAGGTGTGAATGTATACTGGTTCAGCTTTTGGGAGGAGTAAATTATATTCATCCAAAATTACTAAATTTGTGTCTACTCTGATGGTCCTCCCCTGAATCCACTCCTAGGAAGACCGCTGCAGAAATGCTTCAGACTGTGCTCTCCCCCACCCCACCCCCGAGCACGCAGGAATATGCTCATGGCAGCACTGTCACAATGCTGACAAGTCAGAAACAGCCTAAAACCTGGTGCTGGTTAAATAACATACATTACATCCACACAGTACACATGCAATAATGTAAAATTATGAATAGCTCTAGGTACTGACATAGGTTTTCAAGGCATATAGTTTTTTTAATGTAGGTTATTAATAATACATATATAAGATTCTACTTATTTAAAAAACCATAAAGATATTTTATTTAAGGATGCCAACAATGATTACTTCTGGGGAGGGGAGCAGCATTGGTGGTGGGGGTGAATGAGCAAGGGAGAATCTTTACATGTATTTCTGAATTTTTTTGGTAAATCACAACAAAAATTCAGACATTGCTTTTAATTGTTTTTAATTTTTAAAAAATGTAGGGGGGGGCTTCCCTGGTGGTGCAGTGGTTGAGAGTCCACCTGCCGATGCAGGGGACACGGGTTCGTGCCCCGGTCCGGGAAGATCCCACATGCCACGGAGCGGCTGGGCCCGTGAGCCATGGCCGCTGAGCCTGTGCGTCCGGAGCCTGTGCTCCGCGACGGGAGAGGCCACAACAGTGAGAGGCCCATGTACCGCAAAAAAAAAAAAAAAAAAAAAAAATGTAGGAGGGGAACTTTTATAATCAGTATTTTTTTTTTAATGCCATTTTTTAAAAAAAAAGAAAGCTGATTTTGGAGCACGATATGTGGGTCCTTCCTACTGTCACCTACAGTGCATGTCTCAACTGCTCTCTTACAGCATGCCCAATTTCCAGTTGAGGAAACTGATGCCTCAGGCCCAGGCCCTTTCCCAAAGTCCTAGCACAAGTGATATAGCAAAAACCATCAGTCCCCACTCTGGGGAGCGTGCTGGCAGAATTAATTCCAGGAGGCCTTACCCACGCACCAACCCCCAACTCCCAGGGGCCACCCAGAAAAGAGAACAGAGCCAGCTCATGTTTGCACAGATATAATCCCTGCTATCCTGGTCCCCAATTCCAAAGCCCTTCTAGGCCACAATTTCCTTCTCCTGGTCACTCAAAGCCTAGTCATCCACCACATCCTCCCCACTAGGAGGTCAAAGCAGGACCCAGTCTCCCAGGGGCCACTCTTTTCCCACCTTGATCTTTGTTGATTACAGCAGACCCATGACCTTGGTCTAACCTTGATCTGGCCCCATTTGGCAAAGGCAAAGCACAGAGAAGAAAGGAGAAGGGAGATCAGGGGCCCATCTGGGGCTGCAGCAGCCAGGACAGGAGTAGGAGCCAGGAGGAGGTGCAGAGGACTGAGAGAACCCCATTGCTTATTTGCTTCTTGATCCATTTGCTGTATTTGGTGATACGGGTGTACACTCCTGGATTATGTACTTGGGCTCAGGCCTTTTCCCAGGACAACACCCCAGCAAGAATCCATCTATCCTCGACTTCACAAGCCAACGGACCCCCAGGGTCCCCCCTAGGCAAAGAGAGAGGAGTGATGGAGGCTCTGGACCCAGCTGGGACCCAAGGGATTGGGGGACCCAGAATGCCCACCCTCTGAGTTCTGCTTGGAAGCTTCTTTCATTCCTTGAGGATCTCACTACCTGGAGTCCTCCTTCACTCCTCAGTTGGGGATCCCATCCCAGAATATCAGGCAAAATCAAAGTCACGGGGAAGGCAGATGGGAGCAGAGCACTACCTGATGATGATGACAAAGAGGGAGGCCAAGCAAACCTCCCCCTGGGGAAATGCCCCCCACCTGGGGTCATCCCAACCGAAGGAGAGCTGCCAGAACCTCCCAGAAACTCACATAGCACAAGTTTTCTCCATAATTGGTGGCACAGATCATGTCCCCCAGGACAAGGGGGACAACGCGGGGGATGAGGGACTTCTTGTGGTAAATCCGGTCACAAATCTTGTTGCCCATGATAAACACCTCGGCCTCCCACAACTCTGGGGTCAGTGTGGAGTTGGCTGTGGAGGAGTCCAGTGGGGTGAGAACTGACTCCTCACTCTACTCAGCCCTGCCTATTCCCAGGGTCTCGTCACCTCCATCCTCAGGACTCAGCCACACCCCTTCACACCTCCATGCCCTCCTTCACTTGGCCCTTCCCCCTGTGGTGTGGACCATGTCGGGCAAGCACCTTGCCCTCTAAGGCTCTATTTCAGGATCCCTTTCTCTGGGAATCTTTTGCTCCTGAACCAAGCAGGCTACAATCCAAGTTTCAATGCAACCACTCAGAAATTGAGAGCCCACCCCCATGCTGCTTCTCTCCAGCCTCTGAACTCTATACTGGCTGTGCCCTCTGCCACCTGATTGACATTTGCTCTTCCTTCAGGCATCTCAGGCAGACTCTGCCAGAGCTCATTCCAGATCCCTCCCGACTTGCTCTCAAGATCACCTGACAAAGTCTTTGCCTCTTTCCTTGTTAATCTGTGCTTCCACCCATACTCAGTTATGAGTTCCCTAGAGGCAGGGCATGCATTACCAGTGACAAGGGTTTGGCGTGTGGCAGATGCCTGAACATCGAAGTTTCTCAGATGAACAAATCAGTGAGTGAGTGAATTTATGAATCCCTGACTCTGAGCTTCCGTAAGAGGCAAATGATCAGGTTTTCCTAGGACTAAATGAAGTGCCCATAGCACATGCAATGGTGTAAACCATGGCAACAGTTCCCATGTGAGGAGCAATCCTAACACATCCAAAGAACCAGGGGCCAGAGGTAACAGCCACAAGCTTCCTGAGAGGCACCATGAGGGGGCTCATCAGGAGAGGCCCCAAAGGAAAGGAGTGTACCCTCTGGGGTACCACATGTCACCCCGACCCCATCCTCCTCACCTGAGAAGCGCTGTTTAACCTGGCCCCAGCCAGTCACCCAGCACTGCGTCCCAACCTTCAGGTTGTAGTTGGGCTCCGGGAGGCAGATGGGCTGCACGTACTTGCTGACGACGACAGGAGTGTGAAGCTGGAGGAGGGCAACATCACCCGCGATGAAGTTCTGGCCCCAGTACTTGGGGTGCGTAATGAGGTCCCTCACAGGGATCAAGAGGGCCCTCGTGGAGTCCGTGGGCTTCAGCTTGAAGGTGCCGAGAATCACTGAATACTCTTTTGTGCTACAGGAGACACAGAGCCCCACCTGGTAGATGTCAGGTTCTCAAGCAACACTATGCTCCTACCTCCGCCAAGGACGCTCCCCTTAGCAGAAGTCCTGCCTGATTTGCCCTGCTCACTCCATCCTGCTCATCTACCCAGGGGGCCCTCGGAGTCAGAGATATGACTGCCTCCTCATTCATCAGTCAAGCTGATTCAAGTGGCCTGGTCTATGTGCTGTGGATTTGAGTGTGCAGCTATTAGCATGCACACGTGTTCTAATGTGTGTGAGGGGTGGGGTGTATACGGGGTGCATGCGGTTGCCCTGGTCAGGATATAGTCTTTGTTGCTTGGGGCTCCTGCCCAAGCTCAGTCCCCGGCCTCTGTGAGATCATGAGCATGACTCTTCCCTGTTCTGGACATCCCTTCCCACTCTGCCCCACGTCCCCCACTGCCACGTTGTTTCATAGAGGAAATGAGGAGTCTAGGCTGGGCCCGCTGCAGCCCTGGGTCTCCGTGGGCCACACTCACCCTTGGATGCAGTGGGCAGCAGTCACTACCCAGTCGAGATCAATGAGGGCTCCTCCACACACATGCTCATTTTCCACTCGGAGGCTCACCTCCCAGGGCCAATGGCGGGTCACGTCCAAATTCTTCGGCCACCAGGGTTTGCCACAAGCTTCAGGAACAAGCGTGACAGGGAGATACAGTGGCCGCATAGAGAAGGATAAGAACGACTGTGACCAAGATGCCCTCCAGGGTAATTTGCATGAGGCTGTAAACTTGGAGGCTTGCTTCCATTTCAAAGAAGGGGAGACCGAAGGTGAGAGAAGAGCAGTGGCCTGCCCAAAGGCACTGAGCTGACAGAAAGTGACAATGACAGAGATAAAAAGCATCAAGACAGAAACACAGAGATATGACAGGAGGAGGAGAGAGATACTGAGACACACAGGGAGCAAGCAGCACAGAACCTCAAAACAAGGGAGAAGCATAGAAGGAGCCCCAGGACAGGAAATGTATTTTCTTGTGTCAGGGTAAGTCCCTAGGCCACGTTCCTGAAAGGCTATAAAGCTTTCTGCATCTCCTAGATGCAAAAGGACTCTGTCCCCACACTACTCAGAGTCAAGAAAAGCTCCAGACTTCTAGGTCAGAAGTCTTTACACAGACCATTCAAGTAAAAATCCCAGCATGGAGCCAACAGAGGCCTCCCACTCTGTGTAACAGCTGACACACTATCAGTTTGCAAGTAGTTCCAACAATCAAGTTGTATGACTGCATGAATATGAACACAGATGCAGAAATTGTAAATAAAATATTAGTCAATATTATATTTTTTAAAATTATGCACCATGATCATGTAGAGATTGTCCTGGGGTACAAGGGTGGTCCCACAATGGAAGCGGTCTCTGTGTATTCCCCACATAAACAGTTATTTTTCTCTAAAAGAACTGTGCTTTTCTCAATAGACACAGAAAAAGGTATTTGAAAAAATCAACACAGATTTACGACTAAAAAACAAAACACTCTTAGCAAACTGGGAACAGAAAGAAAATACTTATTTATACAAGTTATATGCCACAAACCTACAGCAAACATCATATAACATTAAGAAACAGGCCAAAAATTTATACTTTCTGAAGCCAGGAATAATGATACTTTGTGGGAGGACAAAGGAAGTAACTGGGAGGACATAAGAGAGCTTCTGGGTGCTGGTACTGCTCTACTTTCTGACCTCGGTGGAGACTGCACAGGTGCGTTCACTGTGTGATAATTTCTTGAGCTGGACACATAATTTGTGCACTTTTTTGTGTATGTATATAATACTTCAGTAACTGACTTTGAAATCAATAATATTTCTCTATGCCAACCAACCTGAGTATAGCACAACTATATTCAAAATAAGATACAGTTTATAGCTAAAAATTATAAAATACCCTGGAATTAAAGTATCCAACACTAAGCAAAATTTTTGCAGTAATACATTTTAAACTCTAATGAAGGACACTGAAAATGACTGGCATAAATGGAGAAAGATCTATTGCTTTTAAATAGAATAACTAAATATTTCAGGTGTAATTCTTCCTAAAATTAATCTATAAAGTTACTTACCCAGTTAGAATTTTTAAGAAATTTGATAAACTTACTCTAAAATTGAAATAGAAATACAAAGGTCCATAAATAGTTCCATCTTTGACAAAGCAAAGAAGGGACACTTGTCCTAGCAGATATTAAGGCACACATCAAAGCCATAGTGACAAAAACAGTGTGGTATTGACAAGGACAGACAAGTGGACCAAAAAAAAAAGGAATAGAGAGCTTGAGATTGTTTCAGAGAATACAGGAACTTAATGTAAATAAAGGAGCCACCACAATCAGTGAGTAAAGGATGGATTGTTGAGTAGATGGTGCTGGGAAAACTCGCTCACTATAAAAGAAATAAGAAAAACAAAACTGGATTCCTCTCTAGTAGTACTTGAAGACCTAAACGTGAAAGGTAAAACCATAAAGTTAACAGCCAACCATGTGGCATGGGGTGGGAAAAGACTCTTTAAACAAAACCTCAAACCACAATCCATAAAGCATTAAACTGATTAACTTGATTACATCAAAATCAAGGATTTTTGACCCCAGGAACAAAGTTAACTGTCAGATGACAGATTAGGAGGTAATATTTACAATATCTAAAATCAATACAAGACTTTTATTAGGAATATACAAGGAACTCCAGGAAATCAACAAGAAAAAAGAATAGACAATATGCAAAGGATAAAGACAGTCAATTTATTAGAAGAGGAAACTCAAGAAGCCAACAGCACATTGAGACATGCTCAAACTCATTAGTAATGAGAAAAATGTCAGTTAAACTAGGAAGTCGGCCTTTTCTCACCTTCTGAGATGGCCCACACTCTGTCTGGGGAGTGTGTTTCTCTCTAAATAAATCCACTTCTTACCTATCACTTTGTCTCTCACTGAATTCTTTCTGCAATGAGACATCAAGAACCTGAGCTTCATTAAGTCCTGAAACCAGCGCTGTTTACAATAGCCAAGTCATGGAAGCAACCTAAATGTCCATCGACAGATGAATGGATAAAGATGTGGTACATATATACAATGGAATATTACTCAGCCATTAAAAAGAATGAAATAATGCCATTTGCAGCAACATGGATGGACCTGGAGATTATCATACTGAGTGAAAAAGGAAGACGTTTTATTTATAAGCAAGTCAAGAGAATTGATTGTGAAGATTCCTGAGGAGGAGAAAAGGGGAATGGGATCTAAAGCTCAAGTGTAAGGACAAGACATCATCTGAATGCTGATAAATGCCCTGGAAGGAGCTTAACACCAAAACATCCCCAGCAACCAACCAGGTAGCTGGCCCAGAGGAAAAGGGGAGAGCTGGCAATGCCAAGAAGGCTGAGGAGGAGGAGGAGATTGACATTGATCTGACAGCACCAGAAACAGAGAAGGCTGCCCTTGCTATTTAGGGCAAGTTCCAGCGATTCCAGAAAAAGAAAAAGGATCCCAGTTCCTGAATAACCAGCCTTACCCTTCACCTTGCTCCCTTCCCTCCCCTTCTCCACAGCTCTGACTCCCATGTATCTTTGTCTCTTTGTCCCTCAAGCTTCTCATTGAGGCAAGTTCAACACTTATACATTATTTTCTCTGGCCCCTCACGCCATCGCAGCTGCAGAGGCACAAGGAACACAGGAAAGATGAAGAATTCAACAGGCAGCCACTTGCTTAAGGGTGAAACATTTTCTCCTTGGGATACAGCTCCTTGATCAGTACCTGTGCCTGCCCTATGAGGTTGAAGAGCAAGAGGATTTGAGGTTGAGAGAGGGACCCCTGACAATGTGGGAGTGAGGGAAAAGCCTTCAGAGTAGGGTGCCCGAGGGTGGGGCATATGCCCTGTTCCACTCGTTACAACATTCACACTTCAGGTAGCATTTTTTACCTTCACATCCTTCTCATCAGGACCTCAACTTCCCTCCTATGAGCTAAGCCACAGTGGGGACTGGAGCCTCCCTTTCCCCTGGGCAGACCTAAATCAAACTGCTCCCATGTTAGTGCATGCTCAGTAGATTAGTTCCAAGGAAGGCCGACTGGGACTGGTAGAGACAAGGAAAAGTTTCCTTCATCGTCTAGTCTAGAACCATAAGGGGCAGAAGTGGAAGAGGTTCAAGGGGCCACAGGCAGGGAAATGGGAAGATTTGGGAAGGAAATCGCCAGTTGATTTGGGAAGAAAAGAAAAATGAAGGAGGAGGAGATATCTAAGGACACAAGTTACTGCTGGTAAAGGTGTACCATATGAAGGATTCTTGGGGCTTTGTTAACCTGCCTACCTCTAACCCCTCATACCTAGCCACCCTCAGAGGCCACAAAAACCAAGTGACCCTTGTAGCTCTCACCTGCCCCACTGTGGAGTCAGAGCAGAAGTGGAACAGCCACTCTATGTGATTTTAGCATGTTTAATAATTATGAAAGCAATAAACAAAATCCTCAAGTGGGAAAAAAAAACAAAAAACTAAGAAGTCATTTTTTTGTCTATTAGATAGGCAAAAAATGTAAAAGCTGGATCATGCCAAGGGGTGGGAGGTCTGTAGCAATATATACACCTTCACAAACTGCTGGTAGGAATGCAGAGGGCTGACTCAACTGGAATATGGGCGATATATTAAAATATGCTATCAATGTAAATTTTTGAAACTGATAACTTATACTGTGGTTATCTAAGAGAATATTCTTAGAAAACACACACCAGAGTATTTAAAGAGCCATGCTGTATGTTACCCTCAACTGATTCTGAAAAAAATTTTGTGTGTGTGCATGTTCCTTGTACTATTTTTGCAGTCTTTTTTGTAAGTTTAAAATTATTTCCAAATAAAATGTTTTTTTAAATGGGACTGAATGAAAAGAGGAGGAAACAGAAGGAGATCTAGAGAACATGCTATTTGCGTAAGTTAGAAATACATGCACACAAAACCACAATATGTATTTTTACAAAAACACACACAAACAGAAAGATACACATCAAATATACAAGAAAGGCTGGGAGAAGGGTGAAGAGGGGGAATAGGGGTGGGGCATGGACACAAGCAGAAATAACTAACTTAACCAAACAATCCATAACAAATTAGGGTGCACCTGTGACAAAGGAAGCCCGCGAACAAGCAGGAGCAACCCAACCCTCCACCCCTGAGGTCTAAGGAAAATGACAGGAAGACCCCAGAAGACACTGCCACAGGGCCCAAGAGGCTCCATTTGCAAATGAACAGTTTAGAGCTCAAAATGTTTCTATGTGGAAAGGGATCTGCATCAGCCTCCTGGACATGTTCCCTGATGGGATGCAGCCTGGGTTCAACTTTAAGAGGTTCTGCATTCCCACAGGAGGCCCAAATACTCTTTTAATGTGCACTGTTGAGTCTGTACGTCCTGAACAGCACAGGTTGTTCTTTAGAAGGCAGGCCATTTAGACTGAATTTCTGTTCCTATAGACCCAGAAACATTATCTCTGTGACCCTCTTCAGAACATACCCTCCCAGGATCCAAGCTTTTCTTGAAGCAGGGGCTCACCTCACCCACCTGGTTTGGTGTTGTCTCCTTTGTAACCTGGAGGAGAAAGGGGGACAGAGATGAAGTAAGAGGTTGTAACAGGATGACAGTGAAGAGGTGCATTCTTCATTAATTAGTTCATTCATTCATTCACCAAGTATTTCCCCACCTCCCACTCTGTTCCCAGCCTGGAGCCCAAGGCCAGGGGGCTGGGGGCAGGGCGCAGGGGTGTACAGAGGTGTATCAGACAGATACATCCTGTATTTGCCCTTGAAGAGCAGGTTGCCCAGCAGAGGAGACATAAGTAAACACACAATCACCCATGTGCGATCAATGTGGGGACAAGGCCACAGGTGTCAGGTAAGCCCAGAAGAAGTGGTGGACAGGGAGGCTTCTAGGAAGAGGGGTTATTGTGCCACATCTTAAGGATGAGAAGGTAAAACAGGAATGAAAAGTGATGACATTCCTTATGAAAGAAACACCATGGTGTAAGCTGGAGACTCCAGAGGATAAAGGGCAAGGCCCACGATGACAAGAAATGATGCCCGGGGAAGAAAGTCAGGGGTCATCACGAGTGCCTTCATAAGCCAGGCCAAGAAGCCTGAGTGAGACACTCTGGGAGGAGGGAGGCCAATGGAGGTGTGACATGGTCAGACTTGTATTGTGAAGGCAGTATGGAGAATAGATAGGAAGGTGACAAGACTGAACGCAGTAAGATCCCACCATAGGCTCTGCAGAACCCAGGCAAGAAATGAGGGCTGAATGAAGAAGTGGCAGTGAGAACACACTTAGTGAGCTGGATGTGGGACTGAGGGAGAAGGCTGAATCTAGGATGACCCCCCAGTTTCTGATTTTAGAGAAGAGTGACTACTATCCACTGAGTAAGAGAACCCAGTTTATAGGAAGAAGAGGGCCTCAACTTTGGAACCCAAGGAGTTGAGATGGCTCTAGGTCATCCAGGTACAGATGTCCAGTAGGTGGCTGCACATCCATGCACATTGTTTTGCGAGGCAGCATCACATACATGGCAGCTCAATGCCCAGAGCAAGTGAGCTCACCCAGGGAGCAGTGAAGAAGGAACCCAGACAGCATCTTAGGGAACACCAATACGTCAGGGATGAACAGAGCATGGGTGGCCTGGGAGGGACACAGAAGGGCAAGGGAGTCACCCTGAGGTAGAGGAGAATTAGGAGGCATGGCCTGAGAGAAGCCAAGGGCCTAGAGAAAATGAAAAAAGAGGGAGGAGCAGAAAGGTTAGGGATGTTAGGACAGAGGCATGCCAGGAATGGGCTAAGGGTTAAGTGAAAAGTGAGGAAGCACCTGAAGGAAACATGAAGTGAAAACTTATTTTGAGAAATGTGGCAGCGAGGGGAAGAGATAGGGTGAAGAAACACAGCAAATAGAAAGGGAGAGGATAGAGATCGATGAGAGCACAGGAAGGGCCCAGAGTCCAGAGCAGGGGTGAGCAGCCTGACCTTGAACAGGAGGTCTGTCTCTGATTCCTAAGGAAAGGGGAGCGGGTGGCACTGAGCTGTCAGGTTTGGAGGGGTCCCCGGGCTGAGGGAGTCAAGGGGACAGCGCCTGAAGGCATGCGTTTCCTGAGGGAAGGAAGCCGCTGCTAGAGAGGCACCCTCGGTAGGAGCTGAGGGTCTGGGAAGCAAGTGAGGTGAGGAACATTCGTCTAAGTGTTTGGAGACCATGAGTTTGGCCCGGACCGCCTACCCGGAGCGGGGTCTCCAGCACTGCCCTGCTGCGTGGGAAGATGAGCCCTGAGGATGCCGTCAAGAGGGTGGTTCGGGTCTCAGCCGCGACATCCACGCCTCCAGGAGGAAACGCTGGGATGCCCCTCGCACCACAAGGCCCCAGGAGGCTACAGGGCTGGTGGGTCTCAGGGCGGAAGCTGAGAGCGCGGGAGTCTGGGATCCCCGGAACCGCCCTGGGAGATGCCCGGAGGGGTAGCAGAGGAGAAGGGGCTGCGGGTGGGCGCCGCGAGGCCTGTCCCGGCCTCGAGTGTGGGTTTTGGCGGGGGGGGTGGGGTGGCGGCGTCGGGGAAGACGGACCCAGAACGGAGCGGCGCAGAGCAGGCGCCGCCTCACCGGAGTTCAGCAGCATCAGCACCAGGAGGTGGCAGCTCCAGCCCGAGGGCCTCGAGGCTGCAGGCCCAGCGCTGAGGCAGGTCAACGATGCGGCCATGAGGCCCCTGAGGCGTCCGCTAGCGGCAGCAGGGACGGCTCGCAGTAGCCCCGGACGCCGCGACTACGTCTCCCGCACGTGACGCACGTGACGGAGTTCCGGCACGTGACAGCCCCTCCGGCACGTGACAGCCCCTCCGGCACGTGATGACGTCGCGGACCTGTGACGGTGCCCCTGGAACGCTGAACGTTCCTCTGCACTTACCCACCTCGTGCGGGTTCCTTGAAGATGACTGCAGAGCCCGGGGCTTGTCATTGCCTCTGTGGTGGCCAGTCCCATGGAAGTACCCCCAAGTGCCTTAAGTGGGTGACTGTCCCCCAAAACCTGGCCGGTGAAGGCACATCCAAATCCCTGGACTAGTGTTGGCACCTTGTCGCCCAGCCTCTGATCATAACCTTGTTTCCCTGGGCTTCGTGCACGGGAGAGCTTCATAATTTACATTGATTTGAGAATCTGAAAAGGTGTAGAAAGCACAAGGAAAGAACAGTAAGGCTAGGGAATCAGGGAGGATGTCTTTACAAAAGTGACATTTAAGCTGGACCTAAGATGAACAAAGAGTCTTGGGGGAGAACTCAAAGGAAAGGCATTTATCTTCTTCCACGAACCGTCAGTGGGATGGTGGAAACTGAAAGAAATAGTGGCAAAAACCACCATTTCTTGGGCTTTCACAGGGTTTTTGTAGAAGAATGTGGTCTTTGGATCTGCTCAGTGTGTCCAAGATTGGGAGCTGACAACCAAGATTCCTGCTGCTCCTGTCCAGTGTGAGGGATCCAGATCTGGGGACCACATTCCCCACCCTAGCATCTAAAGTGGTCCAGATGATGAGTTGCACCAATAGGAGGTGAGGAGAGGTTACAGATGCCACTTCCATGCCAAGGCAGTAGAGAGGAGGTTCACTTCTCTACTTGTGTTAATGCAGAGCAATGGTTCTCCAAGTGTGGTCTGCAGAGCAGCACCAGCATCACCTGGGAACTTGTTAGAGTTGTACATTCTCAGGACCCACCCCAGACTTATAGGATTGAAAACTCTGGGAGTAGAATCAGTGATCTGTAGTTTAAAAAGCCCTCCAGGGAATTCTGAGGTAGGGAAGCATGAACCACAGGGTTGAGTGGAGCTATAAGATGGAGAAAAGCCACCTGCTGATCAAGAACACCTGATAGGGATGATACAGGAACAAGAAGTTAAATTTATTTTTAACCCATAAATACTCAGTGGCTTCTTTTTTAAAAATTTATTTTATTGAAGTATAGTCGATTTACAATGTTGTGCTAGTTTCTACAGTACAGCAAAGTGATTCAGTTATATACGTATAGATATTCTTTTTCACATTCTTTTCCATTATGGTTTATCACAGTATATTGAATATAGTTCCCTGTGCTATACAATAGGACCTTATTGTTTATCCATTCTATATATAATAGCTGGCATCTGCTAATCCCAAACTCCCACTCCATCCTTCCCCCTCCCCACCTGGGCAACCACAAGTCTGTTCTCTATGTCTGTGAGCCTGTTTCTGTTTCGTAGATAAGTTCATTTGTGTCATATTTTAGATTCCACATATAACTGATATCATATGGTATTTGTCTTTCTCTTTCTGACTTACTTCACTTAGTATGATAACCTCTAGGTCCAACCTCTAGGTCCATCCATTGCTGCAAATGGCATTGTTCCATTCTTTTTTATGGCTGAATGGTATTCCTTTATATATATGTACCACATCTTTATCCATTCATCTGTCAATGGATATTTAGGTTGTTTCCATGTCTTGGCTATTGTGAATAGTGCTGCTCGTAACATAGGGGGTGCGTGTATCTTTTTTTTTTTGGCTGCATTGGGTCTTCATTGCTGCACGCAGGCTTTCTCTAGTTGCAGCGAGAGGAGGCTACTCTTCGTTGCGGTGCACGGGCTTCTCATTGTGGTGGTTTGTCTTGTTGCAGAGCACAGGCTCTAGGCGCACGGGCTTCAGTAGTTGTGGTACGTGGGCTCAGTAGTTGTGGCTCATGGGCTCTAGAGCACAGGCTCAGTAGTTGCGGCACACGGGTTTAGTTGCTCCATTTCATGTGGGATCTTTCCGGACCAGGGATCGAACCCATGTCCCCTGCAATGGCAGGCGGATTCTTAACCACTGTGCCACCAGGGAAGTCCGCATGTATCTTTCTGAATTATAGTTTTGTCCAGATATATGTCCAGAAGTGGGAGTGCTGAATGATATGGTAACTCTATTTTTAGCTTTTTGAGGAATCTCCATACTGTTTTCCATAGTGGCTGCACCAATTTACATTCCCACCAACAGTGTAGGAGGGTTCCCTTTTCTCTACACCCTCTCCAGCATTTGTTATTTGTAGATTTTTTGATGATCGCCATTCTGGCTGGTGTGAGGTGATACCTCATTGTAGTTCTGATTTGCACTTCTATACTAATTAGTGATGTTGAGCATCTTTTCATGTGCCTGTTGGCCATCTGTATGTCTTCTTTGGAGAAATGTCTATTTAGGTCTTCTGCCCGTTTTTCGATTGGGTTGTTCGTTTTTTTGCTGTTGAGTTGTATGAGCTGTTTTTATATTTTTGTAATTAAGCCCTTGTCAGTCGCATCATTTCCAAATATATTCTCCCAGTCACTAGGTCCTCTTTTCCTTTGTTTATGGTTTCCTTTGCTGTACAAAAGCTTGTAAATTTGATTAGGTCCCATTTGTTTATTTTTGTTTTTATTTCTATTGCCTTGGGAGACTGACCTAAGTAAAAGTTGGTATGATTTATGTCAGAAAGTTTTGCCTATTTTCTCTTCTAGGAGTTTTATGGTGTCATGTCTTATATTTAAGTCTTTAAGCCATATTTTAAAAGATTTATTATTTAATTTATTTATTTTTGGCCTCGTCAGGTCTTAGTTGTGGTACATGGGATCTTTGTTGAGGTATGTGGGATCTTTCACAGCAGCACGTAGGCTTCTCTCTAGTTGTGGCACACAGGCTCCAAGGAATGTGGGCTCTGTAGTTGTGGTGTGTGGGTTCCAGAGTGCATGGGCTCTCTGTAGTTTGTGGCACACAGGCTCTCTAGTTGAAGCACGCAAGCTCGGTAGTTGTGGCGCAAGGGCTTAGTTGCCCCACTGCATGTGGGATCTTAGTTCCCTGACCAGGGATCGAACCCACATCTCCTGCATTGGAAGGCGGATTCTTTACACTGGACTACCAGGGAAGTCCCCTTTAAGCCATTTTGCGTTTATTTTTGTGTATAGTGTGAGGGTGTGTTCTAACTTCATTGATTTACATGCGGCTGTCCAACTTTCCCAACACAACTTGCTGAAGAGACTCTTTCCCATTGTATATTCTTGCCTCTTTTGTCGAAGAATAATTGAACATACATGTGTGGGTTTGTTTCTGGGCTCTCTATACTGTTCCATTGATCCATATGTCTCTTTTTGTGCCCCTACCACACTGTTTTGATTTTCAGTGGCTTCTTAAAGCAGCTGGCTCGATACTTATTAATAGACTGTATTTCATGTAAGTTCCCAGTCTCTCAACCCCAGCCTTCCTCGGGCAACACATGAGACAGACTGCACTCTGAAGCCCATGGATATCTGGGAGCTGAAATGCTGACCCCTGGAAGGGCAGGTGACAGGAGATTGAGAGGGAATAAATCACCAGCAAGACACAGAGACTCTGGGATACTCTGTCCTAGAAAAATGGTAAAGAGCCAGTACCTAATACAGGGAATTTCTCATATAATTCTCCCTGTGGAAATGCAATCTTTGGTAAGGGTGGAGGTGAGCAGCAAGTAGAAGCAGGGGAGGAGGAATAATATTGCTCATGCCCTAATTTTACTTACTCCTAGTTCCAGTCTATCTTGATTCTCTACTCTGAGCTATAAAGGCTACGAAATTAGGCTACAAATCTCCCCGCAGACATGCTGATGACTATAACAGGAGTACAGGGAGCAGGACCCAGCTGGCTAAAACCATCCTTAGACTCACAAATGAGCAGGTTTAGACTCACCTCTCCCTCTAGGGCTTAATAAGAACCATGAATAGTTTCTAAGCCAAATGAGAAAACTGCTTTCTACAGAGCATGTTATATGCAACCCCACGGTCCCAAGGAGAGCAGACCATAAGAACACAAAAGAACAAACCAAACATTTATTCAGTTGACATCAGAAATCTCCATACTCCATAACTGCCTCAACACAACTTGGGGTGAGCCTGAATGTGGCCACTGGAGCACTGGGAAGGGGGTTCCTAGACTGAGTTGCCCCAGCAAGGCTTGTGTGGCAGACGCTGGACATTCACAGATGCATCCGCACTGGGCAGCCGGGGACCTTCTCCCAACCCAGACAGCTGAGTCAGATGTGGACATGGTGATGCCTCCTCACTCTCTCCCAACAATCACCAAGTGGACTGGTTTGATAAAGTGTCAGGTCTAACACTGTTTCACCGGTGATGATGTCCCTTCTTTGCTAGATGTTCTCCAAGATGTGGCCGAAGCATCATGAAGCATCACCTGGCAGGTCACTGGCCATCCAGTTGGGATGGTTTCACCGACTTGTTTCCAGCATGTGGAGCACAGTCATGGTGTAGGTGTGGATGAGTCCGGTTCCTTGAGCACCAGACTGGAAAACTCCCAGGGTTCCTTTCTTGCTGCCACTCTCTGTCATGTGGATCTCCACAGGGTCAGTGAATCCCAAACAGGTTTGAGGAAAGTGCATTGAGTAGGAGTGGAAGGTCAGATGCACGGCTAGTGTGAGACTCAGAAACAGGAGGGAGCGTGGGCCAGGGTGATCACGGGGTCACCAGGATGCCCAGAGGCAGCACCAGACACAGCGTTAGGATAAAGAACCCTGCTGTCCACAAGAGGACACCTTAATGATGTGATCAATGACCCAGTCTTTGTAGTAACTAACTTCTGTATAAACTGCAGGCAATTCTATGTGACCACAGTGTGACCACAGTGAACACCCCAGCTCACAATCCCCCCCTGGACCCATGAGTCAGTAAACTGACAGACCAGGGGACCTCCAGAATCTCCCTGGAGAAAAAGAAGAAACAAACACAGGAATGGAAGGGGATCATCATCAGAGCAGGCTGATTGCTAGCAAGGCACTAGGGAGATAGGCACCTAGGTCCTTTCCCAGGTACCCACCAGGCCCAGGTTTCTGTGAATGAGATTTGAGAGTTGGAAACTTTAACACCATCTGAGAAATACTACTCCTTCCCAGGTGCTCAGGGACCACAGGAGCTATAAAGCCAGTAAGCCCTGTACATCAGTCCTGCCAGGATATACTCAAATTCTCTTTCAGTGACCCTAATCCTTCACTGCCTGACCCCTTCCCCATGACCCTCCCCAAACCTCCCAACAGCCAGCAACTAAAGGGGCATCCCCTGGCACTGTGTGCAGCTTCCAGAGCCCCTCTCCAACTCTAAGGTCAGAGTCAATTCCCACTAGTCAGTCCTAGGCCTCCACAGTGGTAAAATACTTTGAGTATCATTTCTGCATGGGGACTCAAAATCATCACATCTACCCTGAAATCTCTCCCTGCCCCTAAACCCACATAGCCAATAGCATCCTCTCACCAGTTCCTCCTCTCTCCAAACACAACCAGTCATGCTAAACCCCACCTCACACACGCTGCACACCCTTTCCCAAAACTGTTCTGGTGGCCCCCCATCTACCAGCTCAGTCAGAAACTCAGAGTCCTCCTCAAGCTCTCCCTCACCCGCACCCTCACAGGCAGTCAGTCACCAAGAACTGATGACTCAACCTCAAACACAACCCCTTCACCTCCCCACCAGCCCAGGTCCTGCCTGGGGCTCAACACCATTGCCTACATGGTGAAAACAAACTCCTGGCCTACAGTCCTGCATGGACAGGAACGTGAAACATAGCACAGCATTGCAGGCCACACATATTCTGATTCCAATCACCTTCTCTGGCCATATATATATATATATATATATATATATATATATATATTTTGTGTGTGTGTGTGGTACGCGGGCCTCTCACCATTGTGGCCTCTCCCGTTGCGGAGCACAGGCTCTGGACGCCCAGGCTCAGCGGCCATGGCTCATGGGCCCAGCCGCTCTGCGGCATGTGGGATCTTCCTGGACCAGGGCACGAACCCGTGTCCCCTGCATCAGCAGGCGGACTCTCAACCACTGCGCCACCAGGGAAGCCCCTCTGGCCATATTTGCCACCTCATTGCTCCAGACCTGAAACACATTCCCTAAACATGACACGTTCTTCAGAACTCTGAGCCTCTGTACTTGCTGTTCCCTCTCCCAACAGTGATGGTCTCCTCTTTCCAGGACTCAAATACTCATCCTCTAAGACCTGGCTCAGATGCCCCCTGCTCAGAAAGGCTGCTTGGCGCAAAGGGAAGACTGTGGGCCCAGGCACTCCCAGGGGGACCTTGAGCTTAGGTCTTGTAGGGACCACATCTGTATAATAATATGTATAATTATGCTGCAGGGTTGTGAGCTGGGTAACTTAGCTAATGTGGGTGAATGCTCACACTGGCACAGTAAGTCGCCATAGAGGGAACTCAATTATAGGAACTTACATTATTATCATCATCACCCCCAACTTCACCACACCCTGGCAGCACGCCCAGGATGCGAGGGCTGCTCCCTATTGAAGGAACGGGCCAGGCCAGCTCAGGGGCATCCTGAGGGGTTCTCCCCTGAATCTCCTTAACTAAAGGCTGAAAGAGGAGGTGGCAAATAACCCAGGCCCTGCCACTGGGGAATGAGGAAACTTTGACGGGACAACCTCAATGCGGAGGTGGCAAGAGACCCATGAACTTAACTGACAAGAATCGTTTCCTATACTATTATAGCCACACAGCATTCCTTCCAGTACTACATCCTTATCTGCTGGCATGGCCTTCTGGATCATCCCATTACATTCTTCATAGTAGATGATATATTGGTCTATCTCCCAGAGAAAGACCGAGACAAATGGGCCACCTACAAGCAAAGAAACTCAGCAGTGGGTAGATCTGCACAGGCGGACAGTAAGCCTCCAAACACCTTGAATCCCCCTTGAAGAAGGCAGCACAGAGGATATTGTCCCCATTTGACAGCGGAGGAAACTGAAGCCCAAAGCTGACATGGGGAGAAGAGAAGGTAGGAACCAAAACCAGGACAAGAGAAGGAAGAACAGATCAGGACAGGAAGAGGCGAGGCCTTACCAGCCTGAGAAATGATAACCACGCATCTGTCACTCTGTGCATCAATAGTAATAATGAAAGGTGTCCGGTGCATCAGCAAAGTGTCTTTACTTTAAAGCAGAATCACAGACTCTCAGACAGGTAGTACCCAAAGGAACAATCCAGCCTCTTCCCAGAGACAGGAGGCCCTATAGCCTCACCAACTGGGGCCCACGGGCTCTGCCAACATTCCCAAGGACAGGAAAGTCCCTGGGCACCAAGGCAGGTACCTCCAGCGAGGGACAGCTCGGCCTGGCAGAGAGCTCATCACCCCCTGAGCAGAAATCCACCCTGGAGAGAACTCCAGATTATCTGGCTCTGTCCCCAGGGAACCTAAAAATGCCCCCAAACCAACCAGGCACAGTTCCCCACAAATCTGCAGGAGACTTCACCCATGTATTTCTTCTTCTCCTGAGCAGCTCTAGGTCCCAGGACTGGTGCCTTGCTTAAACGGCTGCCATCAAATATTTGTGTGGCAACAAAAGATCTCAACCAATTTCTGGGCTCAAGCCAACCGGGAACCATTAGCCTGGCTGCCCCCTAACCCACCTGCCAGGTGGTGTGCTTCCCTACCGCTCCCTTTAGTGTTGTTGCCTACTCCAGGGATAAGGCTGCCTCCCTCTGCCCAAGGTTACTTCCTGCCCCACAGTCTCACCGAATTCTTGTTGCTTGCCCCATCCAGTCACCCAGCACCTGGTCCCAGCTTCCACCTGGAAAGTCTTCTCAGGGATGCATATAGGCTGGATGACCCCAGTGAAATTTACAGGGTAGAAGAGCTGGAGAAGAGCAAGGTCATATTTAACAGTTCCACGTGTTGAGAACTGAGGGTGAACAACGACTCGGCTGATAGGAACCACCAACCCTGAGATTTCACCACAGACACTCCGATCTCCCATCATGACACTGCAGCGGTAACAGCTGTGGGAGGAGGACATGTCCCTCACACAGACCCTGGGAAGCATCCCTTGTGCCTTTCCACACATATCAGCTGTTTCCCAATGTGGCCCCAACCTCTCTCACCACTCTCGCTACGACCCTATCACCAAAAAACCCTCCTAATGACTCTCAAGATTGGCTTGCTCGCTAGAGGGGTGGGATGGGGAGGCTGGGAGGGAGGGAGACACAAGAGGGAAGAGATATGGGAACATATGTATATGTATAACTGATTTACTTTGTTATAAAGCAGAAACTAACACACCATTGTAAAGCAATTATACTCCAATAAAGATGTAAAAAAACAAAAAAATTGGTTTGCCCTCCCAAACAATTGGTTTTGTTCACCAAACTAGTATTCCTAGTAACAAGACTACCAGCGCAGAATCCCTCCCATTTTTATTGTGTGTGCTTTGGTTTGGGTTGGGTTTTTATCAACTTGCAGGGCAGCAGAAACTAGTGGGTATCTGAGGAGGGCAGGACTGACTCCAGAACTCTCACATCTCCACTTGTCATTACTCATCTTAAAATACAGTGGGCTGCAGTCAGCAGCCACTGAGCTGAGATGAGGGAACCTCCGCACACGTCTGCCACTGACCCTCAGGCTCACCTGCCAGGGCCACTTCCCTTCTTTCACTCTGATTTCCTCCCACGATTTTCAGGAACACTTGGCCACACGATGGGGTGAGGACAGGTAGCAAGGAGAACCTCAAAGAAACAGGCCCTGTCTCCCTGGAGCCCCTCGGACAGCCAAGAAGGCCATGTCCTCCTAGGCTCCAGGGCAGCGCTTCCAAGTCTGCAGGCCATGGACCCACAGACGAGGCACGTCTCCCTCAGGCTCCACAGCAGGGCTGCACTAATTCAGACCCCGATCCCCTCAGACTCCCAGGGAACACCGGCCCCCACCCTGACGCCTCAGCCCGCCCCTCCGGAAGGCCAATGCGAAGAGTCACCTGACCTAAACTCCACCAACTTGGGAGCTCCCGGAGCCCCAGGGGACCTGGGGTTCCCAGGGGCTCCCTGAGCCCCCTCCAGGGTTTGGCTGGTCCGCCGTGGGGTCCTCGAGGCCGCCTCCCGAGAGGGGTGAAGTGGGCAAGGACGTCGCTGACCCACCCGCTGGGGCCTCCCTGAGCCAGCGCTGAAGGAGCAGAAGCCAGACCAGGAGGCTGCAGGGGCTGCCCGGGGATGCCACGGGCTCGGCGACGGCCTCAGCGCTCTGCGTGCCCCTGCCCACGAAGTCTCCTGCCTGAGATTGCAGGGTTGTGCTCTCAGATCCTCACGCCAGACTGTGTCCAGCCAGAACACTGCCCAGGTCCGAGGGGTAAGGTACATCTGAGGAGACTGTCCTTGCTAGGAACCTTCCAATTTAACGTCGGCTCTAAAAGGCGGGCGCTTTCTGACGCCCCTGCCCTTCTTGGTGTGGTACCTGGCCTGGAGCTGGTGAGGATGGGCATCCTGGGAACTAGCTGAGGAGCCTTAATTCTCCATAACGGTTCCACAAGGCAGGGCCTCATTCACCAAACCTAGATTTGGGGGGAGGGGGACTACAGATGAAGTGGATGTGGGTTGGACAAAGGAGCTGGCTGCTATGCAATTTCAGTCACGGGGATGCCTGTAAAAATGAGCCACCACCAAAGAGACCCGCAGGTCAATCCATTCTTATTAGCTCTATGCACCGATGTCTATTTGTCTTTGTTGCATAAGTGCTTCTACCAGGCCTCTGCCTCTCTGGGTTTCATCATCCCTGTTGAAGTCAGGGGAAAAACAACAATAACAACTTTTGAGTTGCAGTACTTCCCACTTTTCCCCAGCCAAAAGAGGACAGCCAGTTACAGTGTTTTTCGAGGATATGGGTGTTCCCCTCACAATTTATTTTTCAATGTCTTGATGAAGGGGTTATTCTCTAAAGCCCTCTCTCTTTGCATTCCTTTCTCCACATTAGGCCAAGGAATTTCTGACATATCAATCTCCTTTAGTGTGGTCCACTACTGTGTTCAGGTTTAAAACAACCCAGTAAACATGTAGAATCATTCCCACCTGCCTGAACCAGCAAACTGAATTCCAAATTTCTAGCAAGTGTACTGTTGATAAATTTGGGACTAAGCCTTCCCAATCAAGAATCCTTTGAATCCCATCCTATATATATACCTCTTGTTCCTTCCAATGTAGATCAGCAAAATCTTGCAGTTCTTTTTGTAAGGAAGCCTTCTATCCCTGGGTTATACTTTGCACCTGTCCTAGAGTGTGCTGGGATCTTACTCTAGTTATTAGGTCTAGAGGCAGTGAAGACGGGGGTGATTCAGGCAGAGAATTGGTATGCCCTTATAATGTAATTTACTCACATGAAGTCATTGCAGTGTCTCTAAGGTGGAGATGGCCAGCCTTATCAAATGGGAGGAGGCGCTGTTTCTGTTAGCAAGAGTGGTTCAACGTGGCTGGGGGTAAGGGTGTCCTAAATCTATCCAAATGTATTCCCATGTAAATTTTCAGGGTCTCACTCCCAATCAATGCCCTAACTTTTTTGTAAGATTTCTGATGAAGCTCTTAATTCAATTTATGTTGAAATTCAGTGAGGCAAAAGATCAGATACTACATCTTATTATCAACTACATCAACCCTGCAGTTATAAGGCATATGAAAATATTTTAGGAAAGTCAGGGAAGTTTTTAAACTGAGAAGTTAAAATTGTAAGCCTTGGGGCTTCCCTGGTGACACAGTGGTTGGGAGTCCACCTGCCAGTGCAGGGTACACGGGTTCGAGCCCTGGTCCAGGAAGATCCCACATGCTGCGGAGCAGCAGGGCCCGTGCGCCACAACTACTGAGCCTGTGCTCTAGAGCCCGTGAGCCAGAACTACTGAGCCCACGTACTGCAGCTACTGAAGCCGATGCGCCTAGAGCCTGTGCTCCACAGCAGGGGGGGCTGCCGCAGTAAGAAGCCCACGTACTGCAGCAAAGAGTGGCCCCCGCTCGCCGCAACTGGGGAAAGCCCACGTGCAGCACCGGAGACCCAACACAGCCATAAATTAATTAATTAATTAATTAATTTTAAAAAATTGTAAGCCTTAATTACAGTGCAGTCTTTGGAGAGGTAAGCAGGAATCACTATGGGAAAGGTATGAAGTCTGGCCTGGGTCCTTCTATACTGTTTCCTCTCCCCCTGTGCTGCCAAAGAAGGAGGAGAAGGAGGAGAAGGAGGAGGAAGAGGAGGAGATGCTGCCTTATGCAACTAGGGGAAGGGCATAAAACTGTAAATTTCAGGACACAGTTTAAAGCCTACTGTAGCTGGGTGAAGAGAACATAAAATAACCTCTATCCCTGGGGGAGGAGCAGGAAACTCTCCTGGACCAGACTTATAGAGATCTATACAGCGAGAGGGTCAAGGTCAATGAGAAGGCCTCTTCTTGGAGAGCCAAGAATATAGCACCTGCCTAAGAGGGAGGCTGAATCAGGACAACAAAGAATGCCCCACCTCCTCCCTCCACTAGCAAGTGTCCAGGAACAAGTAACAGCAGTCTATTGCTAGAAGACAGAGTAAAAGCATGGAAAGACATCTTCTGTGAGACACAGGCACAAAGAGAGGACAGATAGGTGAGAGTGGAGAAGACACTGAGAAAAACTCTCCAACAAATCAGCTACCACTCTAAGCAAAAAATAACACTAGAAGAGTTTGAAGCCTGCTGCATATTGAGGGTAACCATAGCAACAACAAAAATCAGAGACAATCAGGACACAATTATGTCAACACTCCCTACTAAAGAAAAGACATACCCATTTCTGGACATAAATAGTATTGGTTAAGTCTCTACTATTCTACACAAGATGGCTAACTTTCAACCAAAAATGACAAGACACACAATAAAACAAACAAACAAACAAAAAATAAACAACACTCTTTCAAGAGACAAACCAATCAACAGAACTAGAGTAAGACATAACATGGATTTTGGAACTATCACACGGGGAATTTTAAATGCTATGATGAATATATTTGAAGGCTTTAGTCCAGAGGTCCATAAACACTTTCTATAAAGGGCCAGATAGCAAATATTTTAGAATTTGCCAACCATAAGATAAAATTAAGGATATTATGTAGGTTTTCTTATAAGAAGGAACCATTTCCTCAAAACCAGTAATAATATGAATTGGATATAATATTTTATAATATAAATCTACTAATGAGAAGACTGAAATTTTGGAGAGGGGAGGAATAACATTTTACTTAATTGGGGTTCAAAGTTAGCATTCTCTATCATCAAAATCAATTGTAAATGTTCTGTTAATGGTGAACTGTAATGATACTGGGTTGGCCAAAACTTTTTGGCCAACCCTATATTTTATGCTTTTCATCTTTTTTTCTTTTTGGCTGCGTCAGGTCTTAGTTGTAGCACACGGGATCTTTGTTGAGGCATGCAGGATCTCTTCATTATCCCGTGCGTTCTGCTCAGGCTTCTCTCTAGTTGCGGCGGGCAGACCTCTCTCGTTGTGGCATGCGGGTTTTTTCCCTCTCTAGTTGTGAGGCGCAGGCTCCAGGGTGCGTCGGCTCTGTAGTTTGCTGTACACAGGCTCTAGCTGAGGCGCACGAGCTCAGTAGTTGTGGCACGCAGGCTTAGTTGCCCTGCGGCATGTGGGATCTTAGTTCCCCGACCAGGGATCAAACCCGCGTCCCCTGCATTGGAAGCCAGGTTCTTTACCACTGGACCACCAGGGAAGTCCCCATGCTTTTCATCTTTTTTTTTTTTTTTCCTGCGGTGTGCGGGCCTCTCACTGTTGTGGCCTCTCCCGTTGCGGAGCACAGACTCCGGATGCGCAGGCTCAGCGGCCATGGCTCACAGGCCCAGCCGCTCTGCGGCATGTGGGATCCTCCCGGACCGGGGCACAAACCCGTGTCCCCTGCCTCGGCAGGCGGACTCTCAACCACTGCGCCACCAGGGAAGCCCATATGCTTTTCACCTTTAAGAGTGTCTTTTCATGCAGATAAGTGCCATCATCAAATGCTGCTATTAATCTATGAACATATGGCTTTGAGCAAAAAAAAAATCTTCACTTGGAAGGCATTTGTTGAGTTCTTTTGGATTTTTCTCTCGAAAAATTGGATTTTATCCTGTCATTACATTGCAAATTAATCACTTCACTGAAGTTTAGGTGGAAGCTCCTCAACTGCAATGTTAAGTGGATTTTTGAAATATGTAAATGTCCTTTGCATAAGGTCCAAAAACTGCTTAAGGTAGGTTAAAACTGCTTAATTAAGGTCCAAAAACTGCTTCTCGAACTGTAGCAGAAAGCTCAGAAAATATATCTACTCCAAATGTGTGTTGAAATGCATGTCTTCCTCCTTGTTTTAATTTTGGACAGCACAGGGACTTTTTTAAAGTAGCTTGATATAACTTGTGATTCAAAAAACATTATTTATCATCAAAGTGATTTTACCATAGTATAGATAGCAATAGAAAACTAATAAAGGATGGGAGATACTGTTATCTCCCATAGATATCTCCCACAGATATCACAGATATCTCCCTATCTATACCATAGTATAGATAGCAATAGAAAACTAATAAAGGATGGGAGATACTGTTATAAGGCCCTTGCACTACCTAAAAAACTAATCCTGTTATTTGAAGAAAGAGGACAATTAACTAAAGATATTCACTGGAAACTCAAGGGAAACTAGAGAAAAGTTAAATAACTATAATAAGTAAGACAATAGTGAGGATAAAAAATACTCCATGGGCTTCCCTGGTGGCGCAGTGGTTGAGAATCTGCCTGCCAATGCAGGGGACACGGGTTTGAGCCCTGGTCTGGGAGGATCCCACATGCCGCGGAGCAACTAGGCCCGTGAGCCACAACTACTGAGCCTGCGCGTCTGGAGCCTGTGCTCCTCAACAAGAGAGGCCGCGATAGTGAAGAGGCCCGCGCACTGCGATGAAGAGTGGCCCCCGCTTGCTGCAACTGGAGAAAGCCCTCGCACAGAAACGAAGACCCAACACAGCCAAAAATAAATAAATAAATAAAATATAGAATTATTCTAAAAAAAAAAAAATACTCCATTAATTTAAAGAAAAGCAGAGAGGAAAAGAGAAACAAGAGATGGGACAAATAGAAAACAACTAGCAAGATGGTAGATTTTAATCCAACAATAACAATACTTACACCAAAGGTAAATGAATTAGATGAATTAGCGATTCTATTAATTCACGTTCATGTTGTATTATATGAGTTAAGACAGACTGTCAGACAGGATATTTTTTAAAAAGCACAACTATTTACCCACATTAAATATAGACAGGTTATGGGGGAAAGTATAGAATATGATATATGATGCAAACACTAATCAAAAGAGGAAATGGCTAGATTACTATCAGGCAAAGTCAACACCAGAACAAAGAATATTGTCAGGGATAAATAAAGACACTAATTGCATAATGATAAACAAAATCCTAAATATGTTAGGATCCTAAATGGAGCTAACAACAGATCTTCAAAATTTACAGAGCAAGCGGAAAAAGACATTCTAACCACAATTAGAATTTGGAACTTATCATGTCTTTCATAATTGATAGAACAAGTATACAGAGAGCTACTAAGTATATATAAGATCTGTAAAACACTATCAATGAGTTAGACCTAACAGACATTTATAGAATACTATATCCTAGCAACAACACAATATACCTTTTTTGAGTGTACATGGAGCATACACCAAAATAGAGCATATTACAGGGCCATTAAACAAATAGTAGCAAATTTGAAAGAATTAAAATTGTACAGAATGTCTTCAAATTATAACAGTATTAAACTAGAAACCAATAATAGAAAAATATCTTGAAAATTGCCAAATGTTTGGACAGACTTTAAAACTTTTATTTTGGACTTCTAGAATGGCTGCATGAGGAACTCGGTTGATTCTCTCTCCAGAGAGAAAGCTATTTATCTGGTGAAAATTATTTTTTTAAAAATAACTATTTAAGTTCAATGGAAATTGTCCTAAGGGCATACAGAAAATTGAGAAATACTTATGCAAGAAAATCTAACAATTCTTGGTAAGAACCAAGAGTTCTTGGCGAGAGTGTGGTATTTGAGCCATGACCAGCTCCCATCCCTACTCCTTAGCTTCGTATTATGGAACTCTGTTCTGGGCAAGTGGCCAAGACGATGGGGTCTCCCTCTCCCCCAGCTATGGTTACACCCCAGGAGAAGCAGATAGCTGGTGTCTTTCATTCTCCCAAGACCATTTTGCAGAAGCTCTGTTCTAGAAGGCATGACCAAGAGGACTAGAGCTTCCTTCCCTCACTTAGCCCCTACTCATAGAGCAGAAGCTCTACCCCAGGCACAGCAGGCTAAGAATACTGGGTCTTCAATTGTCCCATCCCAGCTCACTCATAGAGCAGAAGTTCCATGGGAGGGGCAAGTGAGATACCAACTCTCTCCCCATTACCCACTAATAGAACAGGAGTTTCATTCCAGGAGAAACAGGCTGCCATCCCCATCCCTAGCTCTGGTACAATAGCACAAACATTCTGCCCAGAAGGATAGGCAGGCTGAAAGAAATGCTCTGCAACTCTGCTTGAAATAGCTGAATTTATTTGGAACAGAGGGTGGAGAAATTCATGCCTAATGGAGTTGTTAAGAACAACAGAGATCTTCCTGGTGAGCAGTTAAGAGAGGGTCAGTAGCTCCATGATACTAGCAACAAAAAGTGAAACAGCAGACTAACCAGAAGTTTAACAGAGAAAACCAGTGAAAGAAGCAGCCAAGAAGAGTTCTCCTGGGATCACACTCATCCCCAGGGGTCTAAAACACTGCGCATGCACTAGGCTACACCAACTCAGGAACAATAAGAGCAGGAAGTAGAGCAAATTTAAATGTATTTTCCAAACCAAACACAGATCAGCAAAGTGCAGAAACCTTGCTAGTGCAGTGGATTTAAGCACAACCTCTGACCAAATACTGGCTGCACAATGAGCTTCTCTGACCCAGGGGCGACTCCTAATAAGCCCAGCTTAAAAATAAAATCACACTCATCCTTAGTAGGCTGAGAGACGATGCACATACCCAAGCCTCTGTCTTTTCAAGAATGAATGGATAGGGAATTTCCAAGTTTCCAGTCATTGGATGAACATGTGGTGGCGGAGGGGAGAGTAAATTCCCTAAATGGTGAAAGCCGTCTCCGAGACACACACACATTTCCAACGATAAATAGTGAAAATAAAACTGACCAAAGGGGCTTACACACAACCATTGACCAATGAGTAGCTAGCTTACAGTGATCCAGGAGTTAACCCTAGGAAGCCAGGCTAAAATATAAAAATAAGGAAAAAACCTAAGCAGGGATATCAGAGGCTGCAAATTGAGGCGGAAATAGACTTCACAAAATTATCTCACACAAGTACTAAACAAATAGACAAATGATCACCACAAGTCCTGGGTGGGCAGGAATCAGTATCCCGATTTGCTATGACATTTGCTTTTCAATGAAAAAATTACAAGACATGCAAAGTGATGAAATAAAATTATTTTTAAGGCAGGACCAGAAAAATTTTAAACATAAAATTCTCTCTCTGCCTGTTTGAGCCACTACCCCCTCTCCTTTAGTGTGCATTGTGCATCTGCATTATACACTAACTAGCTCTCCTCAGAAGACAGGAATACCTACTCGCCAAAAGAAAACCAATTTCCTCCTGGCACCAGAAGGTAACTCCTTAGGAGATAACATTCCTTTCTCAATCCTGTAAGGGCTCACAATAACCCACTACTCACCTTGGTGAACTATGTAAACTGTCAATATGAGACTTTTTTTTTTTTTTTTTTTTGCGGTACGCGGGCCTCTCACTGTTATGGCCTCTCCCATTGAGGAGCACAGGCTTCAGACGCGCAGCCTCAGCAGCCATGGCTGATGGGCCCAGCCGCTCCGCGGCATGTGGGATCCTCCCGAACCGGGGCACGAACCCATGTCTCCTGCATCGGCAGGCGGACTCTCAACCACTGCGCCACCAGGGAAGCCCCCAATATGGGACTTTGATGCATAAAACTTTGTCTCAAAATCTTATATAACTGTGCTTTGATCTCTAACAGGCAGAACAGTCCTCAGAACTTTTTTTTTATTTTATGTATTTTATTTATTTATTTTTGGCTGTGTTGGGTCTTTGTTGCTGCACATGGGCTTTCTCTAGTTGCAGTGAGCAGGGGCTACTCTTCTTCGAGCGGGGGCTACTCTTATTCGGGCGAGGGCTACTCTTCCTTGCGGTACGTGGGCTTCTCATTGTGGTGGCTTCTCTTGTTGCGGAGCACGGGCTCTAGACATGCGGGCTTCAGTACTTGTGGCTCCCGGGCTCTAGAGCACAGGCTCAGCAGTTGTGGCGCACGGGCTTAGTTGCTCCGTGGCATGTGGGATCTTCCCCGACCAGGGCTCGAACCCATGTCCTCTGCATTGGCAGGAGGATTCTTAACCACTGCGTCACCAGGGAAGCCCCCTCAGAACTTTCTGAAAAACTGTCTCCCAGGTTATAATCCTTAGGCTGGCTGAAATAAAATTTTCTACTTCTTTCTTAGATTGACCATTGATTAATTTTTTGTCAGCAAAAGATACAGGAAAGTTTAACCAATACATAGGAAAAGAAGCAGATAGGAGAAACTTAATTTATGGGGTCTTCGAGGGGCCCCATGTGTTGGACATAGTAGACAAAGATTTCAAAATAGTTATTTTACACATGTTCAAAGAAGAAAAAGAAACACACACACATACATATACATACATGTCATCTCAATTGAGGCAATAAGCATTCGGCACAATTTAACACCCTTTCATGATCAAAAAAGAAAACAAACAATAAACTAGGAACAAAAAGAAACTTCCTCAATATGATGAAGGCCATATATGAAAAACCCACAATGAATATCATACTTAATGGCAAAAGACTAAAAGCTTTTCCCTAAGATCAGGAACTAGACAAGGATGCTCACTTTCACCACTTCTACTCAGCATTGTACTGAAAGTTCTAGCCAGCCAATTAGGCAAAAGGATCTTATATATAGAAAACCCTAAAGATTCCACAAAAAAACGTTAGAGATAATAAATGAATTCAGAAAAGTTGCAGGATACAAAATTAACGTGCAAATATTTGTTGCATTTCTATGCACTAACAGTGAACAATCAAAAAGGAAATTAAGCCGAAAATTAACCAGAAATCAATGACAGGCTCAAATGTCAAACCAAAAACTATAAAACTCCTAGAAAAAACTATGAGGGAAAATTTGTGTAACCTTGAAGTAGGCAAATATATCTTAAATAAGACATAAAAACAAGAGATAGAAGAAAAAATTGATAAATTGGACTTCATCAAAATTTTAAAATTTTGCTCTTTGAAAACTGTTAAAAGCATGAAAATTCAAGGTAGAGATTGAAAGAAAATATTTGCAATACATATATGACAAAATATTTGTATCTAGAACATATGAAGAACACTTACAGCTCTGTAAGAAGACAAATGGCCCAGTAAAAACTGAACAAAAGCCAAATACTGGGGAAAAAAAAAAACAATGACCACTGACAGGTAACTGGATAAACAAAATATGACATCCATACACATCAAAAGTTAACTAATTAATTACTTAACTAACTCCTGATACATACAAATGTATGGGTAAATCTCAAAATCATTATGTTGAGTGAAGGAAGTCAGACCCATACAGAATTATTCCATTTATATAAAAATTCATATAAAATTCCAGGGCTTCCCTGGTGGCGCAGTGGTTGGGAGTCCGCCTGCCGATGCAGGGCACACGGGTTCGTGCCCCGGTCCGGGAGGATCCCACATGCTGTGGAGCGGCTGGGCCCGTGAGCCATGGCCGCTGAGCCTACGTGTCTGGAGCCTGTGCTCCACAGCGGGAGAGGCCACAACAGTGAGAGGCCCGCGTACCACAAAAAAAAAAAAAAAAAAAAAAATTCCAGAAAATGTAGACCAATCTATAGTGACAGAAGGTAGAGAGAGCAGTGGTTGCCTTGGGCCAGGGGCAGAGGGAAGAATGAACTGTGAAGGGACGCAAGGGCACTTTTACAGGGGATGGAATTGTTCTGTATCTTGATTATTGTTGTGGCTTTACAAAAATATGTATCTCTCAAAACTAGTCAAATATGTGCAATTTATTTCATTTAAATTATACCTCACTAAAATTGATTTTTAAAAATAAATAAAAATAAAATTGGGATAAAAAGGGAAATTAAGAAAACAATCCCGGGACTTCCCCGGTGGCGCAGTGGTTGAGAATCCACCTGCCAATGCAGGGCACACGGGTTGCAGCCCTGGTCCAGGAAGATCCCACATGCCGCGGAGCAACTAAGCCCGTGCTCCACAACTACGGAGCCTGTGCTCTAAAGCCCCCCGTGAGCCACAACTACTGAGCCCGCGTGCCACAACTACTGAAGCCCGCGCACCTAGAGCCCATGCTCTGCAACAAGAAGGCACCAAAATGAGAAGCCCGCGCGCTGCAATGAAGAGTAGCCCCCGCTCACCACAACTGGAGAAAGCCCGCGCGCAACAACGAAGAGCCAACGCAGCCAAAAATAAACTAATTAATTAGTAATAAAAAAAATTAATAGCTTTTGTGCTGCAGAAAACACTATCAGTAGAGTGAAAGACAGTCCACAGAATGGGAGAGAATATTTGCAATTCATATATCTGATATGGGATTGATATCCAGAGCATATAAAGAACTCCTACACTCAACAACAAAAACCCAGTTTAAAAATGGACATAGAAATTGAATAGACATTTCTCCAAAGGAGATACAAAAATGTCCAGTAAGCACATGAAAAGATAACCAACATCACTAACATTAGGAAAATACAAATCAAAACCACAATATGATACTACTTCACACCCATTATGATGGCTAAAAATAAACAATCCAAAATCAACAACACAGAAAATAACAAGTGTTGGTAAGGATGTGAAGAGACTGAAACCCTGTGCCTTATGGAGAGCAGAGAGGAAGGAAGTTAGGGGAGAGAGTAGGGAGACAAGCAGAAGGGGAGTGGAGGAAGGTAAAGAAAGGAAGAAACTGAGCTATATATAGGCAGGAAGACCAAAATGCATCATTTGTGGAAGATATAATTGCTTTCTAAAACAAAGCCAAACAAACCAACTGAAAAATTAATAAAACTATAAGAGAATAAACTAAGAGGGCTGGGGAAAAGATCAATATACAAAATCAATAACTTTCTACCCTGAAGCAATAATAAATTAAAAAATGTAATAGAAAAAAAAAGATATTCCATTAAAGACAGCCACACACACTTTTTAAAAAAATACCTGGTAATTGGCACAAGACCTTGTATCATCTGCCTGCGTTCCTCTGACCCTTTCTTATCACTCTCCTCCTCACTCACAGGGCTCCAACCCTGCTGTCCTCCTCGATGTACCGCACTAGCTCCTGCCTCCCGGCCTTTGAACTGGCTGTTCCCTCTGCCCCCAGATGTCCATACAGCTCCTTTCCTCACCTGGTGGGTCTATACCAGGATCAGTAAACTTTTTCTGTAAAGGGCCAAATAGTAAATATCTTAGCCTTCGTGGACCAAGAGACAAAATCGAGATTATACAGGTACTTATATAACAAAAGAGAAAATGAATTTCCATCAATGTTTATTGATGAAATTCAAAATATAATGGGAAGAACTGAGTACTAGTTTTGGGGGTTTTTTTTGTTGTTTTTTCGGTTTTGGTTTTGGTTTGGGGTAATACGGGTCTACTAAGAAGAATGGAATTCTTTTAGGGGGATAACATCAAAATTAGTGTTCCCTATGTTGGAAATGATCGCAAATGCTCTTCTGTAAAAACTATTCTCAGCTAAGAGGTGGTGAGTCAGATTTGGTCTGTACTCAAATGTCACCTCCCCATTGAGGCTCTCCCAGGACACCCTCTCAAAAAGTGTGCCCCCCTACTCTGCCCTCTTGATCCCCCTTATCCTCTAATTTTCTCTGTAGCGCTTCTCACAATCTGAAATACTATTCATTTTACTCACATATACATGAGCTGTCTTCCCCTTCCACATGTAAACTTTCTGTGGACAGGGTTTTTGTACGTCTTGTCACTGCTGGATTCCCAGCACCTGAAACATGTCTGGCACACAGTAGGTACACAACAAACATCTGCTGAATGAATGAACAAATGAATAAAATTCTAGTGAAGAGAGAATGAGTTAATACCTGCAAGTGCTCAGAGCATTGCCTGGCACACGCTTTGCTCAAAAAGTATTACTCACTGTTACTGTTGTTCCTTTGAGGAGGGGCCCCAAGCATCTGCAAAATGCAAGCTCCAGAGCAAACAAATCTTCCAGCTACCAGATATGTCCAACGCACACCTATCTGCCTGCTACAACTCTTCTCCCTGTCTCCTTGCTCCCCCTGTGGCTCCTGGCCTCTGTCCCTCCACTGGACCCTGTGTCCTCCTCTGGCTTTCGGTCTTTGTCCCTCAGTTACAGATGGGGCTTCAGGACCAGTTCCCAAGGGCCGTCACCCCCTATGGTGCCTCCAGCAGAGTCTCCACTCACTACCAGAGATGTCTTGGACCCAACTGTCTGGTTCCACTCTGTCCCCCAACCCACCCCTTCATTGCCTAAGTACTCTGCCCCCCGCCCCAGGTCTTAGCCTGACTAACTGCACCTCACTCAGCACCGCCTCCTCTGGAAAGCCTTTCCTGACACCCTTCTCTGACTCCAGGTGTTCCAAGCCCCCTATGCTGACCCTTCACTGAACACTGTCATTCTGCCAGGACATCTGTGCTGCCCTATCTATCTGTCTCTCCGGCGGCCCTTCCTCTACCTCCCCAACTCTGGCCCAGGAAGACCAAGGCCTGATCCCTGGCCCCTTAGCTCCCGAGAGACTCCTCCTCCAGCCCTCTGGAAATTACTTGTTCCTGGGGTCCATCTGCTCTCCCTTGCTGGTGCCCTCTCAAATCCCACAATGACCCCATCCTACAGTGGAGGAAATGAGAGGTGAGAGGTTAAGCAGTTTACCAGGACCATACAACGAGGCAGGAGGAAAGCGGGACCCTAGGCATAGCTGAGGAGGAGGGGCGCTGGAAGCACTGGCCTGGGATGCACAACACTGCAGACAGACAGAGGGACAGATTTTTGGATGAGCCAGCAGCTGAGCTGGGACAGGAAACCAGAGCTCCTCCTCTCTGCCCGACTTCTCTGCAAGGCCAGGCATCAGGGGCTCACCCTGAGGCAGCTCCCGCCCCCTGGCCCACAGCCAGCCGTCATCCCCGTGAGGTCAGCCACGAGGCCGCGATTTCGGGGAAATACCAGCTGCTTATTAAAAACAGGCGGTGGTCAGGCCCCTGCTGCTTTCCCAGTAGAAACTAGGCTGTTTGTTCCAAGAGGAGCAAGACTGGTCAGGGCCTAGTCAGGGCCGCGCGGGGCCCTGAGTTGCAGTACCTGGTGAAGGGTCCGGGCTGGGCCGAGTAACTAGGGGTGGAGTGGGGTGGAATCCCATGTTTTGGCGAGGGCAGCCGGTGACGGGACCGCCACCCAGCACGTGGCCGCTGAGCCGCCCACGGGGGTCGTGGGCTGGGACCTGGAAACCGCGCGGGACAGGCGTGACAGCCTTCGCAGCAGCACGCCCCCAGCTCCGAACTCAGGCGGCGGGCAGAACCGGAGGAAAAGTGGGCGGGTGAGCTAAGCACCGCCCCTTCCGGAGGCAGCCCCACCCCGTCCCGCGGGTGCCTGCACCGCCGGGAGCAGCTGAGCCCTGCAGGGGGAGCCAGAGGGCCGTCCTCCGCGCTCCCGGCTCGGGCCGCGGGGCATCTGGAGCGCGTTAGACCTGGGCGGCCGGAGGCGGCGTGAGCTCATCCCGGCCGGCCCACTGCGGTTTCTAGGCGCGGCGGAGGGAGCAGAACACAGAAGCGCCGCGCCGCGCCGCGGACCCCAGGGGAGCGCGGCGGGAGTACAGCTCCTCCCGGGACGTGGGTGTGATTTGGAGCGGCGACAGTGTGTGTGTGTCACTGGCGCGTCGCCCAGGGAGGGCGGGCTCTGGGAACCGGCTGCCAGCGTGCGTCGCTGTGTGCCACCGTGTGTCGTGGCTTGTGAGGGTGTGTGTGTCCCCGTTGGGGAGACACTGCGTGTGATAAGTTGCAAACATCACAGCACATACTTCTCATTTTACAGAGAAGGCGGCTGAGTGCAGGGAAGGGAGAGGGCCGGCTGGGTGGCACAGGCCCGGAACTCCAGGCGCCCCGCCTGTGTCCCTGTGTGTGTGCAGAAGGTGCGAGCCGGCCCATCGTGTTCCACAGTGCCGGGCGGGGGTTGTGGGTGTCCGCCTTCCCTCCCGCATTAGACATCCTCTTCCTGGTCACTACCGCACCACCACCCACCCCCATCCCTGCAGAACCTCGACACTGGTCTCCTTCAGGAAGCAGGGAGAGAGCACTTCACACCAGGGCCCTGGTGAACAGTGACACACACCTGGGTACAGACTCGCACATGGAGCACACACAGGCACACATGTGAGACACCTTGCTGTTGGTGAGACTCTGAGCTGGGAGAGCCAACAGGCAGGTTGCAAAGTGGTGACAGGGTTTGGAAAGGCCTCTTGGTGCAATGCCCCCATCCCTGCCAGGGAAAGGGAGCAGGAGGGACTAGAGGTCACTGAACCCTGCATCTTGGGGGCTCCAGGTCCCTGCAGTGGGCCCTGAGGCTACTGCACAAGATGTGAAGGGCCCCAGGACTGCAAGACTCCCAGGGCCAGGAGTGAGGGTGGGGACACTGTGGGCAACACCAGACACAGAGTGGGGAGCTGGGGCTGCAGCAGGTACCTCTGAGCATCCAGGGCTCCCCCAACCCAGAGGGCTGGTCCTTACCTTGGGCCCTCACCTCAGGGACCTACTGTCCCAGCTTTGGTTAATCGTAGCCCCAGCTGTGCTGAAGACCTCAGGGAGGTGGCCCAGCACCTGGCTGGGCTCACAGCATTGTCATGCCTGCATCCTCCTCCCCTTACCCCACAGCTGGGCAGAGGCTCTGAGACAAAGACCCTGCCTGCAGGGTGGGGCACAGGAGTCAATCACCCTCCTCACCAGCTATTGCTCCCCAGGCCCAGAGCACACATTTGCAGGGGGTTGGTGATGCTTGGCTTGCTAGGAACTCTAGGCCTCTGTAACCCCTCTGTGTTCCCACCCGTGAAACAGAGAGGACACCTGCCCTAGCTAGACCTCCACAGGGAATGTAAAGTCTAAAGGGATGTGCATCTACTGTAGCCACAAGGGTCCTCAGCTCCCAAGACACTGGGGCAATCTGGGTGAGGGATTTTTTAACTGGAATGACGCTGGTTTGCATAACCAGAGCTTCCAAATTACTTAGCAAAACACGTTTGCTTTTTAATTAACATGTGCTTGAAAAACAATGGTTTTAATTAAAGTGGGTGGGGGGAGAGAAGGGATGGTGGGGGAGAATATTTCAAGCTCCAGGGCCCTGGTCAGACTTCTTAAAAATAAAATGGGAGACTTGCCCCAAGCTGGCAGAGGCTGGGGGGCCAGGATCCTTGGGGAGCCTTAGGAACATCCCTACCTGACTCCACTCCTCTACAGCTCCCTTGCTGAGAATTTACCCTTTTGCTGACAGTTTAATTACTCACTTATCCACTGTTCCCTGGGCCCCTCTGGAAAGGAGTGGTTTTTTTTTAGAAAGCAGTCTTGGGGAGTAGATGAATGGGGGTCCACCAGACAGAAGGAAGAGTATGAGTGAAGTTCGAGAGTGTGGACCTTGTTGGGGGAACATTAAGTTTACTGGGGAGGGAGAGAGAGGAGGTGGGGGGAGGTGACCCATAATAAAGCCAGATCCCTGGTGGACTGGAAAGGTAGAGCTGGACCCAGAGCCACTGATGTCCAAGCCCCAGCGAAGGGGGCAGGGGTAGTACTGAGCTGGGGCCAGGAACATAGGGGTGGAAGGCGGGTGAGGCCATAGGGGACAGAGGGATTGGCAGAGGAAGGGGAAGGGCTGTGGAGACTGGAGACAGGTGGTGGCCTGGGGCCAGGGGGCTTGCTGGTCAGATGCTGATGGGCTCTGTGGATTCAATCAGTCCAGCAGGGGGCAGCGTCGACCCCACAATCCTGCTGGCAGGAGATACCTACCCAGTAGGTATTCAGTAAATGCTTGAAGAAGGGAGAGAATGAGGAGATGATCCATCCAAATCAGCCTCACCATCTCCCCTTTCTGACCTTTCAGGGCCAGCACTGGGGTGCAGCCTGGGATCAGAGGTCAGCATGGAGATGGGACAGGATGACCGCCCCCTCACCCATTCAGACAAAGGGAGATTGAGAGGAAGCTTCTGGGGAGTGAGAGCACCCCCAGGGGTCAGGTTAGGTGACCTCAAACCCCCAGCTCCCAGTGGCCCCATCCAGGACCCTGTTTCTCATTAGGAGCCTTCTAGCCTCCCCCAGCCAGCACCCCAACTTGAAACATGCCTCCCTGTACTTAATTCATTACGTGCAGGGTGGGAGGCCCAGCAGGCGGGGGTTATTTTTCCCCTGAGCTCAGACATTCCTTGCTTTATTATTCTCCACGTTTCAAAGCAGCTGTCGCCTCCCCCGACCGCCCCCAGCCCGAAGCTCAGAGTCCAGAAGGGGCCTCTCCAGGGCTCAGAACACCAGAGGTTCCCACCTCTGGTGGGAGCTCAGAACACTTCCAGCCCGCACCAGAGGGAAACTGAGGCCCAGAGAAGAAGCCCCAGGGCAATCTGCAGGGACCTCCCTCTCCCATAACACTGTCTTCCTTGTCCGGAAACACCCCCTCCCGGCCACCTTCCACACAGGTGACCTCAGGGCTCTCTACACTGCAGAGCCAGCCCTTGCCTTCCAGCTCCGGGAGCAGGTGCTGGGATAGTCTTCAGGGCCCTAAAAAACTAAGTGCCGGGACTTCCCTGGTGGCGCAGTGGATAAGACTCCATGCTCCCAATGCAGGGGGCCCGTGTTCGATCCCTGGTCAGGGAACTAGATCCCACACGTATGCCGCAACTAAGTCCTCATTCTGCAACTAAAAAAAAAAAAAAAAAAGATCCCTCATGCTGCAGCGAAGATCCTGCATGTGGCAAGTAAGATCTGCAGGAAGGAAGGGAGGGAGGGAGAAAGAAAGCAAACACTGGGGTGCTTTAAAAAAAAAAAAGATTTCTATTAAAAAAAAACCCTAAACACCCCTGAGCCCCCACTGGCTCAGCAGCCTTACAGAGGGCAAGGCCCATCCTGGAACAAGGGATCAACCTAGAAAATAGCAGGGCTGGGGTCAGCCTAGTGGATCACAGAGGGTTCAGGTCGGGGGAAAAACAGTTCTAAGGACCCAGTTTCTGAGGACTAGAGACGCCTGGAGAGATTTTGGCCCTACGTCAGAGAGCCACCTGCCTGGCCAAGCTGCCTCAACAGGGGGTGAGCTCCCTGTTTCTGGGGGTGTTCAAGCAAGCAGCAGCTCATCAGTCTTACCCTGGGAAAGACGTTGGCCCAGGTATCTGAGGCCCCTTCCTGCCCAACTTTGAGGTCAGAGTCGGGCTGGCAGGCACAGTACCCACTCCAGATGAACGGAATTAGGTGCACCTCCCTGTTCACTCAGGTCTGAAGTCACAGGCACAACACAAGGACAGGAGACCTGGGAGCTGGGCCAGGGCCAGAGCAGGACCCGGCCAAAGCGTTTTCTTCGTGAGTTCACTACAAGCTCCTGGCACCTGGGGAAGTGCTGGGAGCACAATAGATGTGTGATCACTGTGAACTGATGAGTTAAATGGGCCCTACTAGAGTTAGGAGAGGAAGGCAGCCTGCAGGGTTCAGGGCCTCCACCTAGGAGAGGGACTCTGACCACAGAGGAAACTGAGGCAGGAGCCCAGGCAGGGCAGGCAACCTGGGCGTGCTGGGAAATGAATCTCAAGGTCATTCTTGGCACTCTGTAACCATTTTGCCCCTGCTGACCCTATAGCCAGGCCTGTCCACCCTGAGTATGGGGCTTGACGGATGGATCCTTAGGTGCCCAGGAGGGTAGGAATCACTCCGTGATGTGGCCCTGGAGCCACAGCAAGCCTGGGGGCCCAGGGCCTGCCCACACCTCCAGCTCTACTCTCCAGACCAACCCCAGGGACCCCCTTACTGCAAGGAAGGCACCCTCTGGGGGACGGACTACACAGCACCCGAGCCCCTGAGAGAGAGAGCAGCTTGCTACTAGCTGGCCCGAGCTGTCTCCACCTAGAGCTGTGGGATCTGGGTGTGTTACCCTCCTGGGGGCCCCCAGCCCAGGCCGTGCAGAGGAAGCCCCTGGTACTCCTGGGATGTGCCCAGCTTCCCTTCTTATCCCTCAGCCCTGAGCACGGTTTCTCTTCACAAAAGCTAGAAGCCATTCAGTGTTTGCCTTCCTTGCCCAGCAGCCACCGTCCCACACCATGTGCTGCAGCAAGGAGTGAAAGGTCACTGCCACTGGCTTCCCACCAGAGGTGCACACAGGTATGGGCATCCGGCGATCTGGGGACACCTGGAATCTCAGGGTCCCAGACACCCCAACGAAGGGAGCTGAGGCATCTTCGCTCATGTGCCCCAGCCCCAAGCTCATCTGCACTGCCCCTGCCACGTCTCCACTCACCACTCCATCCCAGCTGGTAGGGCCAGGCCTCTGTTAGTCATCATGGTGGAGCACAGTCGGCACCTGACTCATACGAGGCTTGAGCCTGGAAAGGACCTGCCCCGTTCAAGGGTCTCTATCCAGGGACTTGGGGAGATTTTCACTGCAACAAACTGTGTGATTGCCTCAGAACTTAAAAATGGACTTGTAAGGTCTTATTTTGCCAAGTAAAGACAAGGAAAACAACTGCACCAGCTATCATCACCATTGTTTTAGGAACAAAATAATATTTTTAAGGCAAAAAAAATAAAAATGAAGTAAGGCAGGATGCAGTCCCTGAATAAAAACAGCCAGGCCTTGAAGACGCATAAATTGAGCTTCATGGAAAACACGCAACATGGGCCTTATTCTTCTCCCATGAAAACTGTCTTGGATATTGTCACACGTTGGGCCCTGGAGCCTGAGGACACCCAAGTGCTTCCAGTCTCCAGCAGAGCAAGAATCCCTCTGCAGCCTTCCTGACTGGAACTGGTTCCCCTCTGCTTGCACATCCCTTGGGACAGGGTGCTCACTGTCTCTCCGAGTTACCTTGGGAGTTAGGGATGGCATCCTAAGCACCTTTAAGTGGCTTCCAAGCAAGCCTACTATGGGAGAGAGGGAAAGAGATGAAGAAGGGAGTGAGATGGACAAGGTACTGATGGGAGGGAAGACAGACCTCCAGACCCAGGGCATAGGCGTGGTGGGGAAAAGGGGTGCTCGTGTTCAACTGGACCAAAGTAGAAAAATTAGGAAGTTGGCAAAGATCTGAGACTTCCCAGGGAGCACTGTCTTCCCCATCTCTGGAGTTCCAGAGTCTTCCACTGCCTCACTCCACGCCCCAGCCCTCCAGAAAGGCTCTGACACACCCATTCTCATTCTCACCAAGGCCTCAGTAGATGTGCAAAGTGCCCGGACCCACAGGCCAAAGAAGAGAGTGGAGATTGGAAGAAAATGGTGGAACCTCAGGTGTCCACAGCCAGGCTGGGGAGGAGCGGCAGGCAGGCGCCCTTCCCAGCCCTGACCTTCTAGGCCCTTCCCCATCCAAGGGGACCTGGTCCCTGGCTGCTGAGACTAGAGGGGCCTGTTGGGCGGGCGACCCTGGGGAGCCTCGTGTACACACATTCACTCTACATTCCAGCTGTGCTCTGTCAGCGTTTGGGCAAACCAGCATTGTGTGGCTTTGGGAGGGCAGGAACAAATAACCCCCAAACTTGGGCAACGGTGGACCTGGGGCTGGTTGGAAAGGGAACCCCAGGGAGGCTCTTCTGTGCTGGGTCACTGGGTTCAAAGTCTAGGGTCTTCCTGCTGTTCCCTGAGGTACCTGTGTTCCCTGGGGTGTGGCTGGCCCTGTACCCAGGCAGGCTCGCCCTAGCCCCCTCCCCTAAACCCTCCTTACCTCCCAAGGCCTCGGAAGCCACAGCCCAGCACTCCGGCCTGGCACGCCCCCAAGCACCCCTTATGCAGCATGAGGACTGCCTCACACCACTGCCCAGTTTCTGTTGCCCCTCCTGCCTCCCACCTCATCTTCACACTCCCTCTGATTTTGTGCACGCCACTGCTTGGACCCGTTTAGTCTCCCCGCCCCTCCCCACATTCTCTTAAGATCTTTATCCTCAGTCTGTCAGCCCCTGTGCCACTGAGCGCTTTGAGCCCCACAGTCCAGGGCCTCATCCCTACAGTTTGAGTTCCTTCCTTCTTGTGACCTGCTTACGGATTTCCTCCAATATTTGATTTCTTTAGACCCTGCCTGACTTCATTCTGCCTCGACTTGAATTTCTGGCCTTCTCGCCCCCCGACTCAGTGCTACCTAATCCATGTCCCAGTGGTGACCCCAGGATCTCTGCAGATGGCAGGCATCTGGAGAGAAGATGCAGGCTGTGGCAGGGAGCCGTGCAGAGACATCAGAGCAGAGGAGGGATGGTTGGTCCTGGGGTTGTGAGGCTGAACTCTGCCCCTGGCCCCCTAGCCCCCTGCCTGCCCCACTGACCCTCTGGTTCAGCCTGGACCACGACTGGATAGGTAAATGTTCCTGACACCTTACAGAGACCTCAGAGATGAGGCCTCGGGCCAGGTGGGGGAAGTAAGGCATAGAGAGACCCCAGACCAGACTCCAGCCTTATGGGGCACGTGACCTGGCACCTGAGGCATGGAGGGCACCAGGCTGACATGAGGGCAAACCCTTTGCCACACCCACCCCTTTCCACCGGCCGCAGGGACATAGGCTGGACCACCCTGCTTGAAGGGGGAGCTGGGACCAGTGTTTATGCAACTGTGGGGAGGCCACAGCCTGGCTGGCAGTGCTGCCCGCCCAACACAAGCACTGACTCAGCAGAGCCCCCCAGCACGTACACACTCAGACATGCACACAAACAGACACAGACACACACACAGAGGTAAACATACATGTGCGTGTGCACAGACAAATGGACACCGGCATTCGCTGGTATACAGACACACACTCACAGACGCACTCACAGACACAAGTACACGGGCAAACTTGTGCACGTATGCACACACAGACACAGGGACACACAGAAATGCACACACATTTCACCCAGCCAAGGTAGGTGGGAGGCTCCTGAGTCAGGAGAAGCCTCACCCCTGCAGCTGGGTTCTACCCTCTAGGCCCCTCCACTCTGACACTCACACCCACAGCCAGTGACCCAAGCCCACACGTGGTCAGCACAGCCACATATAACAGGCAAGATGCCCCAGAGTGGCATCACGGCCATGACTGGGACAGAGACACATTCTAAGTGGAGTAGAGCCCCAACAAGGGGGACCAAACAGCCCCAGGCAGAGCTCAACAGATACAACAGCCCCAGCTCTGCCCGCGCCAGCCCCCCACAGCCTGTCCACTCCCAGTCCACACTTGAAGACTGGCGGGTGGGAGCCGCAGAGGGTCTCGGGGGATGTGTGGGATACTCCCTTCCACTGCCAGGCCAAGCCGAGTAGGGTGGTAGCTCCCAGGAACTAGGGGAGCCTGCAAGAAGGAGGGTGTGTTTGGGGGAGGGCTGGGGGCACTGTAAGACCATTCTGGAAACCAGAGGAGGGGGCAGGCTTTCTTGCGAGAGCAGGACACATACTCCCTGGGATCCCAGATACATGGAAGCTTGGAGGCAGGACCGCTTCTTGCCTGGGGATGGTTGAGAACAGGTGTGATCCCTGCCTACAGGACCCAGCCAAGGGTGGAAAGAAAAAGCTGGGACCACTCAGTCCCATGTGGATCCTGGAGACTTTTGAAAGGGAACTCAGCTGTTCCTGGGCTTGGTGTCCAAGAGCAAGGTGGCTGGGCAGGCAGGAGCTGGGGCCTGCCCAGAAGGATATTGGCCAGTCTCTCTGCCCTGACTGGGGCCAAAGGGAGACCCTGCTCTCCTCTGTGGGGGTCTGCGGCCACCAATTGGCCAGGGAGGCTAGCCAGAATCCAGCAAAGTCAAACATGCACAAGCAGACACCCTTACTAGCAGAGGCCACTGCAGCAAGTCCACTAGTGCCTCCATTCCCTGCCCTACCAGCCAGCCAGACTACGCACCATGAACGGGCAGACTACGGTCCCTCACTCCCACCCCACGCCAGATCTGGGGCTGGAGTGGACTGTGTCTAGATAAGGAAAGGAAGAAGAAAGCCTCAAAATCTGCCCAGAATGTTGCTGAGAGTGTCTTAAAAAATGACCTGGAATCTGATCACTTCTCACCATTTCCACTGGACCACACATGCATCTTCTTCTCTCTCCTGGACCCTCCTACCTGCGGTCCCTGCTTCCGCTCACGTGCCCCAGTCTATTCTCCACATAGCAGCCAGAGTGATGCTGATAAAACATCTCCCCAGAGCACACACCAAAGCCCTTCCCACGGCCCAAGGACCCTCCACCACATCCTGTCGCCTCCCCACCGCACTCTCTGCTCCCGTCTCTGCTGGAATGCCTTTGCTCTGATGCCCTCATGGCTCCCTGGAGCAGATGCTGAAGTATTGCCCCACACAAATGTTCCAGCCTGCCTCTGGGGCCCTGCCCTCACCAGCGAAGGTGGGAGCTGGTAGATAAATAGTCTGGTTTCCTCATGCCCTCAGTGAGACACCACCACCATCTCCTGGAGGTCCCCAGTGGGGCTGAGGCCCCGTTGCCCACAGGGTCTTCTGCTCCCATGCACCCTAAGGACTTCCTTCCCTGCCCAGCTGCTCTCCCGTGCTCCCTGGGGCCACCTCCCAGGGACACTACTTACATTCAGGTCCTTGTCTCAGCTCTGCTTCTGGGGAAGTCCAGCCTAAGACACTCCATCTCGCCTCTCTTCTTTGTGTTTCTTATCTTCCACAACGATTCCCCATTCCTCCCTCCCCCCAACCCCCAGCAACCACCATTCTACTCTCTGCCTCTATGAATCTGACCACTCTAGGAACCTCGTTGGAGTGGAATCAGATTGCATTTGTCCTTCTATGTCTGGCTTATTTCACTTAGCATAATATCCTCAAAGTTCATCCATGTTGTACCATGTGTCAGAATTTCCTTCCTTTTTAAGTCAGAATAATATTCCATTGTATGTATAGACCACATTTTGTTTATCCATTCATCTGTTGATGGCCACTTGGGTTGTTTCCACCTTTCAGCTATTGTGCATAATGCTGCTGTGAACATGAGTTTACAAACATCTCTTCAAGTCCCTGCTTTCAATTCTTTGGGATATATACTCAGAAGTGGAATTTCTGGGTCATATGGTAATAATGATTTAAATTTTTTGAGGACTTTCCATAGTTTTTCCACAGCAGCTGCACCATTTTACATTCCCACCCACAGTGCCCAAGGGATCCAATTTCTCTACCTTCTCGCCAACCCTTGTTGTTTTCTGTTTTCTGCATAATAACCATCCTAATGGGTGTGAAGTGGTATCTCATCGGGTTTCGATTTGCATTTCCCTAATTAGTGACATTGAGCATCTTTCAGGTGCTGATTGGCCATTTGTCTATCTTCTTTAAAGAAATGTCTATTCGGGCTTCCCTGGTGGCACAGTGGTTGAGAGTCCGCCTGCCGATGCGGGGGACGCGGGTTCGTGCCCCAGTCCGGGCAGATCCCACATGCCGCGGAGCGGGCTGGGCCCGTGAGCCATGGCCGCTGAGCCTGCGCGTCCGGAGCCTGTGCTCCGCAATGGGAGAGGCCACAGCAGTGGGAGGCCCACGTACAACAACAACAACAACAACAACAACAAAGAAATGTCTATTCAAGTCCTTTGCCCATTTTTGAATTGGGTTGTTCGTTTTGTTGTTGTTGTAGGAAGCCTTTATATATTCAGGATATTATCTCTCCTGTTTTCAATTTTTGCCCAGCCATTGCCTTTTCAGATACTCATTGACCTCATTATTTAACACGTCATTTGCCTCCCCCCACCACCCCACACACACACTGCACACAGACTGCACAGCCCTCCCCTCCTCTGGGCCCCTCCCCAGCCTTTATCACTGGTTGACACACTTTACGGCTCTGGTGATCTGTCAGCTCTGTACGAGTGCCACAAGGGTGAGGGGTTTGGCTGCTTCCTCCACTGCAGTGTTCCCAGGGCCTAAAGAGTCTGGCACACAGTAGGTGCTCCATAAATGCTGAAAGGATGAAAGGAAGGGAAAGAGACTCCTGCATACACACTCACAGCCCCTCACAGACTCTCACACACGCTGCCGCCACTCCTCCCACACATACGCGCACACAGACTCTCACACTCACAGTCCTGCCATGCTCGCCGCACCACACAAACGCCCTGAGGCAGCCTGATCTGTGCAAGCCTCAAACCCGCTCTCATACACCCACACGCTCATCTCACAAGCAGATGCATTCACATCCAAATGCACCCTAGCAGGGCTGCCCTGACCTCCTGAGTCCTCCCGGCCTGCAAGCTGTTTCCTACGCTGTGTGGCCCGCTCCACACTCTGGGCCCTTGATCTCTCCACAACCCTTATCTCTAGGGCCCCCAAGACTCTCTACAGGGCATTGCTCTTCCTCCCCTTCAAACCAGAGTGGATGACCTCCTCCAGGAAGCCTCCCCTCACCCTCCCCACTGAGCTCCGAAAGGAGGGGAGGGCCTGGCCCCAGAGCAGGGTGTGACAGTGGGGCTGGCATGTGCAAGGGTGTGTGCATCTCCTCCTGTCATTGCAGGGGTTGTGCACTTGTCTTCTGCTGAGAAGCCCAGGGCTGAGAAACCACTGGTGGACCCCGGATTCTCGCCCTCTGACCTAGAGCCACAGCACAGGCAGAGAGACCGGAGTCAGGCAGGGGTCTCAGGCCTCTTCGGCTCTGACAGCCTGGGGACAGTGAGTCAGGCAAAGCCATTCTCTGCTCTGGGCCTCAGTTTCCCCACCTGTGACATGGGTGGCTCTGGGCCAGTGCCCTGCAGTTCCCTGATTGCTGGTTGTGGAGTGAGACAGCTCAGACAGCGCTCTCAGGCACCAAGTGGCAACCCTGTGTTAGAGGCCAGAGCACGGCTACTGTCTCCAGAAGTGGGGCAGGGCACCCAGTCCTCGTCCAGCTCAGCCCAGTGTCCTGGTGGGCAGGCTCAGAGGGTTTGGCTCACAGATGGGACAGTTTTGATGCGGTGAGCAAGGAGGCAAGATTTCAAAGTGATTCCTCTCGTTTTGTCCAGGGCTCACCGTGTGTGGCTCATAGATTTTTATAAAAGTCAACCAAAGGGCCACAGAGAAGAGAGAAGGAAGGAGGGAGGAAAGGAAGGAAGGAACGAACGAACAAATGAATGAACGAATGGAGGGAGGGAGGGAGGGAGGGAGGGAGGAAGGAAGGAAGAAGAGAAAGAAGGGAGGAAGGAAGCAAGGGAGGGAGGAGGGAGGAAAGAAAGAAGGAAAGAAGCCATTTATTCATGAGGCCCAAGGGCCGGGGACAGAGATGCAGTCACAGGCAAGTGCAGCCTGATGGGGAGAGATGACAGCCCCGCAGAGCTGTGCAGAGAGAGCCTGTGCAGGAGTCTCAATGTGCTCCCCTCCGTCCCACAGGCTGCAGGCCACGGGTGTCAGCAACTCGAGTGGAAGATGAGCTGTCCCCAGCACGGCCTCCCCTGGGCTCCCTGAGAGCAAAGGCGGTCACAGGTTACAGTGGAGAGGTGCAAGCAAGGCTGCGGGATGTCAGCTGAGAACTGGACTTGGTGGAGCTGGGGAGGTGGCAACAGGGGATCTGGATGACAGAGGCAGGAGGGGGACAATGGGGCTGAAATCAGCAGAGGTGGCAAAGGTGGTAGCAGGTTTGGAAGGGAGGGTGGGAGGTCTCACCTGGGGCAAGAGGTTCAGCTGGACATGATGTGCGTGACAAATGCTGAAAAGAAGGAAGGAGTGAGCAGCAGGGCTTCGGCCCTGGGTAGCCAAAGGTGGCGACCTAGGATCCTAACGCCCCGCTCCCGCCAGCAGACTCCCTGCCCTGCTGAGTTTACCTTTGTAGTTGACGCAGCCATTGGAGTCCTCTTGCCCAGCCATCAACTTCTCCACCTCATCTTCTGTCAGCCTCTCACCTGGCAGGAGTGGAAAGCTGAGTCAGCACTGTTGAGGTGTGAAGGGTGGGGGGCCCCCTGAGCCCCGCTGGATGGTGGGTGTGCCTCTCCAGTATTCCCACACCTCATATTGGTACACACAAGACCTGGGCTGTCACCCTTATTTCTGAAACCAGAAGAATCAGTGACAAGTCAAAAAGGGCAAGGCCTGGGGTGCAGGCCTGGCACTCTCTCCGAGCCTAGGCTCTGTCCGTAACAGTGCCATCTTGCTGTTCAGGCCACCAGCACATACTGTCCCCTGTCCTCAATAGGCTGGCGGGACTCCCTCCATCAGGAGTAGGCCAGGTCCCCCATCTCCCTGGAAGCAGTCCCTCGGGGCAGCCCTTCAAGGCTAGAGGAAGGACGCCTAAGATAGAGCTGGGGACCTTAGGGGATGACCATGGAGGGTACCAAGAGACACCACCACTGCTCCCCAGACAAGTCTGGAACTTTCCCGCCTCTGTGCTTTTGTATGTTGCTTCCCCCACTGGAATGCCCACTGCAGTTTCCCTCACACCTCCTAGCCCCCAGTCTCACACACACACACACACACACACACACACACACACACACACACACACACACACACACAACCCCAGAGACCAGCACAGGGCTGAGCACACAGTAGGCACTCAGTAAATGTCTGGTGCAGGAACAGTTCACTTTGCGCAGACACAATTGGTGCTCAATGAACATTTGCTGTAGGAAAACTTCTCTTTGAGAAAGGAGCGCTCCGGCCAGCCAGGCACCTGACAGCGGGGGTCAAGATGCCCAAGAGGCAGGCACAGCACCTCTTCGGCTCTGGAATTTGACCTTGAGGCAATGAACACAAGGACTGGATTGATCCCCCTGGATGTACCGCCCTGCCCCACCCTGTCCCCAGAGCTGTTCCTCTCCCCCTCCAGTTCTGTGAGCTGCACCGGCTGGGTTTCTTTACTCCCCACCTAAATTTCTAAATTCCCCACATTTCCGTCTCCTGCCATCGAGGCACCTTGACTGCATCACCCTCCATTCCACAAGTGAGAAACAGGCCCGGTGGGTGACAGAGTGGTTTCCCCCGGATGCCCCAGGAAGGAGAGAGTGGGGTGGGGAGGAGGCTGCCCTCACCCAGCGTGGCCAGCACGTGGCGGAGCTCGGCGCCCATGACCGTGCCATTGCCCTCCTTGTCGAAGACCCGCAACCCCTCCACAAAGTCCTCGAAGGTGCCCGTGTCCTTGTTCTTGGAGATGTGCTGGAGCATGGGCAGGAACGTGTCAAAGTCCATCATCTTGGAGTTAAGCTCTGGGGAGAGATGGCCCAAGCATCAGGCTCTGAGGGGAGATGGGCATCCCTCCCCTGTGTCTGGCAATGAGGAGCTATTGCCCTCACCCAGCCCCCAATGCACTCTACACCAGTCTGTCATTTACAAAGCACTCCACCATCACAAGGCACTTTACAGTCAACTGAGAAATGCATTATTTACGTCGTCCTTTGCTGTTCACAAGGACAGTGGCACGACAGTGGGCTCCGACTAGCACCTCTGCTCTTCTTTGGGGAAACAGTTCTCGCTAGCGTCTCTCTATTTTTCTTATCAACCCCGCTCTCCCCACACCTGTGATTGGTCGAGAGCAGCTGGGCCGATCAGAGACCTTCTCTGGGACTTCCGCACCTGTGGCGAGGGCTTGGGTCTCACTCCTCCTTGGGGCAAAGCAGGCAACCCTCTCTGGCCATGGTGGTGAGGGAAGCTGACCCTGCCCCACAGAGGGATGCCCAGGAGGCCGGGAAGGACAGGGAGAGCATATGGGATGCTGAGGCCAGACACGGCCTGGCCTGCCCTCACACCTGCTGCTGAAGCTAGTTCGCGCTGTTGTCAGTCCCCTACGACCAGGAGGCCTGGCAAATAGGCGTGGGGCCAGAGGGTACAGGAACCCTCACTGCTCGTCACCTTGCCAGCATCACCTGAGACTGGCCTCCAGGTCCTCCTCCAGAGAGCGGGAGGATGTTAGGAGAATGCACAGCAGGGGAGTTCCCGTGTTGTCCCACCAGCGATGGCAGCCCACCCTGGGGGGTCTCCCCCGGGACTGGCCCTAATGGGGACGCGTCTCAGGCCGGGCGTACCAACCTTCCTGCTTCGGCTTCCCTAGGACTCGGAGCACCTCGGCCTGTGTAGGGTTCTGGCCCAGCGCCCGCAGGACATCCCCACACTGCCCATATGTGATCTTCATCTCACACTTGAGTGTGCGGTCGTACAGCATGAAGGCTTCCTTGAACTCTGCCGGGAGAGGGCGTGAGCTGCGGACACTTCTAGAGTCAGCCCCCCCGACTCGCCCCACACTGCAGGGGAGGACTCTGAGCCTGGGGGACCCGGGCCCCAACCCTGCAGCCCCTGGCTCAAAACCCCCACTCACCTTCAATCTGCTCCGGTGTAAACTCGATCTGAAAGGAGACCCCCAAAGATTCTGAGTGTCTGGTTCAGAGGATGGGGCCAGGCGTCCTCCTGGTGCCTCCACACCCAGACCAGGCCTCAACCCCTCAGCTGCCCCAACCCGTCCACATTCCAGGATTCCAGCTTCCACTGCCCAGGACCTCCTGCAGTCCACCTTGACTCCCTCCTGCCTCCTTACCCCTCCCGCCATCCCACCTGAGGACCTTGGGTCTGCAAGTGCCCAGACCCTGACACCAGGTAGGCCTCATCAGGGGAAGTGGTGAGGAGGGAGGCCTGGTGCCCTGAATCCCCAGCCCGGGGTGGGCCTTACCTGAGGCCCCTGGTCCTGGACAGACGTGCCTGAAGCACAGACTGGCTTTGCCAGCTCTGCCAGGCCTGGGGCCCAGTGGGTAGACTGTCCACATAAGTGAGATGGGAGGCCTCATCTCACCAGGGCGGGGGCGGGAGGAGGAAAGGCGAGGGGGCAGGCCGCAGAGCCCTGTCACCATGAGAACATATTTGCAGGAGGGGGTGTGTGTGCGACGTGCATGTGCGTTCGCACACCTGTGTGTGCATCTGTTTGCATGTGTCTGCCCCCCACAGAGCCCTCAAGGCTGGGCACTTTCACTCACGTGGCCCTGCCTACACCTGAGTCTTACACAGTCCTGTCCATAAGCGCAGGGCAGCCCCCAGCGTGGCACAGCAGGGGGCCAGGGCCCAGCGGTTGAGTGCTTGCTGAGGCCACATCGGGGCCACCTGAGGTCAGGAGGCCTCCTGGGACCCGGTTTCCCCCTCCTCACTTGGATACCAGGTCTATTTTTATCACTGCAGTCACTCGCCCCAAGGTCAAGGTCGCACAAGGGAAAGGAGCTTGGGGGAGGGGGACTTGACTGGCGCCTCTCCCACTGCTGCTCCCTTGGAGTCCCCTCCACCAACCTCAGTAGTGCACACCAGTGCAGAGGGGGATCCTGCCCCTGTCACCCTGCTGGGCTGTCCCTCCCAACCCTCTGGCTTAGCCCTGTGTTGGGAAGACCAAGTTGTTGCTCCTGGCGCCCCCGAGAGCTCTCTCCACCAAGAAGCCTGCTGAGATTACGGGCCCTGGGCCCCCCGCACAGCTTTCCGCAGGGGTCACGGGAGAGGCCGCACTAGTTCCTCTGCTCAGAGGGGAGTCTGTGCAGCCTCGGATCCGGTGAGACCACACAATGCCACCTTGGGCCCTAGGGTTGGCTGACCCTAGACCAGGGGGCCTGTGGGACACAAACCTGGGGTCTGGGGATGGTCAGGAGTCAGAGTCAACTCCACGGAGCACTTGCCATGAGTGGTTCCCAACAGCCTGTGAGGAGGACTTATTGTCCCATTTTATAGCTGAGGAAACTAAGCCTTAGAGCAGTGATGGGAATAGAGCAGAGTTGGGATTTGAGCCCGTGTATTGAGGGACAAGGTAGGTGTCTCCAGGAAGGGCTCAGGAATGGAGACGGACCTGTGCAGATGGGCTGCAGGTCTCGCTGGGGACCGTGAAGGGCTGGGAGGGCTCCATGGGGCCCCTCAGCCAGCAGCCAGGGCAGCAGTGGCCAGTGGCCAGCCGAGAACAGGCAACGGGCAGGACGCGGGTACGTGCCACTATGCAGATGCCGCAGGTGGGACTCATGGCTCGTTCTCCAGGTTTAGACTCTGAGAAAGGCTTTCAAGCCAAGCTGGGGAAGGGCTCCTGGGGCCACTGGTCACAGTTCCAAGACCAGCTTCCTCCATGACCTACCCAGACTGGCTCAGTATCGCCAGCTCAAAGCTGAGGCCCCACCAGCTCTGGGGCTCAGGGACCTTGGCAGGGGTGAGTGTGACCCAGACTGGGCAGGAGCCCTGCTTCCCTTTACTCCCCACCCTGTCCACCCTGGGGAACTTGGTATGGACTTAAGACCCCACAGCTGGACAAGAAAGATCCCTGCCTGGCTGCGGGGGTGAGGGGCACAGGCAGGTCCAGGATTCCCCAAGGATGTGAGGTCCAGGGAAAAGGACAAGGGAGAGTCAGTTTCCAACCACCAAAAAGATAGTCCCTTCAGCAGCACTGAGGGAGTCCTGCCTGATGTCTGACCACCCTCCCTCCTGCTGCAGCCCTCCTGATGCCTGAAGCTTCCAGCTTCAGTTCAGTACTCACTTTCTGGAGCCTGGTCTTCCACGGGGTAGATCCACTGACCTACCCTGCCCTTCCCACGGAAACCCAGCTCCCACACCCACCTTGACCTTGGAGGCATCGAACTCAGGTTCCTTGGGGGGCTCTGGTACAGGTGCGGGTGCAGGTGCAGGAGCTGGAGCTGCCTTGGCGCCTGCCTTGGCGTCATCCTTCTTGGGCTCTGGCTTTTTGGGAGCCATGGAGGTTGTAAGCAGAGAGGGACGTGGAGAGAAGGAAGCAGAGAGCCGGGTAGGTGAGCCTTCCCGTAACCAGCCTTTATCCTGCCTGGACACCTCATGACCCCAGCCCCACCCCTGCAGGGCACAATGGGGACAGAGCCATAAAAGGACATTGGCTAGGCTCAGTGGCTATTTTGGGGCCTGGGGGGGCATTGTTCAGTCTCAGGAATGGGTGGGGGAGAGGGAGGGCTCTTCATTCCTCCCAATCACCTGTTGGGAAGAGAGCGGGGGAGGGGAGGACAGAGGTCGGTGCTCAGCCCCCACACACACCCTCAAAAGCACGCGCACATACGCAGGGGCCCTGCTGTCCCTCAGCAGGTCAATAAACTGAAAGGGTGCAGAAGGTTGCACCGAGCATGTATTGTGTGTTGTGTTGGGGGCAGGAGGACTGGGCACCCCTTGAGTTAAACTTCCCATCTGTGCATCGAATTCCCATGTGTCTGTGCCCGTGTGTCTACACGGAGGGGGAGAGGGAGGTCTGCGTGTGTCCATGTGTGTTGTCTCCGTTTGGCTGGGTGTTTGTATGCAGAGAGGGTCTCTGTGTATCTATGGTGGGAGGGTCTGTGTCCACGTGGGGGATGACCTACTCCAGTCCGCGGGTGTTGCTTCTGTGTGTTTGTGTCTGGGTGTTTATCATGCCTGCGTGAGTGTCTGGTCATGGCTTGCAGGCAGCTGCAGCCCATCTCTGAGAACACCCTAAATGGCAGTAGGATGGGGTCTGCTCCCTCGAGGGCGGTCACCCAGCCTAGTTCAACAGCCAAGCAGCCTCCACAGCCTCCCGCATCCGCACCTGCCTGACCCTGAGGTCGGTTTCTTGGTTTCACCCTCACTTCCTATTGCCCCTCTTCCACGGCTCCCTGCGACCCACTTTCCCCACACACCCCAGGGCCTGCTCCCCGCCAGACCCTTGCACACACTGCACCCTCTGCCCTTGCCCCTCTGCTTGCAGCATTCAAGGCTCGGCCGCACTGCACCCTCCTCCAGGAAGCTGTTTCCACTGCCCCATGTTGCCCTCTGCTGACACTTTTGGTGGGGTCCTGAGAGGGTCTGCCTCTCTGAAGGACCCCAGGGCACTGGAAGAGGTTTGCCTCCCAGGTGCCCAGTCTAGGGTACGCCCCCCCCCAGTTCCTACCCACAATGCCACCCCAGATGGCAGTGACAGAGGGCAGCCTGGCTGGTCTACCATTTCAGGAGCTGGGGGGAGGAGGGAAGGCTGAGGTGGCGTAAGGCCCTTCCAGGCACAGAACTCGGAGAGTGGGGACATCTTGCAAACACATTGGCCTCCATTCCTTGCCCAGTGTCTGTGCCGGGGGGGGGGGGGTGGGAAGGAGGTGTTCCCTATTATTTTTAAATGCCTGGAGCCTTTGATAGAAACTTCAGAGGCATTGCCCCTTCTCCTGGCCCCCGGGGATTTCCCAGGTGTAGGGAGGCACCGTGGGTGGAGCCTGAGGTGAAGCTTCACTTGGGCCTCTACCTGGATGCCCCCAACGTCCCCCTGCTGAGCCCAGGTCCCTCTCATCCTGTCACTCAGCCTCATGGTGAGGGGAACAGCAGTCCAGGGACAGGGCTGGGTCCCCTCCTAGCTGGAACACAGGACATTCCTCCCCTCATCTGGAGGGCAGAACACCCCACATCTGGAAATCTGACAACATCCGGCGCTGGGGGAGAGGCAAGTTTTTCACTTTTCTTCCAGATGTTTGGCAAGAGTATTAAGAAAGAAAGGGGTGGAGGAGGATCCTCAGAGACCAGCCAGAAATACCACAAGAGGAGAAGGCAGACAGAGGGGGACACAGAGAGAGAGAGACCTCTGGGCGGCCCCATCACCCAGACCTGCTGACCCTCAGGACAACTGACTCTGGACACCCTCGAGGGCTCCCACCAGCCACAGGCACAGCCAACAAGACACCACCCAATCCCCTTTCACTCCTCATGGGGGAAACCGAGGCCCAGAGCCTTGGACATCCACAGGGGTGCCCAGAACACCGATCTCACTGTTGCATCCACACACAATTGCTATCCCTTGGAAACCACTCAGCATCAGTGGGAACAGGAGTAGATGAGTGACATGGGCCTCCTGAGGCTTGGTTCCCAGGTTTGCAGACTCATGCAGCCTGCTACAGCCACACAGAGCCATCTTCCTCTGCTTGGGGAGGGGGTGTCTTGGTCCTCTTCCCTCGAGCACAGGGCAGATATGGTCCTATAGTGGGGACGCCGTGTACAGAGCCATCCACCACTCCCTCCCCAGGGCTCAGATGGGCCTTTGACTGTCCGAGCTCTGGCTCCTGGGAGCAGCAGTGCCCTAGGCTCACCCCACAGGGCCACTCTCAACCCATAACTAATGCCTAGACCCCAGCAGGGACTCTGCAGGGATCACCCCCCTTGACTGCCAGCAACATGCCTGCCGAGGACAGGAGGAAATTAAGGGGTGGGCAGGTGGGCAGGCAGGTGGACAGGAGAGGGGACTTAGTGACAGGGAGAGGCAGGCACTGGCTAGCAAAGACGAGCCACACAGGGCTTGGCACTCACCTCTCTCTCCCAGGTCCCAGCCTGGGCTCCATGCCCCTTGGGAATGACAGCCCAGCAGACAAGATCCTGGCAGAGCCTGCGGGGAGAGACAGGGGTCTGGATCCCTCTTCTTTGACTCCCCCAGCTCCATGGTCTGAGTTGTGGCCCAGTCTGATGCAGACAGCACATCCCAGAGCCCTCTCTGGGGGCAGCCACCTTACCTCCCCCTCCCCCACCTGAGGAAACTGTGGGCCCTGACTTCTGAGGAGCCCATGAGCAGAGGCAGGAGACCCCTGGCCACACTGGCCTCCTTCTTTCTAGCCCCCATGCCTTTGCAGAGGCTTTCCTCCCTCTGGTGCCCTTGTCTGGGACTCTGGCCATGGCTTGTTCCTTGTCACCTCTGGGTCTCAGTGAGATGTCACCTCCTACGAGAAGCCTCCCCAGACTACCCTGGACCTGCTCCCTCTGCCCTGCCTCCCAGCTGGACTCCCCATCCTTGCACACCTAAAACGAGCTGTTTCCCCGTTATCTCGTCTCTTATGTGTGTCCCCCCTCCCATGAATGTCAGCTGGCGTAGGAGGAGTTTTTGGTCTTCCATGGCTGTATATCCGTAGGGTCTAGAACAGAGCCTGGTACACAGGAGGCACTCCATAAATGTCAGATGAGCAAATGTCCCAAACAGCTCAACTTACCCACCTCTCACAGGGGGACCGGAACGCTTTTCTGAACCCCATCTCTGGAGTAAGGCAAGGGGAGATTTGCGGATTGACTGACAGTACTTGTGTCTGCCGGGGGCACCCCGGACAGCAATGCAGCCATCGCTGCCCCTCAGCCCGCCTGCCGCCTCCCTCCACGCAGGCCTGCTCTTCATGCCACTCCCCATCCGTTGCTAAGACTCCTCTCAAGAGCCTGAAGTGGTAGGGACGACCGGATGGTATAGGCAGTGACTTGACCATGAGGACCAGCCAGCAGGGGGCGTAAAAGGGATAGGAACTGGTCTTTGGATCCGGAACCCAAACACCAGAAACCAGGATCCCAACCCAGATCCCAGATGCAAATCTGGAACCTGGAACGCCAAACCCAGACCACAGACCCGGGCCGCAGAATCCGAACCCCAAACTTAGGTCCTGGAACTCAGAGCCCAGGACCAGATTCTGCTCTGGGGACCCAGACTCCAAAACCTAGGATGCCAAAGCCAGACCTTCAACCCGGACTCCAAACCCTAGACAGCAGGCCCAGGACCCAGGACTCTAAACCCAGACTCCAGGCCCGTAAACCCAAACCTAGACCCCAGACCCTGGACCCAGGACAGGGGCTGCTGGTTTTCCAAATGGGCACTGCCTCCTGCCCTGTGTAGACGAGGGTGGAGCAGGGGAGGGGTTAGCTCTTGGCTAACAGCAGGGGTGAGTGCTTGGCAGACCTTCCTGCTAGCGTTCAGAGGGGAATGAGGAATGTCCCTCATCCTGTCAGAGCCAATTTGGGGAACTCAGAATACGGTGGCCACATGGAGGGAATGGTGGGGAGTGAGGAGAGGGATGGATAGGTGAGGCCTGGCTATCCCCTGGGCCCAGGAACCAAAGTCAGGGAAGGAGGGTCAGGCTCCCCACGTGCCCTTGTCCCCCTGGCCACAGGCTCCTCAGACTGCCCTGGCCCGCCCAGGACCGCCCCTCCTGTCCAAAGCCTTTGGGCTGGGACGCAGGCCCAAACTTCCCGGAGGAGTCAAGAACGTGGCCTGGGCCAGACCCAGAGCCTTAGAAGTAGGTCAAATGTTGCTGTGCAGCAGGTCCTGGGGACCCCATCTGGGCATGGGCAGGCCCACGGGCTGCAGCTCACCCACCAGGGCACAAGTGTGTATTCACATAGATGTGGACTCACCACTACACGCCCATAAATACAGACCCTACACAGGGCCACTAGTTCCTGCCCAACTGCTCAGATGAGGGGGACTGAAGCCCCAAGAGGGGCAGGAGCTGCCCAGCAACTCTGGATAGAGGTGGCACAAGGCAGCCACGAGGACCCAGAGAAGGAGAGGAATTTCGGCACCATCCAACGCCCCTGGAGCCTTGGGTGAAAGTCTGACTCCAAGGAGGACTTCCCAGCAGAGCTGCTCTGCCACCAACAGGATGTGGCCTGCTTCCCGGAGGCACAGCCCCAGGCCTTGAAAGATGGGAAGGAGTGGCCAAGGGGGAGGCAGGAGACTTCATTTGCTCTTGTGACCCAGGCCGGTCCTGGTTCCTTTTGTCCTCAGTTTCCCCATCTGTACAATGGCCATGGGTGGGGCAAAGTGATCCTGAGTTCGAAAGACAGTCACTGCCCCTGAGCAGCGACGAGCCAGTCCTCGCCACCCCCATGCCACACACAGACAACTCTGTCCTCAGCAGGCCAAACACACCCCTCAGGCCCCTCCTCCTGCCCACTGTGCTGACGGGGACCAGATGCTCCAACCTTGTGGTTCTGGGGGTGGGGGTGGCAGGGCCCAGCGGGCTGGCAGACAAGCCCTGGGTTTGGCCCAGGGACCTATAATCAGCTCCTGCCCCTCTGATCCCGGCCCAGGACTGACGCTTGGGGCTGTGGTGTTCTGGCCGGCTGTGGCCATGGCCGCTATATTTGGGAGCCCAAATGAGGATGAGGGAGGGGTGGGCAGGCAGGAGCCTCCAGGGACCAGTGTCTCATGGGGGACAGGGTGGGGGACACTGTTGGCCAGGCTTGTTCCCTTAAGGAAGGAGGGCACAGCCTTGACTTCAGGGGCGCAATCTGAGGGGCGTGCTCTGCTCTCAAGGGCCTGGCCTGGGGGTCATCATCCCTGCCCTCAATGGCTGGTCTAAGGAGGTAGATTGAAAGTCTGAGTGCATGAGAAAGGGGAGGGGGGTGCTGACAAGATGAATGGGAGTGGGAAAAAGGCTCTCAGAGGGCGAGGTATGGGGCAGAGGGGTCTGAGATGCGAGGGATAGGAGCAGGGTGCGCCAACATGCTACGCAAAGGGTTGGAGAAAACAAAGGCCGGAAGCCGGGGTCCAAGGGAAGGGAGTGAGGTGCAGCCCTAGCCCTGGCTTCCCGGTTCTGCCTGCTGGTGTAGCTTCTAGAGGGGCCCAACCCATCCCCCAGCATGGCCTGCGGCCTCTCTGAACTGCCCTGGACATTCCCCGCCGTTGGGCCAAACCCTGTACTCTCCCACCAGCAGTTTCCCAAAGAGCAAATATTTATTGTCCTTGGAAGAAAAAAAAGAGTCCCCTTTTAGGATCAGGGTCTGGGAGCTGCTACTGAGGCTTGCAGGGGTTCAGCAGAGGCCTGAGATGACCAGAAACCCCACCTAGAGGCTGAAGGCAGAGGAAGGAGGATGAGCTGGCCTCAGAGGAGAGGGGCCGTGGCTGCCCCAGGCTGCTGGGCGGGGGCTCTGCCCAGATCTCCATCTCTCCAAAATTTCCCCAGAGTAGGTCTGAGGGTGTACAGACTCTGTCCCCACGTTATGAGGTATGAATGTGTGTGTGAGCGGGTAGATGTGTGCAGTCTGTGTGTGCTCAGATGCACCACTGTGGGCAGGAGGATGGGAACACATGTGTGATCCTGTGGGCGTGTGTCACACGAGGCTGTGACCACATGTGTGTAGGAGCACGCCTGGGCACTCCTGGCTCTGTGTGCGTGTCCATCTGGGAGCTTGTTCATCTGTTGGCATGGGGCGGGGTAGGGGCATGTGGACACAACCTCTGTTGAATGGCCAATTCAGTCAAAAATGCAAGTAAATTTAGCAGAGGAAAAAAACCCTGTCAGTCAGACGAGGAGTCTGAATTGGGTGGTTGTTTGACTGGATGGACCAACTGTCTCAGGCAAACAGTTTGCGCTGGCTGGGAGGAGGAACCAGCTCCCCTGGGCCATCATGGAGAAACTGGAGACGGGGACCCCAACTATGGCAGAGACCGACACACAGAGACCAAGACAGAGACAGAGGTGGGGACAGATTCAGAAAGAGGGGAGGGAGGGTTGTTGAGGAGGACCAGAGACAAAGGGAGTGCCCAGGGCAGGATGGAGCTTCCCAGAGCCTACAGACAATGCATGTGCACACAGCCCTCTGGCCCCCAGTCCCAGCTGCAAGCCCGGTGGAAAGCAGATTCATTCTTTCCTCTCACTCACCCTCAAGCAGCCCAAGCTGGACCAGAAGGGGGCACCAGACTGGGATGCAGGAAGGGAGGGTGGGATGGGCAGCTATGACAAGGAGACAGTGACAGGAATGAAGGCAGTGCAGGGGACCGGGATGGCAGTGGTGGAAGTGAAGGCAGGAGGTGATGGTAGTGATGACAGCAGAAGAGGGAAAGGTAGCTGGGAGAGCCTCCCTCCCTGTCCCCTCGCAGACCACACCTAGCTGTGGTGGCCCCACAGACCCAGGGTTGTCCCCAGCCCACCCCACCGAGCACCAGCTGTGTCCTTGCCTCCAGTGGTCACACAAACACCCTCTGTGGCTCAGGGTGTGGAGCTGCATTGCAAATGGCCCAAGCCCCCAGCCAGGAATAGTCAGGGTCAATTGCTGTACCTGCCTGTGTGGCTATTTATATATCTGCCCGCCCACCCGGTGTATTCATGTCTAAAGTACAACACACACATGCACACTCACACACACTCACTCACAGGATACCCCAGTCAGGCTAACCCACCCCCGGTGTGTGGCTGTGTCTGTCTGAAGATTCCTACTGGTCCCTGGACACCCCTCACGTCACCTGGCCCCTTTCTACCAATACGGGGGCCAACAGGGACCACACTGAAGTGTGTATGTGCACCCATGCACACATACACACTCACGCACTCACAGTCACTCAGGAACCCCACCCACGGGTGCTTGGACCCAGAGCAGGCACGCTCCTATGCACACATCTTTAAACACAAACCCTCACACTCCATAGATGCCTTTGTGCACACACACTTTCATACACAGGTGCACATGCACTTTGCCCGCACATTCCCTTTGCGTGCGTACATACACACATTCACATGCCTCTGCATACACATACCCCTGACGCATCACACCTTCAAGCTCACGGTATAGGAAGAGCTCTGGGTGGGAATTAGGAGTGCTGGGAAGGAGGAGAAAGGCCGAGGGCAATAGCAATCAGGGAACCATGGCAGGCCTGCCTGGTGAGGTGTGGGTAGGTGGCAGTGTGAGTGTGCGTGCACGTGTGTGTGTGAGTTTGAACGTGTGTGTCCAGTATTTTGGAACCTTTCCACTGCCTCCTCTCCAAATCCCCTGGAGGGCCATCCCCACCCCCACCCTGCTCACAGAAGGAAATAGAGGCCAGAGCAGAGCAGCTGGGCCTGGGGAGGTCAGCGTCCCCAAGTTTGGGGCTTGCAAGCCTTAGCATCTGTGTTGTTCTTGGAACACCCAGGCCAGATAAGGACTGGGGTCAGAGCTCGGCTCTCGTGGGAAAGGACTCTCTGGAAGGCTCCCGACCCATTCCTTTCCCAGATGTTGGACCCCAGAGCAGGCAGCAGGAGGGCAAAGGGGATGGCTGGGGGACAGGTAGGGCCCCATCATGCTGGGCTGGAGAACTGGAGGGGGTCCACAGCAGATTCAGATTCACAGATGCCCAGGAATGTGCAGTGACCCCTCGAACCAGCCCAGGGACCTCCAATTGTTGGGCCTGGAGCAGACAGAAAGGGATGATACCAGACCCCCTGCTCTCTGCACAATCTGGACTTGAGACCCTCTGCTCCAGGGAGGCTCATTAGGTTCTGGAGGCAGGGCTAATGGTCAGAGACTCGGTGTCTGAGAAGTCTGCAGCTTAGCTGGATGGAGAGGCTGTTTTGAGGAGATGGATGGAGTGCTGGGGGACATCAAAGCACCATGTCCCATCCAAAGCAAATCCAGGTGTTGGTCCTGGGATTGGTTATCGGGGCCAGCAGGGGACCCAGTTCTGGTCCTAGTCCCATCACTGACTCCTAGAGACTCTTGCCCTCTGGAGACCTCAGTGTTCACACCTGTACAATGGAGTGGGGTCTTAGGTCAGCTCAGCAGACACACAGTCCCCCCAACACAGTCAGTTTGGGGCATCTTCGGACCTGAGTCTCTTCCTTCCCCCACTTGCACCAACCTTTGCCCCCTGCCCAGGTCTCAGTGCCTCGGAGAAGGCTGGAGCTTCTTTGCTGGAGCTTAGAGCCTAGAGTCAAGTCAACAAGGGAACAATCGGCTGGAATTCCACATGAATACAGGGCTCATCCAAGGCTACAGATAATCGAGGAGGGACTGGGGGATTCCTGTGTCCCCTGGGATCCTTGCCTGACGGCAAGCCCCACCCCACTGAAGAGGGGCCCTGCCTTCGGGAGTCCTGGTCTGAGGGGATAAGCAGGAACCTCTCTGGTAGGTGTAGCAGGCCCCTCCCCCAGCGCATCCCCCACCTAGCCTGCCTGCAGCTCCCTGCCTGACCTACAATCACTGTAGATGCAGTTTGGGGTCAGGAACCATGAAGAGGAACCATTGACTGCATCAGTCAAGAGCCCTCACCACCTTCACACCCCCGCTGCCTGACCCTGGGGTCCCCCCAAACCCATCATCCCACTGAGAACAGAGGCCACAGGTTCAGATGGGCTGGCCTGGGCTGGAGCACTGCAGTCGGGTCCTCCCTGCAGCCCCAGGCCTCCCAAACTTCAGTCTCCCATCTAGGAGCTGGGCTCCAGTCCTGCCAGCTTGACCCTTGGGCTGCTCCCTGATTTGCTAAGAACTTTCCAATCCATCAGGTTTAATCTCCTAAGGCTCCCTGGAGAAGAACTTTCTAACAATGCATGACAAGAGACTCGTCCAGAGGCCAGAGGAGGTTCTTTCTGAGATCCTGGGATTCCCTCCCTCCTCTTGGGGAAACTGAGGCTCCGAAGAGGAAGGCTGTCTCCATAGCAACTGAGAGATAAGAGGGGCAAGGGGCGGGGAGAATATTTGAAGTCCAAAGCTCCAGCCACTAATTCTCCCCTCCTGCAGAGACGTGGGACAAGATGATGCTTTTTTTTCTACCATGAAAGACTCAGCAGGACCACAGAGATGACCCAGTCCCTGCCCTCAGGGCTCGCAGTCTATCAAGAGAGAGGCAAGAATCAAGAATCCGAGGTCTTACTGTGCTGGGGGCTCAGAAGCAGATCCAGGAAGACCTAGGAGACGTCTTACTCTGCTGGGGGCTCAGAAGCAGATCCAGGAAGACCTAGGAGAAAAGGGGACATTTGAAGGGTATATGAGACCCCCCCACAAGCCAAGAAGGGGAGGGCAAGTCAGACAGTGAGAAGCAGGGGTAGAGACTCACCAGGGTTCAGGCAATGGGAACCCCAGGGCAGCGGTGCCTGCAGGGAAGTGGCTCCCAGAAGTGGAGCCTCCAATCTCTGAGCCCAGCCCCGCACACAATAAGTTCTCAAGCGTCTGGGGGAGTAAGTGATCTGATCCAGGGGGTCGCAGGAAGGCGTCTGAGCAAAGGAGCGGCTCCATCAGGTCTGACCTTCCAGAACACTTTTCTTTCTCTCTCATCCCTCTCCTCTCTCTGCTAGGTCATCACGTCTTTGCCCCCGTCCGCCCCCAAATAGCCCTCTGTGATCATGCTTAAATTGGAAAATATATGTGGAGCACTAAGTGGGAGGGGCGGAAGTGGCCACTCTTCCGTCAGGGACCCAGCTCTGCTCCCTGGGCCAGGAATGGCTTCCAGAGCCGTCTGTGGGGCAAAGGGTGTTGCAGAGGGGCGGCGTATGCTAGTTGGCCTAGAAGTCAGCACTCCTGTTCCCTGCCTCTGTACACCCACACCAGCTCAGGAAGGCAGGGAAGGAAAGGGGCGCAGTGGAGGTGGGGGGAGGCTAAACCACCAGTCACCCTATGGAGAGAGCATGACTGAGTCCATAGTCGCCGGGGCTTCTGCTTCCCACCTGGGAAACGGGGCTTGAGGCTTTCATTCACTTCTGAGGAGGCAGAGGGGCCCCGGAGACGGAGCAGCGGCCCAGGGCAGGTAGGAGCTGGGTGTGTGACTTTGAGCTGCCTCTTGTCCTTACTGGGCCCAGCTGGTGACCAGTGCCCCCTCCAGCTCCGGGGAGGTCTCTGAGATATGCATAGCCATTCTTCTGTCACCCTGGAACCTCCTCCAAGGTGGCAACTCACCTGTCTCCATCTGGGGCCCTTCAGCCTCTTCCACAGCCTGAGAGGGCCCTGGGTGTTGGGAAGGGCTGGAGACCTGGTCTGGATGAGCTGGGTGACCTCTAGCATGCCATTGCCCCTCTCTGAACATCGTTCTCCCACACAGTTTTATAAACTTCCCCAAAGTACTTCCCCTTCTGGCCAGTTCAGCCACGTCCATGGCGCCTCTGGGCCAGCCTCTGTGCTGGGTGTCGGACAGCCAGGCAGACACAGCCCTGGTCCCAGCCCGAGATGTCCCCAGTGTCATTGCCAGTTCATTGCTTAGCTCAGCTAGCGTGCCCTGAGGCATTCAGGGTGAGAGGAAACTGAGGCCCAGAGAGATGGCCCAGCAGTCCCCAGATGGCCCAGTCTGAACAAGGACCACCCACATAGACGGTCCCTCCAGGCCAAGCAGGACCCAGTGTCAAGAACTAAGGGTCCCTCACCCAAGGTCTCCCCACCACCGCCCCCAGGCAAGACCCAGTGTCTGAGCTAACCCCCTTCCCACTGCCTCCTCCTTCCTGGCCCCCTCATCCCTTCAAACCGCAGGGCCCATCCGGCCTCTGGAAAGCATGCCCAGGACCTCGGTGATATTTTGAGTTTAAGAAAACTTTGCAGTCGGCAGGAGCTCTTAAAGGTTATAAATAGCAGCAGCAGGAGCCCATGCCGGGAGAGGCGGAAACACGTGTCAAACACACATGGGAGGTGGCATTCCAAGGCACAGACCCCCTCCTCGCCACCACTAGGGACTCACCAGGCTTCAGTGGATTTTACAACCACTGGAGTGGGAAGTCACACCCCACCTGGAAGGTGTCTGGGAAAGGAGGCTCTGCTCTTGCCCCCAGCCAGGGTCCCTGAGCCATTGGCCAGGTCGCCCCGGGCACTTGGGGGCGCTGCTGAAAGGGGTCTGGGGTGGGAGGTCTTGCTCCTACCCTCTCCCTCTCTGTCCATCACGGGAACCCCGGGGGCTGAGAGGAGTTTCGGATTGTGTCCCCTCTAACCCCGGTCAGCATAAGCCTGGGGTAAAGAAGGGATTATTCCAAGGTCACACAGGAGCTGGGTAGGAGTCAGACCCCCAACCCACAGTTCTTTTCACCAAATGCTGCTGCTGCATCCCTTCCATTTTGGGGGACCACAGGACAACACCTTACCCCACCTGATTAAGTACAGCTGGAGGACTGTGTGGAGAGGCCCCTGATATGAGTCATCCCCTCTTGATCTGGGGGTGAGCAGACCCTAGGGCCTCATCTCTCAACAGCCCATCCAGTCCCCAGGTTTCCACTTCTGATGAAGGTCTGCCTTTGAACAGATGAGGAAGGGAGTGCTGGAGCGGGCAAGGGATTCCCCCACCCCAGAGGGCTGCACACCCATGCCCACCTTGCCAGGGTGTGGCTTGTGGACAACCCAAGGCCAGGTATAGGGTCTTCACAAGGAATTCAGCTCTGGTTTGGGCCACTGCAGTCTCAGGTTTGCCTTGAAGGCCATACACTTCGAGGACATGCTCTCAGGAGCCCGGTCTGAGGGAACACAGCCATGAAGACTCCTTTGATTTTCCCCCCTGCTCCACAGTAGGCATAGGCAGGAACCGTTACTCCCATGCAGAGACTGGGAAGCCAGGGCGTGTCTGAGTTCCCCATGGCCATCCCCAGTTCTGCCTCATTTGTGCCCCACCTGCTGCCCCTGGCCCCCCGCAGGTCTGGGGGCAGCAGCCAGGCCTGGCGTCCAGGCGCTCCGAACCTCAGGGAGCCCCGAAGGGTTTATGGGGCTCCTAATGAATGGGCCTGTTGAGCTCAGAGGGGGCCGGGCCCGAGTAAACATGACTGGGTCTGAGCTGCCATTCTCCCCCTGCCTCCTTCCTCAGGACCCAGGAGGAAAATACGACTTCCTGTCCCTGAGCTGAGGGCTAGACTCGCCCCTCAGAGCCCTGGGCTGGGGCCCACAGGAGGAGCACAGCCTGGCCTGCACGGGCAGCCCCCAAGGTTGCGGGGGAGACGGGACCTCAGGTTTTCAGAGTCACGGGTCTGCATCCAGGACCCAAGTGCTTGGGCACTTTATGGGGCCCCTTCGAGCCTTGAACTGCCCATCTGTTAATGACAGACTGGGAAACTGAGGCCATGAACAGGAAGGGGATCCACAGGTCAGGACAGAACAGGCACTGAGCCCCAGCCTCTTGCTTCTCTGGCCAGTGAGGATGGGAGCAGCAGGAAGGGCAGGGGGCGTGTGTGGGCTCAGAGGAGGGAGAGGCTCCGTTGGGGGAGGCTCAGGGCAGTGGGAAGCTTTACAGAGGGCAAAGGAGGTCTTCCCCCTTGGACACAGCTGCCCACTGACCTGTAAAGCGGAAGTCTGCCCCCCCTCCATTGGCCCTGGTCACAGAATGGGTCCTACATGCCCTGGGATACCCCTTGGAGCCAGACACTTGGGAGTAGCCCAGGCCCGGGACAGGAGCCCTGTTAAGTGCTACTTGTCATAGTCTCACTATATGGCCCTGGCCAGCCCAGTCTCCTCTCTAAGCCCCATTTTCCCTCATTTCCCTTCCCTGAAGGCCAGGTATTGGCAAGTTCCCTGCCCCTCTTTCCAGCTTGTGAACTAGAAAGTACTTTGGAAACTATAAAGAGTGCTACCCTCCCCAGGAGCCTGGGAGGCCTGGGGAGAGGTCGCCCCTGAGTGCGGGGGCCCTAGGAACATGCCCCAGCCGCTGGGTGGTTCCAGGCCAGCCACCTCACATGCTAAGCACTGGGGGTTGTGGCTGGAATGTGTGGAGAGGCAGCTGCCACGTGAATCATTACACCTCGTCAGGCTGAGCCTGGGACTTCCAGACTCAAACCAGCTCAGACTGGGCTCTGGCAGAAGGGCAGCCTCCCACTAGGATCTCTGGGCCCTGAGGTGAGGTTCCAGGATCTTGCATGGTCTCTTCCTCACCATGTGTCCACGTCCTCACCCTTTGCGTCCAGGTCCAGCACTGGTTCTGCTACAGCGCATTCTGCAGAACCACAGAGAGAGGTCATCCTGTCTACAATCCCCTGCCTCCGTGACCTCTAACTACATAAGCAGGCCCTGAGCCTGGGGGGAACTGGGGTAGGGGGGTAGCCAGTCAGGCCTTCCTGGCTGGTTAAACACCAGGAGCCCATGTCCCAGTAAGTAAAGAGTCTGATGGAGAGAGGGTGGCTATGGGTCTGCAGGGATCAGGACAAGGGCTGGGTGGACGAGGGTCCCCATCACTCCTAGCTGGGGGACACTGGGTGCTCAGTGCTTGGAGGGGAAGCCTTCTCAGCCTCAGTTTTCCTGCTTGTGACCTGGGTTTGAACTACCCTCATCCACCATCTGATTGCTCCAGGTGCCCAAAACTTGAATGAACTCACTCATAGGGGCTGTGCTCATACCTCGTGGTGGCCTGAAATTTCTGAGATGTGGAAAAGGCTGGAAGGGGCAGGCAGGGACACAGGAACAGAGAGAAGGAGAGCTAATCAGAGAAAGCCTTGGCAGGGCAAGGAGAGGACCACTAAGGTACACACACACCTGAGGGACTGAATGGGCATGGGCACCTGGCAGGCAAGCCCACGGACAGTGGCGGGGAGGGCCCAGCCCAGGGCACCTGAACACTGGTGCACTTGGACCTGCCTCTGCTTCCTGACCAGGGGTCTGGGACAAAGTCCTAGGCTGGTGCAGGGTTTGGTAAAAAATAATTAATTTTTCTCCTCAAGTGAAAGCTCTGACTCAGGCCTTTTCCTGTCCCAAACAGCAACATCCTTGCTTAGGCCTGAACCACAGAAGCTGCTCAGGGCTATCCACAGCCTCCCCATGGCCAATTTGAGTCTACTCCGTGGCTCTAGGCCCAATCTGGAACATCCTGTGGGCTCCAGGTGAGTGGGGTTCAGGGGAGCCCTGAGACCTGAGTGTAGCTGGAAGGGGTGAGGCTGGGGCACCCAGTTGGGTTAGTGTGTGTGTACCTGTGCCTGTAGGGCAGACAACGTATGCCCACTAGGAGATATCTATCTATGGATCTGGTGCTACCGCAGCAGGGTCCTGTGACCATGTGATCAGAAGGGACAGGAATCCCACACTCCCAGCCGCCTGTCCCGGGAATGCTCCCTGCCTGGGACAGGGCAGTCTGGCCCCCTGTGTCCCCAGCTTCCCGCCATTCACCTTCCTGAGAAGTGAGAAAGCCAGGCTTCCTGCTGCAGGGGGAGGGGGCTGCTTGACCAGCTGCCTGGGAGCCTCCAGTGACTCATCCGGGTGGGGGGTGTTTATGAGCAGCTGAAACGGCTGTAAAAGTGGCACCTAGGTTCACTTATGGCCTGGCCATTCCCTCCCCTACCAGCCCCTTGCCTTGAAAAGCTTCCAGAGGGGCTTGGGAACCTGGAAAGAGGTCTGGGATTGAGGCTTGATGGGGGCTCAGCCTGGGGTCAGGGTTCAACCAGGGGTTGGAGATCAGACAAGGAAAGGACTCAGCCTGGGGGTAAAGCTAACTCTGGGATCAGGACTGAGATTGGGATTCAGGCTGACTTTGGGGCTAGGGTTGAGGGAACAAAGGGTCGGGGTCTATGGCTAATTTTACCAGATAGCTTCCAGGCTCGGGCAAGGGATTTTCTGAGGGAGTGAGGCCAGGCTGCAGGTCTCAGAGAGCCTCTGTTTTTCCTGTTTGAGTCTGGTGCCCACCCAGGCCCCAGGGTCTGTGTACCTTGGCCAGAGCCCTACTCATGGTGGCCGTGGCGGCAGCAGAGGCCTGTCAGCCTAGGGCTGCTGAACCAGAGTGCAGCCGCTGCTCCAGTTCTGAGCTCCAGTGACAGCCTTGGCTCCTCCTCCTAGGCCCCAGCCTGGGGATCAAAGAGGGGAGTCCCCACAGGGACTTACTCCCACTCCCCACCCCCAACCAGAACTTTCTAAACACCATTGAAACTGACCTGAAACTGACCAGAAACTGACCCTGGGGCCCTGGGGCTTGCCTGTCAAAAAGGGTGGGCTGTGCTCTGCCAGGCACTGGGGTGCTACCAGTTAATGTGTGACACTCCCACCCCCATGGTGGCACTTTAACCAGAGGCCTGGGGGTGATTTAGGGGGTCAGTGGCCCCGCCCACAGTGGTGGAATGTCCAGCAGGAGACTCTGGAGTGAGGCACATGAATGACGGCTAGGGAAACACCCTTAAGGGGCCCAGAGCCCATGATCCCTCTGTGCAGCCCTATCCACAGCTAGCCCACCCTGGTCCTCCCAAGCACAGGGTACTGTTTGTTTCTCAATCTCAAGCTTGCTGGTGTCAGATCTGAGAAGGACTTCCTCCATCAACTCCTAGTTTCACCTCTCAGTACCTCCAATCCCTCCATGAATGTTCTTTTCCTATCATCAAGGGGTGTGGGTCATCAAATCATAAAACTTGGAATCGAATTGCTTAGAAACAGAGACATAAAGCTTCTTTGAAGAACCATGGGTGTTCTTTAGGTGCCTGCTCTGGGCACCTGAGCCTCTGTCCCTGTTCCCAAAGAGCCCACACACCATAGGGAGCAGTCCCCAAACCACAGCCACCCCTCCCCCAATAATGGAAGAGATGGAGACACAAGGAGAGAGAGACGTCCTCTACACCAGGCAAAGAAGTATGATCCTGGCTGAGGAAACTACAAAGGCAAAGGCAGCGCAGTGAACACAGAAAGAAGACCAGGAGCCTAGTCAACAGTGCCTGTTGAGGAGAGTCACCTTTGGAGGAAACTGCCTCAAACAGCAGTCTAAACACCAGGACAAGAAACTTGAGGGTAGTGGGGCATGGAAGAGAGTATGGCCATAGAGATGTATGGAGAAGACCCTTGTGGGTACAGTCTGGGAGATGGGTGGGTTTGAGCAGGAGGAGGGGGTGGGTTGCCAGGAAAGTTGGCTGCAATTGGACTCCAGTGGCCTTAGGGCTTGAGCTTGGGCACTCATTCACTTTGAAGAGAGGGGTCATCCCTGAGACAGGGGGCCGATTTGAGGGCTCTGAGGAGCTCAATTTCCACAGGCTGAGCCTGGGGAGCCCCCAGAGTCCATGGGTCTCTCAGAAACCCAGAGAGATACCCACCCTCGGAGGCACTGCAACAGTAAAGTTAAAAGTGCCCTTTGAATCAGCTGGTCAGCTCCCCATTTTACAGATGAGGAAACTGAGGCTCAGACAGCAGGAGAGTCGTCGTGTCCAGGATACACAATTGGTAAGTGGGAGACCTGGGGTTGCCACTTAGCCCGGATATTTCCTAGGGCCCTGACAGTCGCATTAACTTCCTCCTGACCATCCTTAAAGCCCTTTGCTCCAGGCATCCCCAGGCCCTCCCTGAACCTCAGCTTCCCCACCTGATACTTAGAGGTTGTAGGCTTGGGGTCCGAGGTCCCCTCCTCTGAGCCCTCCTGCATCCCCCCCCTGGGCAGGAGCACATAAGCCCCGCCCCCATCTGGCCTCTGCCCCCAAAGTCTCCTCCCGCCCTTTTCCCAAGTTGAGGGTCCCCAGTGGACCAGAGCCGGCCAAGAGCTTTTGGGGGTGTGAAGGAGTGGGAGAGGGAGGTGGAACCCCACGGTGGGGGTCCCGGCTGAGCCCTTGGTCTTGCGGCCTCTAGCCGCCCGGGGTGGAGTCAGGGGCGGAGCTAGAGAGGCCGGGCGGGCGTCTGGATGGGTAGGGACTCGGGAGAGACCCGGACCCGGGAGAGACTGGGGAGGGAGAGAGAGGGACGTGAGCCCAGAGACGCGGGCAGGGACGGGGGCGGGTCTGGGGCACAGCAGACCTACCCACTTGGGAGATTCCTGAGGCTGGGGGTCCAGGCGAGGGCGGGGCGGGCGGGAGGGCGGTGGCGGAGCCAGGCTCTGGGGCTGGCGGCAGAGCAGCCTCTCCGGGGATCCCGGTCCAGCCTGAGCGGGAGTCCCGCGGGCGGACAGACAGCGCTGCGGCCGGGGGCGCGCTGGGTACCTCCAGTGAAGAGGGCCTGCTTCGCGGCTGAGGGCCCCTATTCACCGGCCGGGGCCGGACGATCAGAAAAAATAACGTCTGTGCCTTCCCGGAGAGGAAAATGAAGCGGCGGGAGCGGCTCGGGCCACGTTCCCGGGCCCCGATGTCAAAGCTCCCCGGGCCCCGTCCCCTCCACACTCACATCCCGCCGCTGTGCGACCCCGGGCCGCGGCCTCTAGAGAAATGTCCCGGGGCAGGGGGCGGCGAGCTCCGCTCTGCAGCTCCACACACCCGCGTCGGAGAAGACGGAGGGGGGGCGGGGGCGGGAGAGGCCCAGGGAGGGCGCGGGGGAGGGAAGAGGCGCCCGGGCCGCGGGGTGGGGGGGGGAGGGGGAGCGGCAGACGCCGAGGCGAGGGACGCGCGCGGCGGGCGGCGGCTCCGAGAGGCGGCCGGGCGGGGGGCGCTGGAAGCCAGGCCGGCCAGGGGGGAATCCCAAGAGCTCCATGAAGTCTCCCCGGGGCCGCGGACGGGGCGCTGTCCTGGGGAGGCTGTCGGGGGATCCCCGACACCCATGGCTAGGCGGGGGCCGCGGCGGCGCGCTCGGAGTAAGTCGGGGTTGGGGGCCAGCGGCGAGGGGAGCGGGTTGGAGTTGGGTAGGGTGACTCCGGGCCTGACCGGGGCGGGCGGGCTGGTTTGTCTCGGTGTCAGTCAGCGGCTCCTCTTCGGAGCCCCGTGGAGCCGCCAGCCCCGCGCCGCTCGGCTCCGTGGCTTTTTTGGAAACTTGCAAATGTTTTCGTAGAGAGAAAAGGGGGAGGGGAGGGAGGGAGCGAGGGAGTGACCGAAACGGAGCTCGGGGCTGCTGGAAGAACGGAGGCCAAGGCCGGGGGAGCTAGAGACGGACTGACAGACAGGCAGAGAGACCGGGCGTCCCGGCCGCAGGCGCGCTCTAGCGGCGCGGGCGCAGGCGGGGCTCCGGCCGAGGATGGGGAGGGAGTGCCGGAGGCGGCCGCGGACGGGATGAGGATCAGAGGGGGCCGAGGGGCAAGGAGCTGGCGGCCCGATCGCCGAAGGGCTCAGTGTCTTTGCAAAGTTGGGATCGAGTACCCAAGCTGCACGCCCGGAGCTGCGCAAAACGCGTCCCCCCACCCCGCCCCCCTACTTGCGCTAGCCGCGGAGCTAAAAATAACAGCCCGTTCGCCCCCTGCAGACCGCGACCCCAACCCCTCCCCCGACCCCTCCCCCACTGGGCGTGGGGCAAAGCCACAGCTCCCAGTTCCCCAAAAGAAAAAAAAAAGAAAAGAAAAGAAAAGGCGGTGCGGGGGGAGAGGGGGGCGGGGGGCGGGCCGGGGGCGGGGGGCCCGGCCATATGGATGTGATTTCTCCTCTCCGAGGCAGACGGGCAGCTCCGCAGCTCTCGGCGCCCGCCCGCCGCCCGCCCGGCCCCCGGCTGCCTCCCTTCCTCCCTCCCTCTCTCTCCTTTGCGCTCGCTCCCTAGCCCTCAGCGCATGGGCCCCGCGCTGGGCCCCGGGGCCTCGGGCCGCCGGGCCTCCGGGGTCCCCTAGGCCCTGGCGTGGGCGGGGCAGCCCGGCCTGACGCAGCTCTGTACCCCACCACCACCACCACCAGGGCCGGCAGCGGCGGCTGCCCCGAGGGACGGGGCCCTAGGCGGTGGCGATGGGGGCCGCCCGGATCGCGCCCGGCCTGGCGCTCCTGCTGTGCTGCCCAGTGCTCAGCTCCGCATACGTGCTGGTAAGTCCCCCGCTCGCAGTCCAGGACAGGCTTCGGGCTTGCTCTGGGGTCCCTGGGCGGGGGCTGGGGGTGGGGGGAAGGTGTCCAGGGCTCAGAGGCTTGAGTTCCCCCAGTATCCTGAACTTTGGGTGGGCGTCCCCTCTGGCCCGGGATCCTCGGTGCCTGCTGTCTCTGGGATGTCTGAACTCTGGGTTCCAGATGCCTAAGACTTACCTATTTCTGAAGACTGGGTTGGGGTCCCAGGTCTGGAAATCTGTGGTTAGGGTCCTCCTATCTTCTGCTTCTCTGAGCATCACTGCTCTGTGTCTCCCTGGAAGATGACAGTGTGATCTAGCAGAAGATTAGGCTTTGGCCCTGATGTAGGGTCACACAGACTTTGCTCTGGGGTCCTCTGTTTTCTGCAAGTTTTGTTTGCAGTCTGGGACACAGGGCTGTGGGTCTGAGGTCAGGGGGTAGGATTTAAGGGCCCCTCAAGCTCTCACCTTCGCATGCACACACACATGCGTGCACTCATGCCCAGCTTCACCCAGACGGGAAGATGTCTGCCCAGGGAGGCGGGTATGGTGTGGCATGGAGGAGGGATGGAGCTCCCCTGAAGGAGACTGACCTCACAGAACACTCCCACAGGAGAAGCATGCTCCGGTGAGTGAGGAGACCCACATTCGTACCCTCCTGAGAGCAGAGGCCAAGAGGGGACCAGAGAGAGAAGAAGCGACAGACAGATAAGGTTAGAGAGAGAGAAGAGACAGAGACAAAGAAGATGGGGGTGAGAGCTCCCCAGAGCAGGAGGAGTAGATAGACCAAGAATAGCGAAGAAAAATAGGGAGAGACTGGCGGAGGCCAAGAGCTGGAGACAAAGAGCTGAGTACCCTCCTCAGACTGGGCCAGGGTCTGGGGACCATTTCCTGGGGAGTCAGTCAGATCCCACAGCAGCCCTGTCCTGGGGGAATCAGCAATTGCTGAGGAGACTGTCTGCCTGTGTCTGACTTCAAGACCCCCCGCTGCCTCCCCCTCACCTCCCAGGTGCGGCTATTTGCCATCTAGAGACACAGGCAGGCAGCCTTCCCCTGACCAGCTCCCTATCCAGGTGGAACCCCAGGCGGGAAGGCAGGAGCTCTTGGATTCCTCCAGCTCTGCCAATGCCTGTGTAACCTTGGGCTATCCTTCTCCACGCCTCAGTTTCCCTATCTGTAAAAAGACACCAAGAAGGAAACATTTGCCTAAGAATCCCTTGATCTGAGGCTCTCCTCTCCTCTGCTGGCCTCAGTACACCCCATTCACTGTTGTCCATGCCCACACAGCATGGCACCCCAAAGCCAGAGACATCGCCCCATACAAGGATTTGTTGATAAGGAAACTGAGGTTCAGAGACTATCAGCACCCAGTGCAGGGATGCTCCAAACTCTGGTGAATGCCGGGGCCCAGAGCCATTTCCCCAGCCTCCCCTCAGGCCAGGCTTACCTTTCCCAGGGCCCCTTCCAGGGTGTGTGAGCATAGCCACTGTGCAGAGCCAGCCAGTGTGGTCTGCGTGCACACATGTGTGCAAGTGACTGTAGAGGAATAGACAGGGTGATGGGCGTGGGTGACCTGTGAGTATATCTGTGTGTCGAAGCAGGGCTCTGTGGGACTCAGCATGGTATTCTCTGGGTCTGCGTAAGTGCGAGTGTCTGAGACCTTGTGTGAGCTCACGTGTGTCTGAGGCTGCGGTCTGCACATGACTTGTAGAAGCATAGTTATGCATGTGTGTGTGTGTTTGTGGTCACATGTGCATCCAGGTCTATTGTTTTCTTGTTTTTATTCAATAAATGCTTCTGTAGTGCTGTCTGCTTGCCAGAAACTGTTCTAAGCACTTTACAATATTAGCTAGTTTAATCTTTCCAACAATCCTCTGAGAAAGGTTCTGTTATTGTCCCCTTTAACTGACCTTCACACAACCGATATGACCATTATTTGTTGCATGTCAACAAGTGCCAAGCCCTGTGCCTCTATGAGGGACCCACACTGATTTCCAGGGAAGCTGAGGCACATGCAGAGAATTTGCCCAGCTTAGCCCTGGCCCAAGGCTGAGGGTAGGAAAGGAGGAGGGATGCCAGGGCTGGGTCTGCCCTGGGACCTTGTTGAGACATCTATGGCTGCACACTCAGGCCGTGAGTGCAATGAACCTTCCGTGGCTCCGGGGATAGAGGATATGGCCTGAGGGTCACCCAACACCCTGTAGGCCCCCTGGCCTCAGCTGGAGCCAGCAAGAAACTGAGTCTGCCAGCTCCCTCTCCTAAACCCAGGGGATACTGCTTCCACCCTCAGCTGATGGACCCTGTCACCAAACCAATATGCTGCCTGCCCAGCTGGCCCCAGGACCAGGCTCACATCATCCTCCATGAGGGAGGGACCTCATGGTTGGAGGACCAACAAGTGTCCCACTGGGAGGACACTGGCTGTGGCCAGACTCAGCTGGTCCATCTTGTGCCTTACAGAAAACAGTAGCTGTGAGGTTGGGAGTCAGGTGGGCTGGAGTTTGGAGGAAGGGATGGGCCCACAGACTGTGAGTGGGAGGAAACGGGTGGTCTTATCCTTGGGGATGCCTCATCCTAAGGACACCCTCAGCATGCACGCTTGCGAAGGAGAAACTGCAGTGGGAGAGGCTGAAGGTCAGCGTTGTGGGGTTGGGAGGCTTAGAGTGTAGAGATATGACCTCAGGGTCAGACTCAGGAGAGATTGGGGTAGGTGGGACCCAGGGAACCCTTCTCAGCAGGCTCCAAGGGCAGCTCAGCCAAGGGGCTCACTTTTAAAGACAGGAAGGAACCAACACGTATTGAACAGCGGCCATCCCCGGATTCTGACCTAGAAATGGTCACAGATATTTTCTCATTCCAGCTGTTCATCCACCCATTTTATGGGAAAGGGCCCTGAGGGTCACACAGTGAGTCTGTGGCAGAGGTGGGATTTGAACCCAAGTCTTCAGACTCCTGCACTGAGCGTCTTCCTCCAAAGCAGGTTGAGGGCTTATGCTGGCAGGAGATCCCTATGTCCCACTTAGGTTTTCTTTGTCTTCCTTTTCTCTCTTTCTTTTTTTTTTTAAGTAGAATCCTTTGGTTATTTTACTTTTATTTTCTTATTTTAATTTCATAACTAATACTGGAATATGTTCTTTCTTATAAAAGAGTCAAGTAATACGGATTAAACAGAAGTTATCCTTGATTACTCCCAAACCCATTCCCTATTCTAGAGAAAGCAATTTTAAACAGTGTGGGTGGGGGATGTCCTCCCAGATCCTTTTCTGTATATTTCCAAACAGGTACCTTTTTGTGTGCATATAAAGTAGATAGTTTTATTCTGTCATTTGCTCTCTGTTTGTTTTTATAAATTTATTTATTTAATTTATTTATTATCTTTGGCTGCATTGGGTTCGTTGCTGTGCACAGGCTTCAGTAGTTGTGGCTCACGGGCTCTAGAGCGCAGGCTAGGTAGTTGTGGCGCACGGGCTTAGTTGCTCCGCGGCATGTGGGATCTTCCCGGACTAGGGCTCGAACCCATGTCCCCTGCATTGGCAGGCGGATTCCTAACCACTGTGCCACCAGGAAAGCCCCTCTATTTGTTTTTTAGTAAATGATAGCAGTTTGTAGATAGGGCTCTGCCATGTGCATTTTTCTACTTACAGATGTGTCTTGGAGATCTTCATGTCAGTGAATATAAATCTTTTTAAAGGCTGCATAGTGTTCCAAAACCTGAGATTCATTAAGCAGTCCCTAGGAATGTACGTTTAGATAGTTTCATGTGTGTTTGTATGAGTGTGTGTGTGTGTGTGTGTGTGTGAGAGAGAGAGAGAGAGAGAGAGAGAGAGATTCCAGATGGTGGCAGGGAAACTCCTTGAAGTGCCTTCTCATGTCCTTGTGTGACCATTTCCCTGTAGGATATTTCTAGATTCTGTCATTGCTGGGTCTGAGAACATGCATATTTTTTATTTTAATAGATATGGCCACACTGCCCTCTAAAAAGCCTGTGTGGGTTTGTACTCAGCACTAGGAATGACGGAGGAGGTCTCTTCCCCACACCCTCTGTCTCACAGGGTAGCCCGAAGATTCTTTTCCTCACCTTGGCCATGGTGTCTCTTGCCATTTTAATATGCCAATTACCAGTGAGCTTTTGGACTTTTACATTGGCTTATTGTCCATCTTCTAAGAGCTTGCTCAGAGCCATTACCCATCTTTCTACGGGTTATTTGTCTTTTTCGTATTGATTCGTTGAAGCTTTTTATATCACCTGCCCTTAAACACCTCCACCCTCCACCCCAGCTCTGGGAGCTGCCTGTGGACAGAGCAGGAGGAGGGGGGCCGAGCCCCCCCGGGTTTTCTTCGGAATGTTTTAATGAGGCATCAAGAGGCCTCCCCCAGATTCCTGTTGTGGGCCTTCTGGGGACACTCCCTGGTCCGGCCACCACATCCGGAAGGCAGCTCTTTCAGAGAGCCCCCACGAAAAAGAAAGGGTGGAGTGGGGGGTTTGCAGATGCCTGAAATTGTCTGCAAAATATAGTGTGACTGGGAGAGGGTGCAAAGTTTTGCTCAGATTCTCAAAGACATCAGAAACCTCCAAACCTTTCAGAACCCCAACTCTGGGACCTGCCTTTTGCAGAGGTGAGACCTGGTAGGATTCTGTTCTGCTGACCAGGTTATGGTTAGGTTAGGTCATACCATCCTTCTGGGCCTTGGTCTCCAAGCCCAGGTAGAGGCCACTTATGAAGATCCACAGGGTCCTAGCAGCCAACTCTGCCATCCCAGGCTCCATCCCACTGCCTGCCCTGAAGGCCTCCACGCTGGCCAGGATGAGAGGCGTCACAGTGCCTCCCCCCAGCCCCTCCCAGCCCCGAACACAGGCAGCCTGTTCAGGAAGGCCAGGCGGAGGGGAGGAAAAGTCAGCACTTGTCAGCCATGGCGTGGTGGGGCAGGAGCGTCCCCGGCAGGGAACCCGTCCCAGCCTGCTCAGGCCAGACAGACAGACAGAAGGCAGCAAGGGCAGGGAGCAGTGCCTAGCCAGCCGGCATGGGAGACATCGAGGGGTGGCAGCACAGGTCCCAGTAGTGGGACCTGGAGAAGAGGGGCAGGAAGGCCAGGAGGTCACGAGGGGGTCTCCTGTTAGCCAAGGTTTTCTCCTCCTGGCTTTTCTGAAGGTACAAACTCTCCTCCCTCCTAATACGAGGGTGCAACTGTCCTCTGCCCAGTTAGAGCTGAGCACAAGCTGCCATCACCCACGCCATCACCACCTGATCACCTTTAAGTCTGCGTCCATTCCTGAATTACCTTTGTGGAAGCTGCCTTAGGTGCTCTGCAAAGAGGCTCTTGCTTGACACAGTGAAAGACAGAATCCAGAAGAACTCTGTGGAAAACTGGTATTGAGGCTGTCACTAGAGGACCCACGTGGCGGGGTACTTCCTCCTTTCTTTCCCTTCCTCTGGGGTTGTTGCTTCAGTATCAAGCAGACCTTAGCTCCATTCCTGGCCCCCTTCTTTCGAACTGTACTCTCGCCTCAGTGGCCTCATTCGTAAGATGGGGATGTTGAAGGAGATGTGGTTAAAGCTCCGGGGGCAATGGCTGTTGCCAACATGTAGAGGGGCTTTCGTGGGGTGGGAGACACCGGTCACATCCAGGGATGAATGTTGGTAGATCTGCTTTCTCTAGAGGTGAGCAAGAAGCCAGCAGCTGTCTTCCGCTGGGGGAGCAGGCTGACGCCAGTCAGAGCGATAGATGAGATGACCCAAGAGGGCATCCTGAGGCTGACACCAAGCAGTAGAAGGAGCCTCTTTCCCAGAGACAGAGGTGTCAGCAGCTGAAGAAGGATCCCTTGTATTTCCTCCTTTGTTTTGCCTGGAGGAGGAGAAAGTAGGCATGTCTGGGATCACAGACAGCAAGTGTGTGGAATTTGGCAGTTAGGAGAGGAACTGAGAGGAGTGGCCCTCATTTGGTCAGTGGCACGAAACTGACTCTCCACCACCACTGTCACCATCACACCTCCATCACCATCATTAGCCTTGACATCGCCCCACTCACTGTCTTCACCTCCACCCCCACTGCCTCCATCACTGTCATCTGCAGCTCCAACACCATTCTCAGTGGGGTCTCCCTGGGAGCTGAGTTAGGAGGAGCTGCTTGCCCCCTGGCGGGAGGGGTACTGAGCAGATGGCTTTTCTCTTCCTTTGAGCTTCTGAACTCAGGAAATGAGAAGCACATCCGGGCTTCTTGACCACACATTACTTTCTCTCTGAGACAGCAGCTTCTATGTTTGTAGATAACATACTGGCTTCCAGCCCGCATCTGCACCCTGCCTGTGGCCCCACAAATACCAGCCCTAGGCTCCCAGGCCACTTCTCTCCCTGCATGTTCACAAACTGCAGATCACGCACATGTGTGCACACAGGAAGGTTCCACGTTGGAGGGTTGAACATGGGGAGAGTGCTACAGCCGAGCCCTCCAATGGTTAGGTCAGGGGAAGTCAGCCCTAACCCGAGACTGTAGGAGGGGCGTGGGAGGAAGAGGGGTTCGGGACACCTGGCACCAGGGCTAGGTGACCCTATCAGTGGTGGGTATGGACTAACTGACCCTTGGCCATGACCCAGCTCCAGGTCCCTCAGTCCTCATCTGTGAGACCCGAGATGCACAGACTCTCTGGATCTAAAATGATACAAGTCTGAGTCCTCCTTACCAGGAGCTAGGCCAGGAAACACTGAACTCTGCGGGGGGAAAGGGGCTGGTCGGGGAGGGTGCAGCGGATGGAGTGGCCAGGCCAGGAGGAGAATCAGAGCTCTCAGCATTTTCTGCATCACTCCATTAGAAAAGACCTCACTCAGGGCAGAGGCAGAGGAGGGGCCCTCTTGCCCCTTAAGCCCAAGTATGGGGGTCTGGCAGTGACCCTGAATCTTAGTGTGAGTCCAGGGTGGATCCAGAAATGCAGGGAGTTATCGGGGTGTCCTTTCACCCCAAAAGCTGGCCAGGCAGACCTCACCTGCAGGCCCTCCTGTACCCCCTGCTCCCAATCCTCCTTGGAGTCCCACCACCCACCTGCTCCTCACTGTGGCCCCCTGGTTTAGTCATCTACTCAGACAGTCTCCCCCTGCCTCTCTGGGTCCTGAGCCTGGGGGCACCCATGGTGCCCGGCAGCACAGTGGCCCATAGCCAGAGGCGGGGAGCCATGACTTGGTGCTGCTGCTGACCCAGTGGTAATAATAGCAACCAGCTTTTTGTGGGCCCCACCTCTGCCCAAGCTTTTCATACAGGACCTCATTTAACCCTCACAACAGCCCTATTATTATCTTGATTTTACACATGGGAGACTGAGGCACAAGGGTTAAACAGCTTTGCCAAAGATACAAAGTCAGTCAGTGGTGGAGACAGGATTCAAGACAGGATTCAAGATGCTGATGGCAGCATCTCCTTAGATGAGGAGAGGGTGCAGCTGGAGGGAGAGGTGATGGACGAATTCCAGGCAGGGGAGCTGTACTCTAAAGCAAGTGGGGATGCCCTTGGTGTAGAGCTGCCCTCCACCCCTTGGGAAAGTGCGTTCTTGACTCCTTGGCTTGAATCCTTCTTGCTGCAATGGCAGTTCTGCCATGATTGGGTGACAGAGAAATGGGGCGTACAGTCCAGGGAGGCCAGAGATGGTGCCACCGTCCCTGTGGGTGAAGGAATCTGGGGGCTATCTGGTGCCTGAAGCACATGCCCCTCTCCTGGGCATTCCCAGACCCACCGGGAAATGAGACTCCAGAAAAGAGGGTGTGCCTCCTCTTGGCCACAGAGGGCAGCAGTAGCAGTAGGTGGCGGCTGAGCAGATGCCTTGGGCCTGTGATAGGGGGTGTGGGTCAGTTCCTGGTCGTCACCCAGCTGCACACCTGTCTGTCTGTCAGTCTGCCAAATGGGCAGTTTTCAACCCATGGCTGCATGCCTTTAGCCTAGGCCATCAGCCGTAACCCTCAGAGGGTCACATCAGTGGGCTAGTCTGCCTATCGGGAGGGCTGGTGTGCCAGACTTTGGCGACTGGTGGAAGCCTGTCAGCCACGCAGGAGCTTTTCCTCAGCTGGAAAAAATCTGGTGATTATCTGTTCATCTTGAAAGAGATGAAGGTGGGCAGAAGGAGGAAGGGGTGGTGGGGAAGGGGGCATGCTGAGGGAGTAAGGATAAGATGATAGGAAAGGTGGTACTGACCGTGGTTATGGGGCTGGTGGCAGTGATGGTGCTGATGTTGCCTTTGGTGGTAATGGTGCTGGTGGGGATGGCAATGCTGGTGGTAATACTGGAGGTGGTGGTGATGGTCACGGTGGTAATCGTGCTGGTGGAAACAGCACTGGTGGTGGTGATGGTAATGATGTTCTACCAGTTGTGATGGTGATGATGGTGGGTATACCGATGGTAATAGTAGTTAGTGCTCATGGGGGTAATGGTGGTGCTGCTGCTGCCGCTGCCGGTGGTATCGGTGGTATTGGCGGTGGGCGGCGTGGTTGTGTTGGTGGTGTTGGTTGTGGTGGTGATGGTGGTGGTGGTTACTGACAGAGGTACTAGTTGCAGTAATGGAAATGGAGGTGAAAGGGTGCTGTAGTGGGGGTGGGATGGGCAGGGCAGCTACCCAGGGATCAGACCCCTCAGCAGCTTGGATCCCCAATGCCAGAGGCACAAAGAGAACTTCAGGTTAGTCTTGGAGCCCCCTGGATTAGGGAAAACCCTAGTTGTCCTCCCTCAAGCCCCATCTCCCCAGGGCTACTTCTGCCCCAGCCTGCTCAGCCTTAGCTGCGGGTGGGGGAAGTCAGAGGAGCTGTAGGGGCCAGCAGCAAGCACGTGGGAATCTCTCCAGCAGTTCCCGGGCATTGGGTCCAGCTGAGATCTCAGGGTCCAACTCAGACGCCAGTGATCCGCGAAAGCACGGACACCCACAGACATGCAGGCTAATGAGCAACCGTATCACACACTCGCAGACACACACACGCGGACCTTTGCCCAGAAACATAGGTACACGTGCATGTTCACAGACACCTCAGGCTCACGTCCCAAATGTGCGTGCTGGACGATCCCCACGTGAGAATATACAGAGACAGGGGCACACACGAGTGCACACACCAGCCAGACAGCATTGTGCGCGGCCACTCAAGGCTGTGCCGCCACTCACACGCAAAGACGCGCACGCGCCTCTGCTAAGTGAAACCAGCAGAACCCAATCCCAGCCGAGCCAACTGGAGACTCCTTGGCCCTAGAAGCCCTTGCTGCTGCCACCGAGAGACTCGGTCAATTAACTTCTCCCTGCAGCGGTCTCCCTGACCCTCCCGGCGGCTGCCCGCCCCCGCATAATGGGGCCCGCCCCTTCCCCCCACCTCCACCTCCCTCCCCTGCCTCCTCTGGGCTCTCCCACCCTCCAAAGCTCCGCTCAGACTGAAGGGACCGGGCCCTGACAGGGGATGTCTGAGGGGATGCAGCTCTGCCTGTTGGAGGTCTAAGGGAACCAGGCTCTGTCCTGGGGGTCTGCGGGGACATGGCCCTGACTTGGGGGTGAAGGTGGGGTCTGAGGGGATGCATTAACCTCTTGTGGGTCCCACTCATGGGAGTGGCTGGGCTTGGGCACACTGAGTTTTTCCCAGGGCGGGATGCTGCCTTTACCCCCTGACTTCCTTCCAACCCTAAGTCAGGGAAACAGAGGCTCAGAGTGAGTCCCATCTCACCCCCACCTCCGTGACGTTCCTGCTCCCTTCCTTAAAATGATGCCAGTGAATCCTCGTGGGTGGCAGCCAATACCCAGGGTGTACATGCTGGAAGGAAAGAAAGGAAGGACATTCCAGGCAGAGGGAACAGCGGGAGCAAAGGCCGGTCCACATCATCAGAACACAGGGTCTACTTGGATGTAGGGAAACTTCCAGATAAGCAATGGATGTGGGTGACTCCCACCCACAGCCTGCACAGGAGTGCCCCGCCCAACCCAGACCACTTGCCAGCAATTTCTCCATCCTCTCCCTCTTGGGACCTCAAGGGTGGGAGGAGTTGAGGCACTCTCCATTCACGGGGAAAGCACTGACTGGGGAGAGGGCCAGGATGGAAATTGGTGACTCCCAAGGTCCCGAGGGCACTAGGACTTGAAGGAATCCAGGCCCCGTTTCTTTCCCCAGAGTTCACCACCCCTTATCCACCCCCTCTCCACCCAGGTCCCCAATAGACAGCCAGGATCCTGTGAGGATCCACCCTGGGACATTCCATCCCTTTCCCATGTACCCCTGGGGAACAGACTGGACAGAGAATATCAGTGGCTGCAGCCTATGGGGTTACTATCGGGCAAGCAGGGGACAGCACCCCTCCCCCTTTTTTCCCTATGGTGGGGCAGGCCCTTCCCCTTGAAGCCGAGGCTTCCCGTCTGTACAATGGAGCTACATAAGGCAGATTTCCCGCATTCTTTGGAAAGGGGGGGGGAATCCCTCAAGGAGGTTGGGATAGTTGTGGAGTCTGCCGCTCTGCTGGGAAGTCCTGCCTGCAATCTGACCTTCGGCTTGGTAGGTGGATGCAGATGACGTCATGACCAAAGAGGAGCAGATCTTCTTGCTGCACCGTGCCCAGGCCCAATGTGAGAAGCGGCTCAAAGAAGTCCTGCAGAGGCCAGGTGGGGGCGGGGCTAAAGGAGGAGGGTCTGGGGGCAAGGTCAGGAGACAGAGGGGCCAGAGGAAGGTGGGAGTCCAGGATGCAGATCCAAGTGGCACCAAGGGAGGGTAGGTCCAGGTAAAGTGGGCCAGGCCAAAGTGAGGACCAAAAATGGGGTGAGTCAGGTGAGATTAAAGTCAGCAGGCTCAGAGATGCACTGAGCCTCCCCTCCCAGGGTGGGGATAGGAGGTTACGGAGGCAACTACTGACTGAATTACCTCGAACTGGTTTAGATCTAGTGAGGCACGCCACGATCAGGAGCACTGACGAGGGCTCCAGACCCCGCTGGAGTGGGCTGGGACAGCTTCCTGCAGGAGGAGGAGCTACCCAGTGCAGGTGCAGAAGGAAGAATAGGTCTTTGAAAAAGGCCCCCTGGGCAAAGGGCAAGGCAGAGGTGTCCAGGGTCAGGAGAATGGGGCTGGAAGGGGAGGAGAATAGAGGGATACGGATGGGTTTCTATGTCAGTCACATCCACTGTCCAGTAAAGGGTTCTTGATGGGGTAGGAAGGCTTCCTTCTACCAACACAGCATCTCCATGGGACCCCTGCCATGGTGAAGCTGGGAGGGGCACTCACCTGACCTCACAGCTCCTGCCCCAGTCTCAAGCTGGTCTCTTCCTTGAGTCCCTTTCCTGGAAGCGGAAATGGAGCTTCATTAGCAACCATCCAGGCCTCTGACTTCTGTCTGATTAATCTCCTCAACCTGGAAGAGGCCCAGACCCCACCTGACTGGCAGGGAAGACAGCTTCCTCCCCTGCGCTGGCCCTCAGACTGCTGGGAGGGGATGCTGATGTACACCCAGGACGCAAGCACACAGTGACGTACCCTGGAGCCCACAGACTTTGCTCCCCTTCACAGGGACTGACATGGTCTCTGCAGTCACAGCCCTGCCCACACTGGCCCCGCCGGTGGCTCCCTGCTCCCCTGCCCCAGTCACATCAGGGTCTGGGCAGTCCTGAACCCAGCCGTCTTTCTGGTTGTGGAAGCATGGAGGCACCTCCCTCTGCCCTCTCTTTGTTCACGATGGAGGCCTTCCCTTCCCACTCTACCTCATCCTGCTACCCCCACCCTACTGATGCCCCAGGGTGCAGGCAGGAAAATGGGCACAGCCATTCTATCCCAGCCCAGGGTGTCTGCACTCAGCTTCTCATTGTTGCCACAAACCCCGACATGGGAGGGCCAGGGGGCCTTGGCTTGGGCTGTAGCTGAAGGTTAGATAATGAGGAAGACTTTCAGCAAGGAAGAGAGACCTCAGGCATCTCTCCAGTGGAGGGAAAGGCCAGGCCCCATCTCAGATGGAGAGTCTCCAGGGTCCCTTGTGGAAGCTGTGAACCCCTTACTTGGGTATCCTAGGGCAGGGGATGGGGTAGGTGGGCTCATCTGTCTTCCCTTGACAACTGCATCTTGCTCTTGTCTTTCGTACCACCAGCTTCTCGACCTACACAGCGCTCTGGCCGGGATTCATTTTCACTGTTTCACCTCTGTTGACATCACCACTACTGTCTACTTTTGCCATGCGCCCCCTGGTGGGGCCTTCGCCTCCTGCGTGGGCTTTGGCTGTGACTCCTGGGTCAGACATTTCTGCCCGGATTTACCGCTCAACCCACTCACTAGTTGATCCCACACCTGAATTGTGTTCGTTACCATTTGAACCCCTTGTTTACAGTCTCCATGCCGACTGATTACTTCTGCACCTGGCAAGCACTTTACAGTTTGTAAAGCACGTCCCTACCTGTCATCAGCCTAGGTGTCAGCAGGGCAGGGGACAACCCCCATGGTACAAAGGGGGAGTCTGAGGCAGGAGGGTACCCTGGGTCTTCTGCTGTAGTGCTGTCAACAGCCATAACTGGCCTAATTTCTCCAGCTGACATAATGGAATCAGGCAAAGGATGGGCATCTGCATCCACATCAGGGAAGCCCAAGAAAGAGAAGGCATCTGGGAAGCTCTACCCTGAGTCTGAGGAGGACAAGGAGGTGTCCGCTGGCAGCAGGCACCGAGGTATGTCTGTGCTTCCATGCATCCATCTGAGACCGACTCGGACCCACTTGCCCCACGGCTCCACAGCCTTCATGTGAGCTCATGCTCCTCGGCTCTTGTAGGAGGGGAGGTGCTAGGAGGAGACTCAGCCCAGGGGGCAGAGTGTGGAGGGGGCAGGCAAGCTGGATGGACTAGGGCCCCCAGGAGATGTGGGCAGAGAATTTGACTGCACACCTCAGGGGTGGACCCAGGGCTGTGGCCCCTCCCATGGAGAGAGATGACAGAGAACCCAGGAGACAGAGGGGCAGGGAGAGGCTGGGAGAGACCCAGAGACAAAGAGAGGCAGGAAGAGACAGAGAGGGGACCAGGAGGCACACACTGGGACTGGGACTCAGGGTGTCATAGGAGGGTGCATCAAGACACATAGTGGGGTTGGCCATAGAGACAGAGCAGGACAGAAGGGCGGCTGTGAAGGGGTGGGGCCAGACAGTGGGACAAGGAGGGCAGAAGAGAAGAGGAGGGAGATGCGGGCTGCATTGTCCCTCAGGGAGGTAAGGAGAGACAAACGCAGAGCCCAGGCTGCAGCCACAGGGCCAGTTTGAACCGGCTGGGTGGGCAGCAGATTCCAGATGGGCCACATCTGGGAGGCTGTGGTCACCCTGTGGCTCCCCAGGGATCAGAGGGAATTGTGGGCCTGGCCAGGCGGGGCTGGGAATATGGTGCCCAGGACAGAGAGCCTTTCACCAAGCCGGGGTGGGTCTAGCCATCAAGGCAACCTTCCAGGGTGGCTGGAGAGTCCTGTGGTTGGAGCCCTGCAGGGGGAAGAAGGAAGCTGGGAGTGGAAAGTGGAAGATTCAGGGGCTGGAGACGCTCCAAGGTCACTTAGCATCTCTGCTGTGGGGCTGGAGCCCCAAAGTGGGATGTGTCTCCCTGCCTTGAATCCCACAGTTAGCACTTAGATTGGGGGGATTATATGTACCCCCACAAGTGGTCACCAGAGTCTCACAGCAGGTGCTCAGGGCGGGTCTTGGACAGTGGTGGAAGTGCATATCAATCCCAATTTCCCAATGAAGAAACTGAAGTGCAAAGAGAGTAGACACCTGCATGAGGTGGGCAGCTCTTCAGGAGTCCGGCTGGCACTGGAAACTAGACCTTCTTCCTCTAGTCCATGGTCCCTGGGCAAGGAGCACATAGGAAACATTCTCAGCTGAGGGACAGTTAGTCTGGGAACTTGCTCTTCTTTAGGGACACCTGGAAGGTGGGACCAAGAACAGAGAGAAAAGAGAGAGGCCTGGCTAGGGGCTGAGCACCAGAGGAGGGCAGGGCCCCGGGCTGTATGACCTTGGTAAATCACTCGCCTCTCTTGGCCTCCACCAGCCAATCTAGAAAATAGGACCATTACCAGCACCTGCATAGAGGGTCTGAGGGAATTCTATGAGGCCAGGTGGCTGTAGGGCACAGTAGGGAGTAAGGGCTCAATACATTCCCTCCAGAATGCTCCAGGCCTGAGTTCTCCAGTCTTGGGGCACACCTATCCCTGAGGGAGCCAGAGACCACAGGTGTGTTTATTCCTCTGGGTCACTAACCATGGATCTGACTGATGTCCCCCACCTGTTCTGTCTATCTCCGTGGTCACAGGGCGCCCCTGCCTGCCAGAGTGGGACCACATCCTGTGCTGGCCGCTGGGGGCACCAGGTGAGGTGGTGGCCATGCCCTGTCCCGACTACATTTATGACTTCAATCATAAAGGTAAGGCGGGCTGGAGTAGGGTGGGGACCACAGGGATGTCAGGACTTGGAGCTCAGGGCTTCAGTGGTGCCAGACCTCTCTGCCTGCCCTGACCCTCCTGTGGACCTGCAGGCCATGCCTACCGTCGCTGTGACCGTAATGGCAGCTGGGAGCTGGTGCCAGGGCACAACCGGACATGGGCCAACTACAGCGAGTGTGTCAAGTTCCTGACCAATGAGACTCGTGAACGGGTGCGAGGCTTCCCCCTCCCTAACCTGACCCGTGTAAGGCCACCCCACTCCACTGGTGACCCCTGAACCTAGTCCTGACTCATCTAGCAACCTTAAAGTGGCCTCTGACCCTTAACCTGATGCTCACCCCAGTCCCAGGGCTCTGACAGTAACTCCCCACCTGCACAGGAGGTGTTTGACCGCCTGGGCATGATCTACACCGTGGGCTACTCCGTCTCGCTGGCCTCTCTCACCGTGGCTGTCCTCATCCTGGCCTACTTTAGGTGGGCGGGGCGAGGAGTGGGTCGGGGGTCTGGGGTGGGGAGGGGACGTGGTCGGGGAGGGGCCGAGGTGGGGGGCGTGGGGCGTGGCCAAGGGCGTGATTGGACCGGGCGGAGGCATAATGTCTCTCTTCCGCTCACTGTACCCCTGCACACCAAGCGCCGCTTCGTGCCCTCCCGCCGCGTGTCCCCGTGCCCCCACCCACGGTGTTGTCGCGCGCTCCGCAGGAGGCTGCACTGCACACGCAACTACATCCACATGCACCTGTTCCTGTCCTTCATGCTTCGCGCCGTGAGCATCTTCGTCAAGGACGCGGTGCTCTACTCCGGCGCCACGCTTGATGAGGCTGAGCGCCTCACGGAGGAAGAGCTGCGCGCCATCGCCCAGGCACCGCCGCCGCCCGCCGCCGCCGCCGGCTACGTGAGTGCCCCCTCCGGCGGCCCGCGCCCGCCCGGGGCCCCTAGCCACCAATGGCTTCGCGGGAGCCCCACCCACCCTGCGGCGCCTCGGCCCTCGCCCCCGCCTGTCTCCTGCAGCCACGCGCTTCAGGCCACTCACACCCACCTCTCTGCGTGCATTGCACCTCTCAGCCCTGCTTCCAGGCCCTGTTGCCCAGAGCTTTGTGAGTGTTCCCCCTCCCCGCACTTTCATCAACACTCCTGCCTCGGCCCCGGACCACCAGTCACCCCACCTCTTCACCTTGATCCCCCACCCCCGTCGTCCGTGCCCTCCTGCCTGGGCAACATCGCCTCCACACACACCCCTCAGCCCCTGCCCTTGGTAGAGCCTGTCCCTTCCTCACCAGCTTGACTAGCACCTGTCGTATCTTACCAGCACCCCCTCCCACTGCCCATCCCTCAGCCCAGCCCAGCCCTCCCCAGATGCAGGTCCTGCTTTCTGGCTAACACCAGCTGGTCTCCTAGGTGGGCTGCCGGGTGACTGTGACCTTCTTCCTTTACTTCCTGGCTACCAACTACTACTGGATTCTGGTGGAGGGGCTGTACCTGCACAGTCTCATCTTCATGGCCTTCTTCTCAGAGAAGAAGTACCTCTGGGGCTTCACGATCTTCGGCTGGGGTACGCAGGCACGCAGGCAGTGAGGTGCAAGCAGGGTGGGACCATGGGCAGCAGGGTCAGAGAGTGCCACTGAGGGGAAAGCACCCATACAGCGTATCCTGTGCCGGATGTGGGGCAGCAGGTGGTGAGCCGTCTGTGACTGACTGCCCCCCCCACCCCAAGCTCAGGGAACAGGGCTTGGCCAAGGGTTAGGGTTCACTTGGGGTTGTCTCAGCCTGGAGTTGGGGCTCACCTGGAGGCAGGTTCACCCGGGGTTGAGGCTCAGCTCAGGAGAGGGAGGGGGGGACTCTCAGGTCAAGATTCCACTCAGGATCAGAGTGGATCTTGGGTCAGAGGTCAGCCTGGGGCTGGAGTTGGAAGGCAGCTATTCTCACCACTGTATCACCACTGCTGGGGCTGGAGTTGGGATCTGGAACGCTCCCTCTACCCTGAGCCCCACTTCTCCACCAGTCCCCACGCTGCATGGAGCTGTCCATGCTTCTGCCACCCTGCCCACAGGGTGCACGGCCCAGAACTGCAGGCCTTGGCTCTAGCATCATCTAGGCTTCAGCAGCTCCTCTGCAGAATGGGTTGCTGGGGTTCTGCACTCCTCCCCCCACAGGCTGTGGGATCGAGTTACCAATAATTGTCCATTATTGTTGGCAGCTCCAGAGCTTGGCCAGGCTCCGGGGCAACTGGCCAGACTGCAGAAGGGTAGGCTGGGTGGCTGGAGCCCTCCCTGCGCTCAGCACCTAGAGGCCCTCACATCAACAGCCATAGCCTCCCTGCCCTTTGGTGGACACTCTGACCTTGACCTCATCCATGGCAAGCCCCAGAGTTGCAGGCTGATGTGGGCTCTGGGGCTAGAGGGTATCAGTGTGGGCGAGAAGCACACAGATAGGGGAACACAGAGAACTTTGTGGCACAGGAATGTCACAGCTCCTTTCCTTGCATAAACCCAGGTCATGCCCTGCCCTTCCCAAGGGTACCCTGGGCCTAGAATGAAGTGTGTGGGGGCAGAGGGTGGGGATTTGGGCTCATTCCTAGAGGCAAAACTCACTCAGAGGTACCATGTGCCATCTGAGTTGGCTTGGGCCTGGGCACACTGAGATTTCCCTGTAGCCCTTTATCCATCCTGGAACAACAGCACACCCTATCCAGCCTCATCCACGGGGCTAGGACTTTGTAAAGGGTGGCAGTGCTGGAATAGAAAACCCGTGATGATAAGCTCCCTCCCTCACAGGGAACCCCTAGCCCAGAGCAGCACCCTTTAGGGGAGAGGAGGGCAGAATGGACTGGGTGTGGATAAATTAGTGATACCTTATTCACCAAGTGCCCAGCAGGAGTGCATGTGTGGTACAAGATGCGGAACCAAGATGAGGGCAGAGGGCTGAACAGGGTCGTGAGGGCTGGAGCCCTGAGGGGAGGCTGTGCGGACAGCAGGGCAGCACATGCAAGAGTAGGGCTCTGTCACCAATTAGCCCATGTGCCCAGGGTGAGGGGGGTCAGGGACAAGGGTGGGCTAAGCTGGGGGTCACCAGGGATGAGGGGAATGGGACTGGCAAGGTGGGCTGAGGAGAGAGACATCATGGACAGTCCCTCACACACTGTCTCCCTCTGTGCCCACAGGTCTGCCTGCCATCTTCGTGGCTGTGTGGGTCAGTGTGAGAGCCACCCTGGCAAACACCGGGTATGTCCAGGTGGAGAAGTGGGCAGGAGGCTCTGACACAGGCCAGAAACACCCCTGCTACCCTCTTCCTCTGTAGAGCACGTGAGGGGCACCTCCTGTACCCTGGCCCTGAGTGGCCCAGTTTCGGGAGTTTTCAGTTCAGCTTCAAGCTGGGTACCCGCTCAGGGTCAGCGGAGGCTACTTCAGAAGGGACCTCTGAGGGTGGCCTCAGGCCTGGCCATATATGACACTCCCCTGTCCTGTGCTCTTGGTGGGAGTCGGGGGACAGCTAATGTCGGAGCAGACCAGCTCTGGAGCCTCCCTGTGGGAAGGCTCAGGTTGGGAACGGCAGGGGGTGGGGGCTGATGCCTCAACCTCCCCCAGGTGCTGGGACTTGAGCTCCGGGAACAAGAAGTGGATCATCCAGGTGCCCATCCTGGCCTCCATTGTGGTAAGCAGGGGTGGCCACAGACCTGGGTCGGGGTATGGACCGTGGGTCCCAGTGACCAGCCCCTGACAGGGACCTATAGAGGCTTCCCTGGACCCCAGGGTTGGAGCCACAAGGCCCAAGAAGCAGCTGATCCCCACCCGGGTCCACATGGGGAAACCAAGGGCCTAAGGAGCCACCTGCAGACACAGTGGCAGAGCAGAGCCTGTGCAGGGTCATGGGTCCCAGAGTCCTTGCCCCTCTCTGCTAGGGTGCAGCCTCCAGACGCAGCCCTCCCTCACTCCCACAGCTCAACTTCATCCTCTTCATCAACATTGTCCGGGTCCTCGCCACCAAGCTGCGGGAGACAAACGCTGGCCGGTGTGACACGCGGCAGCAGTACCGGTGAGCCACACGCACCATGCCCAGGCTCCTCAGAGTTCAGGGGTCATCCAACACCAGCACCATGTACAAAAGCAGACAGAGGCTCCACGAATGAGCCTGTCTCAAGGAAGGACTCAGCTCCTGACTCCCTTGCTGGCCCTGCCAGCAGTGATGGGATCTTGCCTGGCTTCTGGGGGCACCCCAAAGCCAGGCTGGGCCTCTTGGCGCTAGGCCCTGCACTAGAGCTGGGGTCTGGGCAGGACAAACCCAGACTTCTCCTCAGAGAGCTGGTCGCAGGGAGTCTGAGAGACAGGTGGGCAGTGGGTGGCCTTGAGAAGGCGGAAGCTTGACTGAAACCTGAGGAGGGACCTTGGGATACCGAGGTAAGGCCACGGGGGAGTGGGGGAGTGGGGGAGTGCCTGCAGAGGGACCAGCAGGTGCAAAGGGCCCTGGGACAGGGCGACATAACTTATGGTCCACTCTGGGACACCTCAGAATCAAGGGGCCCTGTTAACACTTTGCTGAGAAAACAAAGTGTCATTGGCTCAGGTGAACTGGGTTCCCCCACTGGCTGCCAGAGCCTCGGGCCTTTTAGTGGCTTCTGGAGCCTGGGGTTGGCAGGTCGGGGTACACAGCGCCTGTTGAGGGGGAAGTGGCTCCACCCTGACCCCCCTGCCCTGCTGGCCCAGGAAGCTGCTCAAATCCACACTGGTGCTCATGCCGCTCTTTGGCGTCCACTACATCGTCTTCATGGCCACGCCATACACCGAGGTCTCAGGGACGCTCTGGCAAGTCCAGATGCACTACGAGATGCTCTTCAACTCCTTCCAGGTGCGCAGCCCTGTCTGAGGGTGAGGGGCGGGTGGGGTTGGGAAGGCTGCTTCCACCCTCTCCAGATGCAGCTCTGGGCCCTGACCCAGTACCCTCTCTCCACAGGGATTTTTTGTCGCCATCATATACTGTTTCTGCAACGGCGAGGTAAGCGGTGGGCCACGCTGGGGCAAGGCAGGAAGGACGCAGAAGTGCCGGGGGAGGGTGGGTGGAATTTCCTGGTGGTCCGGTGGTTAGGACTCCGTGCTTCCATTGCAGGGGTCCCGGGTTCGATCCCCGGTCGGGGAACTAAGATCCCACAAGCCGCAAGGTGCGGCCAAAAATAAAAAAAATTTTTTTAATTAAAAAATGAAAAAGAAGTTCCGGGGGTTCCCGAGTCCTGTCCCTTCATTCTTCTGCCTGGTTCTTACTCTTTTCCTCCAAGAACATCCCTGAGGACGTTCTGAAGGCAGAGAGAAGTCTTTCCAGATGATTCAGGCTGAGGATGCGCTAGGATTTGTGGGCAAAGCCAAGTATCTTCCCAGCCCCACGGTTGAATCGGTTGAATCGTCTGTCATCCAGATTGAACACTCATCCACCCTTGGGGTCATTTGAGCTTTCTAGATTCTGGGTGTGTCAACTGCCTGCAGCCAGGCGCCATGTTCTGAGAATGACGGGATTCTTCTTGGCCTTGAAATTTTCCAGTAACAGCCTGCGCCTCTTTACATTCAGTGCTGAGTGTTGCAGGGGCAGGGATGGGGGCACCGCTGGGGTTGGGGACATGTGGCAGAGGGGTTAGGGGCACACCTGACCACCCACCCTCCTCCTGCCATCCCAGGTACAGGCTGAGATCAAGAAATCCTGGAGCCGCTGGACATTGGCACTGGACTTCAAGCGCAAGGCACGCAGCGGGAGCAGCAGCTACAGCTACGGTCCAATGGTGTCTCACACAAGTGTGACCAATGTAGGGCCCCGCACGGGACTTGGCCTGCCCCTCAGCCCCCGCCTGCTGCCTGCTACCACAGCCAATGGCCACCCCCAGCTGCCCGGCCACACCAAGCCAGGGTCCCCAGCCCTTCAGACCACACCACCTGCCGTGGCCGCTCCTAAGGACGATGGGTTCCTCAACGGCTCCTGCTCGGGGCTGGATGAGGAGGTGTCTGCACCAGACAGGCCACCTGTCCTATTGCAGGAGGAATGGGAGACAGTCATGTGATTGGGGACCCGAGGGTTGGACCTGTGGACATAAGGGTGGACAAGCGGACCAAGAGACAGGTTGTTGGACAGTTGCCCACTCAGGACTGGGGCTGGGAGGATAAAATAGGAAAAATAAAAAAAAGGAAAAGGAAGCAGCGTGTGGCTTCCTGTGGTCTGAACTGGGCACCTATTCCAGGAGGGGAGGAGCTGGGAGCCATGGGGGTGTTCTTGGTCTTACCTCAGGAGGGGGTCTAGGAACCATGGGCCAGTCCCTGGGGGGGTCGGGACCCAGCCCGGCAGAAAGGGCCTGAGAGAGGCCCCTGTCTAAGCCTAGAGAAGCTCAGGTTTGCTGGGTCATCAGCACCCCAGTGGCCCCATGCAGGAGGAGGGCCCCAGCCTTTCCCTGTCTCCAGCTGTCACCTCGGCTGCTCCCTACACTTGTACACAGGCTCCACGGGCACCCAAGCTGCCTTTGGCCCAGGCTGAGTCCACAGACCTACTCACCCTGAAACACTCATATTGGCCACCTCTAGGACAGAGCTATGTCTTCCTTTCAGACTGGGTGCCCCCCAGGACAGAGTGGAGCCTCTCCTCTCAAACTGGATTTCCTCTAGAACATGGTTTAACCTCTTCCCACAGACTGAGGACCTCTTCCACCCCATGACAGGGCTGTGTTTACTCCTCAGACTGGATACCCCCAGGACAGAGCTGTGTTCATCCTTCAGACTGTCCCCCCCGCAGAGCAGCGCTATGCTCACCCCTCACGCAGACCAGGCACCCCCCAGGACAGGGCTATACTCACCCCTCAGACTTGTTACCACCTTCCCTTTAGATGAACCCCCAAGACAGAGCTGTGCTTTCCCTTTGAACTAAATGCCCCCAAGACATGCTGGGTACCCCCCTCAGGTTTGGTGATCCCAAGCAGGGCAAGGTTCCCCCATATCCACTTGGATACCTCCTCCCCAAGGGCTGGCCCTCCTTCCTCAGGATTTTTGCACCCAGTCCAAGGCCAGGCCTCCCCCTTTAGACTGGGCAGCATTTGCCCCCTTGACTGGATGTCCAGGATAGGACTGGACCTCTTACATCAGTCTAAGCTCCTAGTCCAGGAAAAGGTCTCCTCCCTTAGACCTGGAGCTCCTGGGCCAGGGCCAGCCCCCCCACTCAGAGAGACCCTGAGCCCCACCTGGGCCATCCAGGGTTGGCAGAGGAAGTGGGAGCTCTCAGAGGGCCTGGCAGGCAGTCAGGACCCTGTTTGCCTTGAACAGGGGCTGGAGCCAGGTAGTCATTTCTCCCTTCAAGGCCTCACAGCCCAGCCAAGCCGCAGGGAACACGTAAACACCAGCCGAGCCGGGCGGCAGGCAGGCAGGGAGGAGGAGCCCAGAAGACCCTGACTCATCAGCCTCCTTGGCCACGGCGTCTGGACACCTCATGGTGCTGCTCTAGATTCCAAGTCACGCCAGTAAGATGAGCTCCAGCTCCCACCTGTCTTGGGCATGAAGATAGGCCCGGCCTTTTCTGGCCTGTCTCCCCGCAGCCCAGGCTGAGGACCTCTGAAGACCCATGGAAGCAATGTACCCTGCTGGGGGCTCCTAGAACACAGGCCAGGCTTCAAGAGGAAGCTTCAGCTCAGAGCAGGATCGAGAGGGTCCAGGGGTCCAGGGTCATAGAAGAGAGGCCTCTAATGACCCACAACATGCCAGCCTGTGGAGAAGTGGGGCCCATGTGTCAGCGGAGAGTGAGCAGGCTTTGACAGTCCACTCCCATTACCACTCAACCTGGGGTGGAGGTAGGACAGAGGACAGAATGAGGGGGAAGGGGACTGAGTTCCCTGGAAGATGAAAGGGACATGACCCAGTCCAGCGGTCTGATCAGAGCCTTGTTCAGACAGTTTGTGAGGGAAAATGGACCTTCCTTGGGGGAAGAAGGGGACACAACCCTGCTCTGAGGGCGGGTAAGGAGACATAGAACTTCCATGGGTGTTTGAGGGGACAGAGCTCTACTCTGAGGGTACAGGAGGGGACAATGAACCTCCTGAGGGGGTCTCAGGGGACACAGTTCTGCTCCGAGGGTACCTGAGGGGACAAAGCTTGCCCTGTGTAGTCTGAGACACAATCCTTTCCTGAGGGCACATGATGGGACATGGACCTTCTGTGGGGGCCTGAGGAGACACAGCTCTGCTCCAAGGGCGCATGAGGGGACATGGACCTTCCATCATAATCTGAGGGGACTCAGCTTTGCTCCGAAGGTGCGTGAGGGGACAAGAACTGCCCTGTATGGTCTGAGAAGAAACCATCCTTCCCTGAGGGCACGTGAGGGGACATGGACCCTCCGTGGGGCTCTCAGGGGACACAGCTCTGTTCCAAGGGCATGTAAGGGGACATTAAACTACCTAAGGGGATCAGAGGGGACGCAGCTTCACTCCGAGGGCGTGTGAGGGGTCTCTGGACCTCCTGCGGGGGTCTGTGGGGACACAGCTCTGCTCCAAGGGTGTGTGAGGGGACATTGGGCCTCCTGAGTGGGTCTGAGGGGACACAGCTCTGCTCCAAGGGCACGTGAGGGGACCACGAACAACCTGAGTGGGTCTGAGGGGACACAGCTCTGCTCTGAGGGTGTGTTAGCAGACATTGAACTTCCTGAGGGGGTCGTAAGGGACACAGCTCTGCTCCAGGGTGCGTGAGGGGACATTGGACCTCCTGAGTGAGTCTGAGGGTACACAGCTCTGCTTCGAGAGTGCGTGAGGGGACATTGAACATCCTGAGGTGGTGTGAGGGGACATAGCTCTACTCTGACGGCGTGTGAGGGGACATTGAACCGCCCGAGGGGGTCTGAGGGGACACACTCTGCTCCGAGGGCTTTAGAGGGGACACTGAACTTTCTGAGGGGGTCTGAGAGAACACAGCTCTGCTCCGAGGGTGCGTGAGGGGACACTGGACCTCCTGAGTGGGTCTGAGGGGACACAGCTCTGCTCCAAGGGCATGCAAGGGGATATTGAACCACCTGAGGTGATCAGAGGGGACACAGCTTTGCTCTGAGGGCATGTGAGGGGATTCTGGACCCCCTGCGGGGGTCTAAGGTGAAACAGCTCTGCCCTGCGGGCATGTGAGGAGACATTGGACTTCGTGCTTGGGTCTGAGGGGACACACCTCTGCTCCGAGGGCGCATGAAGACAGGACCTGCCCTGTGTGGTCTGAGGAGACACAATCTTTCCCTGAGGGCACATGAAGGGACATCGACCTTCCCTGGGGGTCTGAGGGGACATAGCTCTGCTCCGAGGGCACCTGAGGGGACAGTGAATCTCCTGAGGGGGTCTCAGGGGACACAGCTCTGCTGCAAGGGTGAGTGAGGGGACATAGACTTTCCGTGTGGTCTGAGGGGACACAGCTCTGCTCCGAGGGTGCGTGAGGGGACATTGGCCCTCCTGAGGGACATGTGGGGACAAAACTCTACTCCGAGGGTGGGTGATGGGACATGGACCTTCCGTGTGGGTCTGAGGGGACACAGCTCTGCTCCGAGAGTACGTGAAGGGACATTGGACCTCCTGAGCAGTCTGTGGAGACACAGATCTACTCCGAGGGCAGGTGAGGGGAAACGGACCCTCCGTGGGGGTCTGAGGGAACACTGCTCTGCCCCAAGGGCATGTGAGGGGGCACTGGACCTCCTTAGGGAGTCTGAAGGGACACAGCTCTGCTCCGAGGGCAGGTGAGGGGACGTTGAATCTCCTGAGTGGGTCTGAGGGGACAAGCTCTGCTCTGTTTGTGCGTGAGGGGACATGAACCTCCCGATGGGGCCTGAGGGGACAGCTGTGCCAGAGGGCAAGTGAGGGGACGTGGACCTTTTGAGGGGGTCTGAGGAGACACAGCTCTGCCCCAAGGGCATGTGAGGAGAGAAGGCCTGCCCTGTGTGGCCTGGAGACACAATCCTTCCCTGAGGGCACCTGAAGGGACATCGACCTTCCGTGAGGGTCTGAGGGGACATAGCTCTGCTCTGAGGGCATATGAGGGGACATTTGAGCTCCTAAGGGGGTCTCAGGGGACACAGCTCTGCTCCAAGGGTGAGTGAGGGGACATGGACCTTTCATGTGGTCTGAGGGGACACAGCTCTATTCCGAGGGTGCAAGAGAGGACAAGACTTGCCTTGTGTGGTCTGAGGAGACACAATCCTTCCCTGATGGCACGTGAGGGACATGGACCTCCACGGGGAGTCTGAGGGGACTCAGCTCTGCTCCAACGGTGCGTGAGGGGCAAGACCTGCCCTGTGTGGTGTGGAGACACCATCCTTCCCTGAGGGCACATGAAGGGACAAGGAGCCGTTGGGGTGGGAAACACTGCGGGGACACAGCCCTACACTGAGGGTGCTTGTGGGCATGGACTTCCTGAGGGCTCTGAGGGGAAAAAGCAGCGCTCTGAGAGTGCTTGATGGGGCACAGACCTTCTGTGGGGGTCAGCAGGGACACAGCTCTGCTCTGAGGGCACATGAAGTGACGTGACCCTGCCCCAGGGGGTCTGATAGTTTTGCTCCTAGGGGGTGTGAGGGGTCATGGACCTGCCGGGGGGGGGCGGGGGCGGTGGTCTGAGGGGGTGCAGTCCTGCTCTGAGGGTACTAGAGGGGACGTGGACCATCCATCCATCAGGGGTCCTAACAGGGTCCTGGCTCTGCCTTCATTTTTAGAAGTGAGGTCTGGCTGTGGGGACCCGGTCAGAGGGTGCTGGGTCAGTGGCTCTCATTGAGCACTGGGACACACAGGCTGGACTGTGTTCAGCTATAACCCTGTTGTCTCCTCAGCCAGCCCCAGAATGATCCCAGCCCGAGGCTCCCACGGCCAACTGAAACAAGCCTTGCCTGGGGCAGAGGAGCCTCCTCTTGGGCAGCGTAGGGGACTCTAGAGCCAGACAGGGGTCTGGGCCCTGGCTGGCTTCCCGTGTTTGCTGTGTGATCCAGGGCAAGCTGCCTTCCCTCTCTGAGCCTCAGCTTCACCTCTGAGGTCAGGCTCCTGTCTAGGTCTCTTGGCCTGTGTGGTCTCAGTACCCCGACCTGCTCCCTGGTGGGCCCCCAGGCTAGCTCTTGGCTGCCTGGACAAGGACTTTACCTTTCCCTTGGGCAGACCTGGGGCCCTCAGCACTGAAGGCCAGGACATCCCCAGGTGAGAGGCTCCCTCCTTCTTCGGCATCCCGGTCATGCAGGCAGTGGGGCCAAGAGGGTGGGTGTGGATCCTGGGCATCTCCTTCCCATCCAAAGGCTGGGGGTCAGGAAAGGGGCCAGGGTCTGGGAGGCAGAAAATTGTATCCCAGGCCTAAAACCATCCCTTCAGGCCTCAGCCTTCCATCTGTGCGTGAAAGGAGGGAAGGTGGGGCCCTTCGTGTGCCTGAATTAACTATGCCCCTGCCACCTGCAGCATCTGTTTTAGGGGGGTAGAGAGGAGAGTTTCAACGCCCCCAAAGGCTTCCTGACTGGAAGGCCTGATGGTTCTCAGTCCCAGTTCACAGACTGCAGGGTGGGGACACGGCCAGCGGTTCTGGCAGGGGACTCTGTTGATGGACAGCCCCATGGGACTCCTGTTGGCTTTGCTTCCCAATGGCGAGGAGGAGGGGACGAGGCCAGGCTGGGAGGACGGGGTTCTGGGCATGGGACGCCGGGCTTGTGGCCACTGCAAGCTCCCTTCTCAGAGCTTCAGCACCTGTGGCTCCAGACTCCAGGCCCTGGTGCACGAGGCCCTCCACCTGCTCCTCTCCACTCCCCACGCGGTGCTCTCCAGTCAGCCCTCCTTGGGGGCCTCTGCCCCAGCACCCTTTTCCTGCTGCAGCACGTGAGTCAGGGGACGGCCTTGGTGTGAACCACGTCCTGGCCCTGCCCGGAGGCGAAACTGTCAGGCTGCCTGCCCCCAACAAGCGCACCCCAACCAGTGAGAGACAGAGGTGTGCTGTGTGTCTGTTGTTATGTGTATGTGTTTGTATACATGCTTATTTGCATTTGCGTGTGTTTGTTTGTATATGTGCCTAGTTATATGTATCTGCTGTGTCTATTCGTACTGTCAGTTTGTAGTTCTATTTGTATCCTGTGTCTGTGTGTTGGTAATGTGCTCATGTTTGTAATATGTATCTGTGTGTCCATTTGCATGTGTGTCTTTTGGTGTGTGTGTGTGCGTGACTGTACTGTGTGTGTACCAATATGTCTGTTTGTATTTATTGGTATGTCTGTGTATATGTGTGTGTCTATTTGTGTGTGTGTGTCTGTGTGGACCCGTGGTCTGAGAACGCCGCCTGTGGGTGGAATTTGGCCCAGAGACATGTTTGGTTTGGCCCTCATAGTATTTTCAACATCTTGAGCCAACATTTAAAAATCAGGATATTTCACATAAAAATTCAGCTTTTCAGTTTCTTTTAAAAATTCAGAAGCCCTGGCAGCCTCGGGCCTGCGTTCCCATGAGGCCACTCTCCTCCAGAGCTGCTCAGAGGCTGCCTCGTCCTCCCACCCTCCACAGCCTCACCACTTTTCTCGCCCAGCAGCACCTTGAGGATGACTGAGTTTGTGATCCCAGAGTGTGTGGTCATGACTGAGTGTAAGCCTCGTTGCCAGGGAGTGTGTGCACGAGTGTATGGGACGAGTTCATGTGTGTGTGTGTAGGGGGGAGGGTGTGTGTGCGCATAAATCCATTTTGCAATGGGGGGCGTGTACACGTGAATGCGTGTGTGCCTATGAGGTCAATCTGTGTCAGTGGGCTGAGCGCATGTGTGAATGTGTGCGTGTGTGCATTAGGCAAATGTGAGTGTGTGGGGGACATGTGAGTGCCTGCATGTGTGTAGGGCATCTGTGCGTGCGGACGTTTAGGTATGTGAATGCATGCGTTTGCAGGTGTGTGTGCGTGGGGTTTGTGTGGACATATTTGTGGCCATGTGGAGTGTGTGAGCCACTGCGGTCTGAGCATGCTCTGCACAGGAGCTTCTTTCGGCCTTTGAGGGGGAATCGGATTCCGGGCTTCTGGCTGGGCCACCTTGTGGGATTTATTTCTGTCTCAGTGCCGACCAGAGCCCTGAGTAATGGGAACATTTTAAGAAAACCAGTAAATACATAGAGAAAGGGCAGGCTGGCCGGGAAATAGGCTGGACACCCCTGCCCAGCCCACAGCTGCCAGAGGCCCTGAGTCCAGGCCTAAGGCAGGGAGGGAAGCAGCCCTAGAACCCAGCATGCTCAACCACTGTGCTCTATGGATACCCACTTCTGCCCATCCAGTGGGTGAGTCCCCTACACCACCTGGATGGCCCCTGTATCTAGGCATCTTTGCAGCTTGGCTCTGAGCAACAGATGCTCAGGACAGGCCCAGGGGGTGCCATGTCAGACCTGGCCCAGGGGCTAAGGGGACCTGACCCTCCAGGTGGGGCCCCTTTCCCAGCCAGGCTACAGTGGGTCCACATCCCTGAGTATTCGGTCCACACACGTCTCACACATACGTAGACCTTCCCTCGGGAGGGATGAGGCTGCCTGTGACCTGGCAGGGTTGGTGCTCCCCACAGGGTTGGGAGGGTACGCAATACACTCCACTTGGAGCCCACACACCCGAAAGTGCCTGGTGCCTGGAACCTGCGGAAGGCTGGTGTCGGTGGGGCGGAGTGGAGGGTTCTGTTGCTCCCCAGGACATGGCCACCACTGTTCTGGGTTTCAGGCTGACTGAGCCCCACTCCCGGGATCACCTCTGATATCAGCCCCTTAAATGACACAGGCCCCACGGGAAAGGATGGGGTGCTTCCTCTGGTGGGGTGAGGTTCCTTACAGAAGATCCACTTCAGCAGCGGGAAAAGCAGGCTATGCTGACCCACACTCCCCCTGCAGGGGCCCTGGGTCGGTGTCTTCTGCTGCCCCCCAGTGGCCGTGTGTGGGCAACAGGGGAAATAAAGGCTACACGGAGATTCTTATCCATAAAGGTCTGCTGGCTGAATAGAATTGCTGGGCTCTTGGCCCTAGATCCCCACCACTCACTACCCCCCACTGTGAGGCCCAGTGAGATGGTTTGGGGAAAGCCAAGTCTTTTAGACTGGTCTGAGGAAAGGAACGTGGCTCCTAGCACAGATCCCGAGACCACTTGGAAGGTCAGCTCCTGGAGAGCAGGGCAACGTCAGGTTTACAGCTGCATCCTTAGCCCCTGGAACAGTGTCCAGCACAAGGTGGATACTCAGGAAACAGGATGAATTAATGCCTGAATCCCCAGCTCCTGTAAGGGTGCTGCAGCAGGCCCCAGATGCAGCTCAGAGCCCCATGGAGAGGTCACCTGAAGGTGAGCAGGAGTCTCGCACACTGAAGGCCAGGGGTGGGGAAGAGCAGCATGAAACCCCAACAGGGGACTTGGCCTGGACGATGCCTTGGGCTTGAGGATGCACAGGTATAGAGTCCAGGGGACTTGATTTGCCCAAACTGGTCACCTTCACACAATTCACCTGCAGCCCACTGGGCTAGACAGAATCTTCCCTTGTAACTTTAGGGGCTATGCCTCTCTGTGACCCTGCGTCTGCGATTCCTCACCGTGTTACAGGCCCTATACCAGCCCGGATGTCCACCTGGCCTCTAGGGTCCTGTCCCTGCAATCCCAGGTATGACTTCCTCCCAGCCCTCGTGCTGCCTTCCCTCTTACCCAGAGGCATCAAGCGTGAGTCTCTGGGCCAGCAGGCCCTGTACTCCTGTCCTCTGCTTGGCAAAGGGGTATCCATGCTGTTGCCGAACATTTCAAACCTGACACCTCTCCTGAGATGACCCAGAGGCCAGATGTCCTTGAGGATTTCCAGCAGGAAGAGGGGCCTGGAGTGTTGGGAGGTCAGGGCTGTCCTGGAGGAGTGCCTGGTGAGCCAGGTAGCAGTGGGCACACCGGGGCTCCATCCACAGAGCTGGGCACTGCCACTTGGCCCATTTCTTCAGCCCTATGACAAAGGGGCTGCTGGGGCCTGAGAGTCTGTTGCTGGGGCCTGTCCCTCCAATCAAGAGTACTGTATTATTCTAGGTAGGAGTCCTTTATCAGATATGGGGTTTGCAAGTATTTTCTTAGTCAGTAGATTTTCTCTTCATCCTTTTAACAGGGTCTTTGTTGGAGCAAAAGCTTTTCATTTTGGTTGTCAAATTTGCCCTTTTTTTTCTTTATGAATTGTGCTTTCTCATGTCTAAGAACGCTCTTCACCAAGCTCTAGGTCCTGAAGGTTTTCTCCTATAATCCACTTTAATTTTTGTATAAGGTCTGAAGTGTAGGTTGGGGTTCCTTTTTGGGACCTTTGGATGGATATCCAATCACTCCAGCACAATTTACTGAAGACTGTCCTTCCTCCATTGAGCTCATTTTGCACCTTTGCCAAAAATTAGTGAGCCATACCTATGTGGGGCTACTTCTGAGTTCTCTGTATTCTTCCATTGATCTATGTGCCTACTTTTCCACCAATACCACCATCTTGATTACTGTAGCTGTATAATAAGTCTTGAAATGGGCTGATTGACTCTTCCTGCTTTACTCTTCTAGTTAAAAATTGTTTAAGCTGTTCTTGTAACCTTCCTGATACATTTTAGAATAATCTTGTCTATATATAAAAATCTTACTGAGATTTTGATATGAATTGCATTAAACCTGTGTATCAATTCTCCAGTAAAACCACCTGAGCTTGGAGATGTCTTTTTCAGGGGTTTAAAAATTATGAATTCAATATCCTTAATAGTTACAGAGCTATGCAAATTATCTTTTTCATTTGGGGTGAGTTATGGCAGTTTGCACTTTTCAAGGAATTGGTCCATTTCATCAACTTGTCAAAATGTGGGTATTTACAGTACCCCTTTATTGTCCTTTTGATGTCCATGGGGTCTATGGTGATAGCGTTATTTCATTCCTAATATGCCTAATGTGTGTCTCCTCTTTCCTTTTTTTCTCTTTTTATTTATTTTTGGCTGCATTGGGTCTTCGTTGCTGCGCATGGGCTTTCTCTAGTTGTGGTGAGCGGGGGCTACTCTTCATTGCGGTGCACGGGCTTCTCATTGCGGTGGCTTCTCTTGTTGTGGAGCACGGGCTCTAGGCGTGTGGGCTTCAGTAGTTGTGGCACGTGGGCTCAGTAGTTGTGGCTCGTGGGCGCTAGAGCATGGGCTCAGTAGTTGTGGCGCACAGGCTTAGTTGCTCCATAGCATGTGGGATCTTCCTGGACCAGGGATTGAACCCATGTCCCCTGCACTGGCAGGAGGATTCTTAACCACTGCACCACCAGGGAAGTCCCTGTCTCCTCTTTCTTCATCAGTCTTTATTTCTTGTTAGTCAATTACTGATTTCTGCAATGTTTACCACTTTCTTTGCTCACCACTTCTTCCTGCATCCTGTGGCAGGCACTGCTGGCTGCCTTCCCGGTACTCTTTCTACCCTTCTTCCTTTCTCATGGAACCTCAATTTCAATCATGGTGGCAATGTGCCCAGCTTAAAATACCCTTACTCCCCACATGTCTGCAGTTAGGGTTGGATCTGACACAGTAATGGCTGATCAGATGTGAAGGAAAGCATGGGGGACAGGGCTTGAAGTCATGGTTTCTTCAGCTGGCTTGCCCTTTGCCCTTCCCCCTCCTGCCTGTAGCTCAAACCTGGGAGGTCGGTTGGGGGAGGGGGTGAAGGCCTCCAAGAGAGTTAAGGACAGCAGCTGAGGACACAGAAGGGACTCACGTCCTTCGTGGTCTCAAGGAGTCACTGTACCACCTTAGACATAACACAAGAAAAAACCCCTCCTCACTTAAAATCCTGTAGGTGAGCATCTGCCAAATGTCATCCTGATTCCCATATCCTTCTCCCTGCCCCCTCCCTCCTCCTCCTGCTACGGAGCATCCTTTAGTAGTTCTTTCAGCAAAGATCAGTGCAGAGTAAACACTTAGTGTCATAAGCCTGAAAATGTCTATCTTGCCCTTATTATTTATTATTGAGCAGACTGACATTTATGTTTCCTCAGCACTTAGGAAAAATTTGTCTTCTACTATCTACCATTGACTGATGAAAAGTGGAACTCATTCATTAGTAGGCAAACTTTCCGTTGTTGTTGTTTTTTTTCCCCTCCTGTAGCTTGTTGGATTTTCCTCTTTCCCCTCAATGTTCTAATCTTGACCATTGTAGTGAAACTGCAGATGAAGCCATTAAAAAAATTCTACTTCATACTCATCGAGTAATTTAGGTTGTGGATTCTGGAAATTTCTTTTAAAATTGTGTGAAATACAGTATATACAACCAAAAAAAAATGGAGAAAATGAATGGATAAAGAATAAAATGAATTCCCACCCCTTAAGCCAAGAAAAAGAACATTATCAACACCTCAGAGAGCCCCTTCCCAGAGCTAACCACAAGCCTGATGATGAGGATCATTGCCTTTGCTCTTCTGTGCCGACTTTACCACCCATGTGTGTATCCTTAGAGAGTGTATCGTTCTACTCTGCCTGTGTTGGAACATCACACAAATGTCTCATACTTCTTTTCTTCTGTGACCTGCTTCTTTTTAAAAAAAAAAAAAAATATTTATTTTTGGCTGCGTTGGGTCTTCGTTGCTGCGTGCGGGCTTTCTCTAGTTGTGGCGAGCAGGGGCTACTCTTCGTTGTGGCGTGTGGGCATCTCACTGCGGTAGCTTCTCTTGTTGTGGAGCGTGGGCTCTAGAGTGCAGGCTCAGTAGTTGTGGCACACAGGCTTAGTTGCTCCGTGGCATGTGGTATCTTCTGGGACCAGGGCTCGAACCCGTGTCCCATGCATTGGCAGGTGGATTCTTAACCACTGCGCCACCAGGGAAGTCTGACTTGCTTCTTCTGAGATGTATCCACAATCTTACACGGGGCTATAGCTCATTTCCTTGCTATAGAGTATTCCACTGTCAAAACAATAACTCATTGTGTTTTACTGTGTGTATGTGTGCTATTATGAACATTGCTTCTATTAGGGTTCCTGTCCCTGTCTCCCGGTATTCTTGTGCAACAGTGCTCTAGGACACTAATAGTGGAATTGCTGGTCACTGGCTGTGCACCAGTTCAACTTTTGCAAAAGTGGTCTTACCAACCAGCATTCCCACATGTGGCAGGTGGGAGGCCCGCTGCTCCACAGCACACCAGGGTAGCTAGTAACCCTTCTGTCTGAAAGTCTCCCTTGTCTGGCATCACCCCAGCTAGCTGAGCTTCCTTCTGTTGATTTTGAGCATGACAGAGCTTTTCTAATCCCTTTCAATCTGTTTGAAAGACTGGGTTTAGGTTTCTTTTTTTAAATGACATCAGACAAGAGTTTTTTTTAAAAAAAGCGAACAGGTACATTAATAGTAATTAATGACATATTTGGATTTATCTGTCCCACCTTTTTCTCTCTTTGCCTTCTTTTGGATAATTTATTTTTCTCAGTCCATTTTTTTTTTCTTAATTTCTTTGGAAGAGGTACTAGGGACTTCCCTGGCGGTCCAGAGGTTAGTACTCTGCGCTCCCAATGCAGGGGGGAGGGGTTTGATCCCTGGTCAGGGAACTAAGATTCCACATGCTGCATGGTGAAGCAAAAAAAAAAAAAGAAAAAAAAAAGAAAAAAAGAAGGGGTACATTCTATCACTCTATTTCTATTTTTAGCGTTATCCTAGAAATGTCAGCCTGTCTGTATACCAGAGTCTTTGCTCTCTTCCTGAGTGAGCTTGGTAGATGGCTGTAATTCCAATCACCGATCACCTCAGGACTTACTATTATTGTTGTTATGTACCCTAGCCCTTGTTTTACTTTTACTTCACAACACATATTTGTTTTATAAGGTTAACGTCTACTTAAATTTACACTTTCTTTCTCTTCATTCCTTCTTACGATCTCAGATTTTCCATCTGGGATTCAGTCTGAAGACATTCATTCAAAAAAAGACATTCAGGTTTTTTTTTTTTTTTTTTTTTAAGGAGAATGCTTATTTCTTTTTTTAAAAAACAGCTTTATTGAGATATAATATATACCTCATACAATTCACCCATTTAAAGGTACAATCCAATGGCTTTTAGCATATTCACAGACTTGTACAACCATCACCATAATCCACTTTAGAATATTTTCATTACCTCAAGATAGATTTTTTTAAAAAGTCTGCTGGTGACAAAACCTCTGATCTTGTTTGTCTAAAAATATTTTGTACTTGTAACATATTTTCTCTGGGTATAGAATTTCAAGTTGACAATTACCTTTTGTCCAGTTAACACTGATGCCAGATGGTACCATTCCAGTTAACACCGGCTGTGTTTGAGACATTTGCTGTGGGCTTGCTCTTTGAAAGAAAATATAATCTCTAATTTTAAGATTGTTTCTTGGTCTTTTCGTTCTGACAATTTATTACAATGTGTTCACGTATGTACTGGTTTTTAAACACGTCCGCAAATTCTCAGACTCCACCCCGAGGTGGAACCTAATTCTTCTCCCTTTCTTCTCCCTTTGAGTGTGGGCTGGACGCAGTGACTTGCTTCTAACAAACAGACTGTGGCAGAATATCACTTCCAAGACCTGGTCATAAAAGACCCTAAAGCTTCCTCCTGCTTCCTCTCTGGGATCACTCATTCTGGGGAAAGCCAGCCTCTACCACATGTGAACACTCATGCAAGCCTTATGGAGAGGTGCACGCGGCAAGAACTGTGGGTGCGTAATGCTTCTCTATGCATTCCTGTGAGCGCTGGGAGTGGAAACGGTCCTAAAGCAGATCCTCCAGCCCCAGTCGAGCCTTGCGTTGTCTGCTGCCCTGGAGGACATCTTGACGGCTACTTCAAAGAGACCCCAAACTAGAACTACTCAGCTAAGCCACTCCTGAATTCCTGATCCACAGAAACTGTCAGAAAATAATGATTTGTTGTTTTAAGCCACAGAGATTTGGGGTAATTTGTATGCAGCAATTTATAATTAATACAAAGTGTGAAAAAACTTGAGGCAAACTTGCTTACTGAGCTGTAATGAACATACAAAAAGTGCACAAAACGTATATGTACAGCTCAATGAATATTTGTAAAGTGAACATACCTAATGAGTCACCACCCATAACAAGAGACAGAACATTTGACTGCAGATGTCTTTTGGTTGCCCAGCTTGAGAACTGCTGACCTCGAACCTGTGGACTGGTGATTTTGAAAAGTTCAGTCATGTTAAAAAAAAAAAAAAAGAACTTTGCCCCATTTTTGCCTTTTTTTCCCCCTGGAACTCCAACCACAAGTTGGATCTTCTCACTCTATCCTTCATATCTCTTAGCCTCTTGTTTACACTACTGATCTGTTTATCGCGCTGGCTGCATTCTGGATAACCTCTTCAGATCTAGCTTCCTGTTCACAAATTGTCTCTTTGGCTCTAATTCACAGATACAAGGTTTTAAATTGCTATAATAATTTTTACTTCTAGAGCATCACTTTGGTTCTTCTGCAAATCTATTCTGGTTTTCAAGCTTCTCTTTTAGTTCTTAAATCATTTTTAAACATTGAAATTATCTGACTGATAATTCTAATGTCTGAAGTCTTTGCAACTCTCATGCTACCATGTTCTTTCTGATGTCCTTTGCTCTGAGTGCTTTGTTGCCTAGTATATCTCGTGAACTTTTCTGTAAGCTATTCCTCTTTCTTGGAACTTTATTGGTGGGGATTCTTTGAGGACTCAGATGAATAAAGATTCATTCAGGTCGGATCTGCATTTCCTTCTATCAAGTGTCTGAGACCATCACATTCTGGGACCACTGTAAATCTTGAGCTGAGGTTTCCCGTGTGCAAACCCACATGAGGGAGGGCTGCCTCAGTTCTCAAGGGAGACTTTATTCTACTCCAGTAATTGGCAGGGTTCAAGCTCCCCTTGGGATGTCAAGAGTACAGACTGATTATTAGTTTACAGAGGGTGCTGCCCTTTGGGGCCCCACCAGGCACTGAGGGCCTCCAAAACCAAGGCTCGATTTCACCTGGCTTGTCAAATACCTCCAGGGCAAAGGTCAGGCTTCAGCATTCTGCCACTTCTCTTACCTTTTGGCCTGAGTATTCCATACTTTCTTGCCAGATCATGGATGCATTTAAAAAGCATTTGTCAATATTTATTTACCTAGTATTTTTAGCTGTTTTCCAAGGGAAGATCACTTCAGGCAACCATCCTACCGAGATGCCAGAAACAGAAGTGATTGCTACTCCTTCTTCAAGTACCTTTTTTCTCCAGTTTTCTTTTCCCAAACGAATTCCTATCAGCTAAAGGACAGCTACCAGTACGTCAGGGCTCTCAACCTATCCCCTCTCTTCTTTCTCTCTCTCTGCCACCTTTTGGATCTTCAACTTTACTTCCAATTTATTAATCCCTTCTTTGACTATAAGTAATCATTTAGCTCCTCCAGTGAGTTTCTTACTTTAATAAACATTCTTGGGCTTCCCTGATGGCTCAGCAGTTAAGAATCCACCCGCCAATGCAGGGAACACGGGTTCAAGCCCTGGTCCGGGAAGATGCCACAAGTCGCGGAGCAACTAAGCCCGTGCGCCACAACTACTGTGTCTGCGCTATAGAGCCAGCAAGCCACAACTACTGAGCCCACGTGGCACAACTACTGAAGTCCACGCACTCTAGGCCCTGTGCTTCGCAACACGAGAAGCCACCGCAATGAGAAGCACGTGCACCGCAACGAAGAGTAGCCCCCGCTCTCCGCAACGAGAGAAAGCCCGCACGCAGCAACGAAGACCCAACGCAGCCAAAAATAAATAAATAAATAAACTAAAAAAAATAAATAAATAAACATTCTTTATTTCCAAGATTTCTAATCAGTTGTTTCTTATACCAAATCCCTGTTCTTGCGTTGTGAGAGATCAGAAAGTCCCTCTTTGATCTCACTGGTGATAAAACAAATGCTCATTTTAAAGCCTGTTAGGATATTATCGTTTTACTTTCTTCAAGTAGAAATTCTCCCACTTGTTGGGCTGCTGGCCATTCTTTATGGCACTGGATTTTCTCATGCATTTTATAATTTTTGAGTGTCCCTCATGGGTGATAGTTTTTGCTTTTCTCTCTCCCTGCACGGCCGTTGTTCTATAGGGCACACAGGGCTGCAAATGCAGAAGCAAACCTTTCATTAACTCTCTGGGCTCTCATACAGTGGGGATATCCTTACTCTGGTGCTAAGTGGGAGCCTAGTTGCCAGTCACAGGTGTCTGAGTCCTACACTGCCACAGACAAACATCCTGCTTCCAACTGCAATCCCAGGAGGTGGGGGCATCTTTTCACCCTTTATTCCTAGGAAGGGAAGCCCAGCTCTAGACCCTGGCTATGCAGAGAGAGCCTGGCTCCAGTCCTGACACCTGTGGGGCATGTCTGATCCCTGTCCGTTGTGGGAATCAGTCCTGGCCTTGTCTCACAGCTCACCACAGCAGTCAGCCACCTACCACTTCAGCCCTTACTCATAGCTGCCAGTTTCTGCTCCCTTCCCAAGAATTATCTTCTTAGAGGAGTTGCATAATTTTAAGTTAAACCATTTACTTTATTGTATGAGTGACAGTCTGTGTGCACACACTCCCTCCACCTCTACCGCCCGAGTCCTCAGCACCGTCTACCAGAGCTGGGCCATTGTGTTCCTAGAAGCTGGCACGGAGGGAGGAACACACTGGGATGACTCAGGGCAGGGGCGGGAGGCTCAAGGGGAAACCATGAAGGAAACTTAAGAGAGTGATCATCCTGGAGGAGATGAAACTCTAAATGGTCACAGGTACCTGGAGTCACACTTGTGGCCAGCCGGTCATTCTGGAGAGTCAGCTCCACAGAGGCGGCTCACGGTCCTGAAGCCAGGACCCTGGGGACCCAGGGTCCAAGATCACCCCCGAAACCCAGGCTACAATACCCCAGTCTTTAGCAGAATGGGCCACCCTCCCCCATACGGGTGCCCTGTGCCAGGGAAGCCAGCGTCTAGCTCTGGCCGGTGAAGTGGGGAGACGGGCTGCTGGGGCTGTGGGTGGAATGTGAACGAGCAGTGCCAGGGGCCCCGAATCTGTAGTGGCCCAGAGTCGAGGCTTTGCCAAGGCACAGCTCACCCCCTTCATGGGCCCAGTCGCTTCCTTCTCACTGCAAGGGGGTCCACAGAGGACCAGAGTGGGAGCCTCTCCAAGGTATCCCACAAACTACTGTAAGGCCTATCTCTGTCACCCAAGGATTTTGAGATGATCACCGCTGACCAAGGACTGGACCAGAAACCTGGACCCAGAAGGTCAGGCCTGGGCCTTCCCCACCCCTCCAGCCTCAACATGTTCAGCCCAACACAGGGCTTACTCATATTAAACATCACCTCTGCAGCTGCCCCGTCTTGGGGCCCAAACCCAGAGTATCCCAAATATTCAGGAGGTTTCTGCCATACACAGGGGTCTGCTTGTTTCTATTTCTAGACATTAAAAAAATTCAAAATAACATATATATGTAGAGATACAGCAAGTCCACAGAGTTGTTGCTGGCTCTGCCCCAACTCAGCACGCTGGGGACCACTCAGGAGACAAGGAGCCGACCTCACAGCATGGGGAGGGGTGGGGTTCAGACCGCTAGGCAGGGAGTCACTGTTCTGAGGCCAAACTGGAGGTGATGGCAAGCCCAGCCCCGACCCTTGCCCAAGACCATCCTCCTATAGAACAGGCCTGAAAGGCGGGCGGCGAGGGGATAGGGCGTGCCTCAGTCGGAGTCACCAGCCTCTTGTTCGGTGGTGGTGGCCGCCACTGCAGAGGCCAGGTTGTCCTCCTGGCCCTTCAGCCTCTCACCTGGAAGGGTGGCAGACAGGAGGAGTGGAGAGGGGCCGTGTGTTTGCGCCACCACCCAGAGGGCAGGGAACGCTGCCTTACCAGGCCCCGCACTTACGGATCAGCTCGGCGATGGCCCTCTGGGTCCGCTTTTCTAGCTTCTCCAGCTTCTTGGCTACATCTCTCTTGAGGTCCCTGGAGCAGGGAGGTGGGAGGTGGGAGGAGGCCGGAGGCTGAAGGCTGGCCTGGTGTGGCCTTGGGGCCTTCCCCTCCCACAGCCCCTCCGGCATCAGGAATCACACTCAGGTGCCTGAGGTCAGGATGCTCCTCCCCTCTCTCTTTCTGTGTCCTCCAAAACCCAGCACCAGCCAACCTTGCCAGTCCCAGTGAGGCAGGGACTAGCACCACAGACCCACCCAACACAGGGGACCGAGTCAAGGGGTACAAGGCAGATGGTTCTTAGGGTCCTCTCTTTGTCTGTTCCCCTTGGTCTCCATCAGGGAGTGACTTGCCCTGGCCCGCTGGGGGTCCTGCTCCTCCTTCGACCACACGTTCACCCTCACCACCAGGAGCTTCCAGAAGTGCACACACAGCCTATTCCCCCTGGATCTGGGTTTCCAAGGACACGCGCCCCATGCTTTTGTTTCATCATATCAGAACACCTTCAGCTAGTGCCGTACTTGACACAGAATTGCAAGTGAGAGGGAAATGGCTGGTACCTCTGGACCAAGGTAAAGCGAACACACGGCCCTCTCTCGCCCTCTTTCTCTGCCCAGTCAAAGGGGCACCATGAAGGATGAGCATCCCCATTTCACTGCAGAGGGAGCTGAGGCCAAAGGAAAACAGGCTAGCTGGTGGCAGAACTGGCACAGAAACCTTCATCTGCCCTTCCCACCGTCTGGCCTCTACCCTATGGCTCCCTGAGGGCAACGGTCAGCCTTGTTCAAATGGAGCTCTCTGAGGTGGGGCGGGCCCTCATCCTTTCAGCAGGAACTTTTGGAGGGGACTGCTGAGCCCCCTCTGCCCGAGCCCCTCCCCACCCTTAGGTGTCATTCCCCGTCATGTTCCTCTCATTCTCCACTTACGTCCTTCTCGGCACTTACTTCAGACATTAATAATCTCCTGTAGCTGTATGTCTACACTGCCTGCCTCCCGTTGCGAGGCTGGGAAAGGCCCAGCCGGAGCCCATGCCTAGCACCAAGAGTGTCCCAGTCAGTCTGCACCGGTCCTACATGGGCAACACTCACCAATCAGGCTTCCGGGGTGCGAGGTTGGCCAGGTCCTGGGGAGGGAGGAGATACATGTCAGGGCTGGAAGGGCTTAGCCCCAAGGGAAGTAGAAGACAGGGGACAGAGGTAGGAAAAGGGGAGAAAAGGGAGGAGGAAGGAGGGGGCTGAGGGGAAACAGGGAGGTAGAAAGGGAATAAAGAAGTGACGAGAAGGAAGGATGTGTGAAGAGAGCAGGTGGGAAGGAGAAAAGGACCCACAGAAGGAGCAAGGGAGGATGGGGACACCCCCAGGCACTCACCACTTCCTCAATGATGGGCTCTGGCTTGGCGGCCTCCAGCTGCTCCTTCACCTTCTCTTCCACTAGAGGGCGCAAGACAACAACGGAGGCAGGTCGGAAAGGAGCCACCACTCTCCCAGATAGGCAAACTGCAGCCGCAGGTCCCTGGGAGAGTCTGGGCTTTCTTGCCCCGCCTCTCCCCTTGGCCCCTAACTACCTAGAGGTGAAGATCCTGCAAAGGCAGCTCTGGAGGAAGGGCTTGGGTTTCTCAGGATGAAGGCAATTCGGGGATGAAGGAGGGCCAGCAGGCGGCAGCCAGCTAGAGTAGATGGAGCCAAGACCTCTAGCCAGGAAGCATGGGTGCTTCTCTTAGTCCCAGGATCCCCAGCTGGGAAATGAGACAGTTGCCTGGATATATCCAAAGTATGGTTTTGGGAAGGGCCTTGAGGATTGGCTTTTCCCATACCCTCCTGGGGCTCCTGGGCTCTGAGGACATGCCCTGGGAATGGCCAGGGCACAGGTGGCATTTCTTCCCATCCCACTCTTAGATCTGTGCTCCCAAGACCAGCGGGGCAGCCACCTTGAGGAGTCCTGCCCACGTGTACCTCCCGGCTCCACCCAGCTGCCAACAGCACAACGGGCCTCTGGGTGGCCTGACCAGGAGGGCCCTGACCCTGTGGGGACAGATGTCAAGAACAACAAATTTGGGCTCCATGGGCTTCCTCTAACCCCCCTCACCATTGTCCCGGGTCTCCTCATGGCCCTTCTGCCCTGCCTCACCTCCCGCCAGCCACAAGTGCTGACCCTGAGACATGGGACCAGCTCCCCGTCCCTGTCCTCTGTCCTGCCTTACTCTCCCCACCATGCCACTGCCTCACCACGGCAAGGCCCAAACCATGAAGCAGATCACCTGGGAAGTGTGTGACTCTCAGGGCCGAAGGAGATGGGGAGGCAGACTGGAGTGTGGCTGAATGCGCAACACTTTACTCTTTTATAAGATAAATGTATCTATTAGTTTATTACTCATATAATTAAAAATTGATAAAAACAAAGAATAAAAAACACGGCCAGGGCCAGGGATCTGCATGATAGGAAGCACCCCAGCATCTCCAGCGTGGATGGCTCTGGACAGGCTGCAGCTGGCCAGATGCTCTGGCTGCTGTGCAGCTCCCCACACCCTGGTGTGACTGGGCAGCCTCCGGGCCAGGCCCTTCATCCCACCAGTGAGAACACCTCTGCCCATCCTTTGTGCTCTGGCACTGCCACGCCCCAAGCTGGGCGGGTGTCTGCCTGCCCACTACTCTCCAAGCACCTGGATGGTCAGCCCGTCTTCAGCGTCTCTCACTCTGACCCTCCAAGGGCCCGCAGCACCCATCACCCTGCCCCTGCTGTCCAAGGGCCCCAGGGCCACTTCCACTTCTCAGCCCGGAGAGGTCCTCTGAGGGGATGTGGCCACTTCCCTCACAGGCCCCTGGAAAGCCTCCAAGGCAGGGCGTGAGCAGGGCAGAGCAGGCACAACGGGCCGCTTCAGTGCCCAGACTGCTTCTAGTTGTGCATCTGCCACAAGATGGTGACGGAGGGTCCTGGAGGCCCAACTTCCAGCCCCAGCACTGTCAGTTATTCTCCAAGAGACGGTGACACCTGCCAAGGTGGAGGCAACCAACAGTGCCATGGAACAGAGGTGGAGATGCAGCCCACCTACCTGCGATTGGCTTGGCCTGGGGCACCCTTCTCTTCTTCAGGTCCTCATCCTCTGGGACATAGTTCCGCAGCCTGAGTTCCCTAAAGGGCAGAGAGAACAAGCAGAGAGAAAGTAAGGTATAACACAGTCTCATTCACCTTATACAGGTTGCAGGTTGGCATGTGATGAAGCCATAGGAGCTGGCTACTTCCTGGACTTTCCTCTGGTCTCTCTGGAGATGACCTGGTGAAGGGGGACAGCACAGGAACAGAAGCTTCACTGTGATAGGCTCCCTTCTCCGAGCCTCAGCCTCCTCATCTTCCCGTTAGCAGCCAGGCTGGGTGCTCTCCCAAAGCCCCACCTGCACTGTAGGTTCTCATCAAGAGCTGGGGTCAGGGGTGCACAGAGAGCATTCACTGGATGTCTCTCCAGCATTATCTCCATTTGACAGTTACGGGAACTGGGGGTCAAAGAGACTGCACCATTTTTATAGGGTCATACAGCAGTGGTTGTAGCATCTGAGACAAGGCAAGCTGTGACTCCAAGCCAGGGCCAGAGCTACTCCTAAAAGAGGAAGCCAGTGGTCACCCACTGGTTCCCCAAGCCCCACCTGCTCCTCAGAGCCTTCGTGCCCTGGAGCCTCAGCTACTGGTGGCAAGGGTCTGGTGTGCTGGCCAGCAAGGGCTGAGGGAACAGGCATGACAGTGTGCAAGGCTGGGAAAGCCACAATGCACCAGGACAGCCATGAGAAGTTCACATACCTCGCCCCTGCAAGGGGTTTTTATAAATCTACCAGAGCAGATCCCACGACCTCCTCCATGAAGGGGTAGCGGCCACAAGGAGCCAGAATGGCACACTAGGATTGACCAGCGACCGTGGTGTTGTTTTCCTCTTATTGCAGTCTCCTCGGGCAGGGCTGGCTGTACCAAGTGCTCACTGGAGGCCTCTCTGGCTCAGCAGCTCATCAAACCCTGACTCCCACACACAGCAGCCTGCCCGCAGGACGGGCCCTTGGCTAACTCCACAGGGTAGCAAAGAGAGTTCCTGGGGGCTGCTGCTTAATAAAGGCAAGACAGAGACACTAGGACAGACCATCTAGGCCCTGCGGGAGGCAGAAGTGGCCTCCCCAACCGGTCGGCCAGATGGGACTGGGATGTGGGTCCTCTTTCCTCCCCACTACCTCTTCTGAGCCCTCTCAGGACTGCTGGCGCCTCAGAAATCCTGGGAACATTTTCTCAACAGGAGGCCTCCTGTGGTCTGTCATCTATGGAACCCTCTGTCTGTGCCAGGGAAATGTGTGGCTGATTTCTCCAGCCCCTGGGCAAGCAAGCTTTTCCAGAAGGGAGGCAGGAGGTATCTGTGGCTACACAGTTAGCAAGTAACAGTGGTCTGAACTTGGGGGTTTTCTGACACCAAATCAGTCCCCTATTCACCAGCTTCACCTGCCCCCCCTGCCCTCTGCCAGGGCCCCCAGGGCCTGCAGTCCTGGGGCTTGGCTAAACCTGTGTGCCTGGGAGTAGTACCAGCATGGCCTGTGTGGAGGAAGCCTGCTGCCTACTCCCAGGGTCTACCTCCTCTAAGGAGCAGGGACACCATCCCCTAATGCCTGGAGGTAAATGCCAGGTCACTAAGGCACTGGGAGAGAAAGTGGGGCATGATCGGTACACTGACTTTCGTTTGTAACAGGGTGGGGAGAAAAGTGGAAGAGAAACTGGGTGTGGGAAGAAAACTGTGGGGATTTGTGAGAATAAAAAAAAAACTGTCACTCTCAGAAACTGGCTCCAGGGTCTTGTAAGAGATCAGAGAGAGGAGAGTCTGATGGCAGCTGTACCCAGAGCTCATAGCAGTAACCACAAGCACCCACACCTCCAGCACCCCCTGCTGCCCAGGCTTCAGAAGACTAGCCGCAAGAGGGAGGACACAGCAGGAGACACGGAGAGGCCTGAAGCAACAGGAAAGAGCAGCAGCGTCTGGTGGGCTGGCTGCACAGCAACCACCCCCAGCACCCCCGGTAGCCCCGCCGGCCACTGTCCCCTGTTCTCCCCTAGAGCTGAGCACTGGTCAAGCACTCAAGAACACCTGGGTCCCAGTCACTGTGGAAGTGCCCCATGCTAGGCTCCGGTTTTCACATCTGTAAACAAGAAGGCTATGCTGGGTGTGTCGAGCTCTGTCAAGCTAGGTTCAAGTCCTTCCCTGGTTCAGTCTGTTGAGAGATAATGAAGAGACTGACCCTCACTAATGTCCAATTAACTGCTCCTCCCACCCCACCCCTATTTACCACCAAATGGCAAAAGTTTCTGGAGAGGTCATGGGGCACTGGGTTCTGCTCTGGGGCCTGGCCTTTCTAACAAAGGAACAAGGTTTAATTCCCTCCTTCTGCAAACTTAAAAAAATCTGTGTGAAAAAAAAAAAAATCTGTGTGTTGGTGAATTACCACGGCAACAAGGACCTGAGGGGCTGCAATCACAGAAAGAAGGGAAGTGCAACAAGGTGAGCCTGGCTTTGGGCATTTCTTTCCCCTTAAAGCACTTGTCTTTTTACAAGCAGAAGCTGAAAAGCCGAGAGACCAAGCAGAGCTTCCTGCGATCTCATGAGGCTGAAGAGACAAAAATTTCTGTTCAGTGAGAGGAAGCCTCTTCATCAGTCCTGAAAGGGTAGGTCAGGGTATCCATGTCCGCCAAAAGCTGGAATAAACTCCTTCTGGGGGAAAATAAACTATTCAAAATCCCAAATTATCTCTGGAACTTTTCATATGCAATATCCAGAATTCAATCAAAGCCAAGAGAAAAAAATAAAGATAACAGAAATGCACTCACAGGAGACCTAGATACTGGAATATAGTATCAGAAATGAAATGTGCGTTAATTGAAATTATTAAAAGTTCAGGAAGGTATACCACAAGATCAAGAATTTTAGCAGAGGGCTTCCCTGGTGGCGCAGTGGTTGAGAGTCCGCAACGGGAGAGGCCACAACAGTGAGAGGCCCGCGTACCGCAAAAAAAAAAAAAAAAAAAAAAAAGAATTTTAGCAGAGATCTGAATTTCGGAAACTGTAAAAATCAATCAAATGGAAATTCTACAAGTGAAAATAGAATCAAAATTAATAAATCAATAAATGGGTTCAACAGCAGTGTGGATACTGCTAAAGAAAGGATTAGTGAACTGTAAGATAAGCCAGAAAATATCCAGGCTGAGGGACAGAAGTGAAAAAGTTGAAAAATACAGAAAATAACTTAAGAAACATATGGAACATGGTGGAAAGATCTAACATACATGTAATTAGAGTCCGCAAACCAATATTTAAAGAGATAATGAGTGAAAAATTTACAGAATTAATTAAAAACATCAAGCCATAGATTAAAGAAACTCTATGAACTCCAAAGAAAAGCATAACTAGGCAAATCACTGTCAAACTACTTAACACCAAAGACAAATTCTTAAATTGGACAAAGACACCCTTCAAAGGAGAAACTGAAAATGACAGCTGATTTTTCAACAGAAGCCATGAAAATCGTAAGACAATGGAGAGATACATGGGAAGGGCCAAAAGTAAATAAAATGCCACACCAGAATTATAAAGCTAGGTTAAACAGCCTTCAAAGAAAGACTTCCAGATAAAGAAAAATTGGGAAGATTAGTCATCAGAGGATCTGTTCTTTACGAAATACTAAAGGGAATGCTTTAGACTGAAGGAAAATGATCTCATATGGAAGCATGGAACTCAGGAAGGAATGAAATGCATTCCTTGAGAAGCATGAAAGAGTAAATACGTGGGTAAATTTAAATGAATATTGACTGTATAAACAGTAATAATGACTTGTGGGATTTCAAATATAGCAACAACGGTACAGAAGACAGGAAGAGAGGCAAATGGCCTTAGAGTGTTCTGAGGTTGTGGCACTGTATGGGAAATGGTAAAATGTGACTTGTTATTAGACTTTGACAAGTTAAGGATGTATGTTGTATCGCTGTGGAAACCTCTAAAAGGGAAAGGAGTATATTATTAGCAAGATAACAGGAAGGACATGGAAAGATTAAAAACAAAAAATCCAAAAGAAGACCGGACTTGAGACACAACAGGAAAGCCAAGAAACGAACGGTAAGACAAGAGGGTCACGAGGTGGGCCCAGGCTGCCGTCCTGGGGGCTTCCCCCTGCAGTGACTGGAACTGTCACAGCTCTTGGAGACTGGGTGGGATGCGACTGCACTCATCAGGCAGCACTGGCATCTGGAATTCACCCTTCTGGAGGCCACTAGAGCCAAACGCTGGTTCTGCTATCCCCATTTTAGAACGAGGAAGCTGCTCGGGTGAGAGGGTACAAGAGCCTTGGCCTTCCAACAGTGTGACCTGGGTTCAAATCCAGCTTTGAAGCTTTTGAGACAGGATGGAAAGTGTCATGCTTTCATTGGCTTCCATATGGAAATCAAAGGTATCATTTCTCATGAGGCTGTGGGTGACACAGAATGTGGACATCAACACTGCACAGAGTGGTGTCCTGCAGAGCAAAGGTCAAATTGCCCAGGAGTGCTACCTTCCCACTCCACACTGCTGCCCCAGAAGCCCCTTCCTAAACCCTGAGAGCTCTCTAACTGCTATGAGGGGAGTATGGCAGACTGTCCCAAAATGGGACGGTCAACCCTCCAAAGCCCAGAGAGTAACCCTTGAGTGCAGGTGGGAACGAGCAGCCCAGCAGCCCACGGCTGGGCCATGCCCAGCCCGCATGGCCTACCAAGCCTTCTCAAAATACTGCGCAAGCAGATCGAAAGTGGTCCTCGTGTGGCCCACAGGGTGGCAGGGACGCGCCTGTTTCTGCACATTGCACATCAAGTGGCAGGGCTGGCCAGGACATACCCCAGCAGTTGAGGCCCAGCCAAAGAACAGCCTACTACCTGCCTCTCCAGTATGTCTGATCTCCATGAACTTGGCATTGTTACTGGTAAGTCCAGGAGCCTGGCTTCTTATCTTACTGCTTATATCTACAGCCCTTTCTTCTCAGCACTAGGTGTGAAATGGACCTGGACTGAAATCTTCTGGATAAGGAAAGAAGACAGATTCCAACTGCACGGGCTCTTCCTACGCCTGAGGCAATGCCCAGACACTGAGGAAATGTGAGCCGATCCCCAGCTCTCCAGGAGCCAAAGGCAGATGGTGGAGAGAGCCAGGCCAGAGAAGAACCAGGAGCCTTTCAGACTCCCCTGGTCTAAGGCTGCAAAACAGGGGAGTCCTGTGCTAAGGTGCTCTGGAGGACACAGACATTAAGAGCCCCCTCCTGGAGCTAACCCTCTCCTAGCGGGGAGAGTGCATCATGCAAACCCTGCTTATGTGCCCTTTGGCCCATATGAACAATAGAACGCCACATGACCAAAGGGACAAGGAAGATGCTTTTTATGAACTTTTGTGTAATGAATGTCAAGCTGTACTGTCAAATTGACATGAGCGAGGTGAGGAACAGTAGTATGGCAGTATAGTGTGCTATCACGTGTGTAACAACAAGCATGTGTATGTGGGGGGTTGGGGGGATATATATCAGCATATTTGAATATCTGTGCACAGTCCACCTCTGAAAGGAGCCAAGGAGCTGGCCCTCAAGGTGGTCTTGCAGCTAGGAGGTTGGGAGTGAAGGAAGATTTTTTTCCCCTGTGTGTCTTTTAACACCTTCTGCATTATGAATCATGAATCCTTTACATACTCAAAAAATAAAATAAAATATATATAAAATACATAAAGATACACCCAGACATTACATGGATCATTATATAACCACTGAAAATAATGTCTGCAAAGGATTGTTCTGAACATATAACAGAAATTTAACAGACAGAAAACAACAACCAAACGTTGACAATGAGGGACTTCCCTGGTGGCGCAGTGGTTAAGAATCCACTTGACAGTGCAGGGGACAGGGGTTTGAGCCCTGGTCTGGGAAGATCCCACATGCCATGGAGCAACTAAGCCCGTGTGCCACAACTACTGAGCCTGCGCTCTAGAGCCCGTGAGCCACAAGTACTGAGCCCATGTGCCACAACTACTGAAGCCCACAGGCCTAGAGCCCGTGCTCCGCAATGAAGAGAAGCCACCGCGATGAGAAGCCCGCACACCATAACGAGGAGTAGCCCCGGCTCGCCACAACTAGAGAAAGCCCGCGCGCAGCAACAAAGACCCAATGCAGTCAAAACTAAAGTTAATTAATTAATTAATTTAAAAGTTGACAATGATTATCTAAGAGTGATTTTTCACTTGGTTATTTTGAATGTGCCAAGAGCTAGTTCAGACAGGCCCCTGTCCAGCTGAAGCTGCCATCGCATCTGAGCCACATGGTCTGCACCTACTCCCACCCAAGACTCCACAGAGCCCAGCCCAGCTTCTCTAAATTCACAGGCTGAGGGGCTTCCCTGGTGGCACAGTGGTTGGGAATCTGCCTGCCAATGCAGGGGACACGGGTCCAAGCCCTGGTCCTGGAAGATCCCACATGCTGTGGAGCAACTAAGCCCGTGCACCACAACTACTGAGCCTGCGCTCTAGAGCCCACAAGCCACAACTACTGAGCCCGTGCGCCTAGAGCCGGTGCTCTGCAACAAGAGAAGCCACCACAATCAGAAGCCCGTGTACCGCAACTAAGAGTAGCCCCCGCTCACCACAATCAGAGAGAAGCCCATACGCCGCAACGAAGACCCAACGCAGCCAAAAACAATAAATAAATAAAATTAAATTAAATTTTAAGTAAATAAATAAATAAATTTACAGGCTGAGCTTTGCCCCCAATCCACCTGAAAATGCATAGCTGATGGGCACTTAAAGAAGTAGAAACAGCTGATATGCCAAAACTCAAGGACTGAAAAATTAATTACGGCACTCTCAAAGAAATACTAAGCAGCCATTGAGAATTTTATAGAAGCATGTTTATCAAAAGATGATCAAGATATGGTATGTGGGGCTTCCCTGGTGGCGCAGTGGTTGAGAGTCTGCCTGCCGATGCAGGGGACACGGGTTCGTGCCCTGGTCTGGGAGGATCCCACATGCCACGGAGCGGCTGGGCCCGTGAGCCATGGCGGCTGAGCCTGCGTGTCCGGACCCTGTGCTCCACGGCGGGAGAGGCCACAACAGTGAGAGGCCCACGTATCGCAAAAAAAAAAAAAAAAAAAAAAAAACCACCACCACCACCACCAACAAAAAAGATACAGTATGTGAAAAAGGTTACAAAACAGAAGGATATTCACAGATACAGGCTAATAGGATTTACTAAATTTCCGACAATTGAAAAAATCTTTAAGTACTTTCAATATCAATTTAAATTTAAAAAGAGGCGTGGAGTAAAGGTTTATGGCAGCTAAGTTGAATCCCAAAGGGCCCACAAGATGAGAACTGAAGTGGCCACACTGGCTGTCGGGGCCCAGGTGGTGGCAGGGCCCAGAGCCTGCACAGTTCACTGTCCCCCACTCTCCTGGGGCCCAATCTATCCCTCAGACCACTCTGGGGGCCGTCCTGGGCTGCAGAATGCAGGCTGCAGGCTGCCCAAGAGAAACACTCTCTCTCCACCGCACAGCTGTCGGCAGCCCTGATGCCCACCCCTAGAGCTCCAGCCAAGAGGACACATGGGACAAAGGCCACTGCACTGAGAGTGAAGGCAGTGCAACGGAACCAGGCCTGGCCTGCCCGGGAGCTCGCATGCAGAGGATGGGAAGGGCTCTGTTTCCCCATCTGTGACATGACAGCTGAATGAGCTCAGCTGTTCTCCACCCTGCCTGCACACCAGACAGGGATGGAGGAGGGGTCCCAGTGCCGGTCCCCTCCCTCTCAGCTGGGGAATCTTAGACGAGTCACTTCACTTGTGTGAACTGTGGTTTCCTCAGTCACGGTGGATCACAACGTTCCCCCAGAACAGGTTTAATGAGAAGGACTTTCGAGGCACTGGAGATCACAACATACAAGACGAAGACTGTCTTCCATGTAGAAAGGCCCCAGCCGTGCTCCCACTCTCCCCCTACACGAAGGGAAGCACCTGGCCCGGTCACACGTCGAGTCGGCTTCCCACGACACCACATCCCTTATACCAGTTCTCTCTTGATTCACTCTTCCACATTCCTGCGCCTAGTCCCGAGCAACAGGATCAGGAAAAACAGGGCAGCCGCAGGTCTCTGTGCTGCTGCCTCAGCACGAGTCACGGAGCCACAGTCCAGCCCCTCTATCCAGGGCCACGACATTCCGGCCTGGAGCGGGAGTGAGATAACTCAGCAAGTGGGGGCAGGGGCCGCTCTGAGCATCACCGCGAGAGCTCAGCAATATCTGCCGAATCAAGCTGACGTCATGGGTCTGCGAGCACGCCCTGGTGCAAAGCCACCATCCTGGGGACCCAACCGGCAGATGCGAGAAGGCCTGGCATTTGTCAGCCGAAAGGGCTTGGGCACTGGGACAAGGCTGGGCCGGGCCTCAGCTGGGGTGGGGCCTTTCTCCATATGGAGTTGGAGAACCGGTTTTCCATCCCCGAGGAAGGAAGGTTCGTGGCCTAGTTCCTTCTCCAGTACGTGACACTCACCCAGGGTGTCCCTGAATGGTGACAGCTCTGGCTGGGTGCAGACCTCAATCCTAAGCCAAGGGGAGGTGACGGCTGTGGGAGCTGAGGGTTTGGGGCTTGCTTGTTCAAGCACTTAAGACCGCTCCCCCGCTCCATGCCCAACAGTGTGCGACGCCGGCCCTCTCCTCCCACCTGGTAGGGTGGCCACGACTGCTGGCCACAAACCCTACCCTAGACATACCTCCACGGCATACACTAGCCAACTTGCCTTCAGGAGGAAGTGACTGAGGGCTTACAAAAAACAACAGCAACTGACATAAATGCCCCTTTTTGTGGCCAGGTTTCCAGGGCTGCCATATCACATCTTACCTAGGCGGCAAGGAGGGGGCTGTGTTAGAGATGAGTCATGGGCGCCCGTGCAATTAACCAAGAGGGAAGGTTGGCTGGGAGAGGGCAGATCCAGCCCACAGGAGAAGCAGGGGTCCTTCTGGAGGTGGGAACTCGTCTTACCTTCCCACAGAGCCTGGCCTACGCTAGTCGACCTTCGGGGGACTGACTCCCACTCAATGGGGATTTGGTTGTAGGGGAATACGGTAGGATTTATCCTGAAGAGAGTAATAAAAAAATGTTTAAAGGTATTCTGATCTGTAGATTCCATGTAATACCAATCAAAACTCTAGCAAACTTTTTATCTATTTTTATTTTATTCTTTTTTGTATTAGTTTATTTTAAATAAGTAGGCAACAATACAAACACGTACACTTGAATGATGCCTACGTTCTGAAATTTTAAGAGGAACTGACATGAGACGGTCCATCCCTTCCACACTCCTTGAAATACCCATGCACAGGGCCACTAAGGAATGGGTTAGGATGAAGGGAAGGGCACCGTCTCCAGAAAGCCACCCCCCCTCCTCTCCTGGTTTCCACAACACATCATTGTCCTCCTCTGTCACTCTTTACTCTCAGTCACCTTCAGCAAGCTTTAAAAATAGATATTAACAAACTGATTCTAAAACCTATAAGGAAAGCCAAAGGAACTAAAACAGCCACGATTCTAAATAGGTCTCCTTGGACAGATGGGTAGGAGCATGGGCAGAGAGGAAGGTGGGTGATTCTCCAGCATGGCTGGTGAGGGGTGAGGTCCTGGGGTGCCTGCCTCCAATCCTGCTGGATTTTCCCATTTCCTCAGCCACAACCCCTGGCCCCGCACTGTATCTGGTTAGACAACTGAATCTGCAAAATGACTCAAGGCTCCAGTCAGTAATCAAAAACCTAAGGACAAACCAGAAGAAAACCAAAGAGTCTCTGAGCAGTTACCACAGACCCACCCCCAAGCGCCCAAGTCTGCAGTCACTTGGCAAAAGAGCAATGACCTGGCCTTCATTTCTGTCACCAGAGAGGGCCACGTGCTGTGCTGGGGGGGGGGGGCAAGGTCCAACAAGACACCCCAGAGCCCAGTGCTAGGGTGACAAGGGTCCCTGCACCACCACTGAGCATCACCAGCCTCTCAGCACAGAGCTGTCGCCTTCTGTGATAACAAGGGAGATGGCAAGGACCCTGCAGGGCTGCTGTGAGGAAGGCGTGAACACACCTTGTAAAGTGTTAAGTCACACGTGCACACACACACACACGCGCGCCCCTGTGGACTTGAAAAAGCCCCATCTCGTCTGAGATCAGCTCCTGAATAAGAAGGCAGGGATGAGGGGCCTGCACCTGGGGAGGGTTCCACTCACACTGGTGAAGGAAACAGCAGGCTGTGGCGTCAGGAAGGCCTGCTTCTGAGTGCTGGTCCAGCTTCTTCTGGGGAGCACCCCTCCCCACCTGCTGCACCCCCTCAAAGCACAGCCCACTGAGATAAGCTTTCTCAGGGCATCAAGATCTACTCCCCGAAGTGAGCAGGCGCCCAGGCTGCTGGCTCAGACAGAGCTTCACACACCAGGGAGAGTCTGGACCTGATTCTGCAGGTGCTGTAGAACCATGTCACCCAAAGTGTTTTCAGAGAAGAGTGAGGGGACATGAGGGTCTGGAATAAAAGGCTGGTGGCTAAGAGTCAGATAGCCAGTGGGGGAAAGGGTGCAGAGAAGGTTCCAACTGTAAGATTGTCCTGTCTGAACAAGGCAGCCATGGGGTGGAGAGGAAGCAACGGGGTAGAGACTGAACGCAGAGTTGGGAGGATGTGGAAGCCAACAGGTACTGGAGGAGAGCGCAGGGCAGAGAGCTGCGTGTGAGGCATTACCTGTGCTTCTCGCCTTCCTCCTCCCCTTCTCTGAGCTGCTTGGTCTTTGGCTCCCCATCTTCCTTGTCCTGCAAAGGAAGGGAGAAAACGAGCTGCTCAAATTAACACTCCTTCCAGGAGCTAGACAGCCTGGCCAGGACCAGCTTGGCATTCCAGCCTCCAAGCGGGGCACATGCCTGCTGCAACCGACGGGGCACAATGCTGGAGCCACAATTCCCACCCCTCAACTCCCTGAGCAGAATTTAAAACCCATGACCCTGGGCTTCCCCAGTGGCGCAGTGGTTGAGAATCTGCCTGCCAATGCAGGGGACACGGGTTCAAGCCCTGGTCCGGGAAGATCCCACAACTAAGCCTGTGCACCACAACTACTGAGCCCACGAACCACAACTGCTGAAGCCCACGCGCCACAACTACTGAGCCCACGCGCCTAGAGCCCGTGCTCTGCAACAAAAGAAGCCACTGCAATGTGAAGCCCGCGCACCGCAACGAAGAGTAGCACCCACTTGCTGCAACTAGAGAAAGCCCAGGCACGGCAACAAGGACCCAATGCAGCCAAAAATAAATAAATTAATTAACAAAACAAAACCATGATCCCAGCCCAGGCCCAGACCAGGGTGGCCCTCAGAGAACACTAGCAGGAAGAGCTGGAAGGTCTTAGGTGGTGAGAGATGATGCTGGTCAGTGCCGCCGAGGGCCCACGCTGGCAGGCCACCAGCCACCCTCATGTGTCGGGAGAGTCACCAGCAAGCAGAGCAGCACAAAAGCTCAGGTCTCCTGACCGCCACCCCCTGCCTTCCAGGCCAGAGGCCTCTCCAGAAACACCTATTTGGTTCCCTTTAGGAGCAGCATAACTCGAATTAGGACCAGGCTTGTAACAGGTTCACTCCTGCAATGCATTCAGGGGGACGGAGGGAAGGGGAATTAGTTTGAAGTTTCCATGGGAAAAATTTCTAAATGTGGTTATCTTCCTCTTCCCCCTTCCCCACCTCTTTGTAAGTCTAGAGAAGCCATGTTCCTCTCAACCCTGACAGAGTGTGCTTGCTCTCAGGTGCGCCGAGGGCCCAGCAGAAGGACACCCCCATGCTGCTTCCACCTGCAGCAGGAAACACCTTCCTGGGCTTTCTTCCTTACCATGTGACCACTGCAGTTGGATCAGACCTGCCAGCAGACTAACGAACATGGAGGGCGTGCACTGGGTGTGCTCTCGCATGGCCCACGCCCCCAGTGTCTGTCCTGAGAAAATCTGGGACAGAGCCCTGCCCGGGGTCTCCCTGCGTGCCAGGGCTGGCCCTCCAGAGGGGATCAATGTGCCCCTGATAACTGGCCATGACCTGCCTTTGACTTGCTGGAGCATGTTCCGAGGAGACACTTGGAAGCCCCTGCCATGGGGGACCTGCTGCAATGGAGAAAAGAACATATAAATTGTAAGTAAAATAGCTCCTTGTACCACCCCTCCTAGAGATTTGTTTCTGTCACTGACAACGGCCTCCCCGAGAGTGGCATTTGCATTATGAGTCACTTCCTGCCAGTGCTCATCGTGGAGACCCTGGAAACCACCAGACTGCGCCATTCGTTGGCCACACACCTATGGGCAAGGAGACCACCCAAACCAGGCTCGGAGTCCTGGACGAGAGAAAGGTTTCTGTGATGTGAATAGAGCAAGATGTTCCCCTGGCTCTCTCAACCCAGGGCGGCTCAGTCTCCTGGGGATGAGGCAGCAGGAACCACAACAGCTACATGAGTGAGGCCAACATGGGTCTGTGGGGTGGGTAGGGGGCTTCCTACCTTCCTACTAAGGGGTGGGCAGAATTTGGGTGTTACAGGATGGGGAGACAGGAACAGGAAGGGCACTCCCAGAGGGGAGCAAGCTTGAGCAAAGGCGGGGTGTGGTCTGAAGAACACACAGGTGGTTGGAGCAGCAGGCAGGACGCAGGTGAATTCAGGTAAGGCTGTCAAGGGGTGGGGCCGATCACAGAGGGCTCTGGCCAGTGTTCCAGGGCAACGGGAGCAGAGCTGCTGGAGGAAGGACCAGAGGCCTTTCCCAAGAGCCTGCTGAAGGGCTGGGCAGGGAGGCCCTGGGGCAGAAGCATTTGTTTGGTGATGGCCAAAGAGGTAAGGGGAGCAGGCGTACAAACTCTCAACTGAGAAACATGTTAAGGCTCCCCACATGGCTCCCAGGCTGCATGCACCCCTCCCTGACAAATGCTAGTGATCACGGGACGCCAGAAGCCAGGACATAGGAACTAAAAGCTCCTTCCTAATTGCCAGCCAGTGGACTCCCTGATGGCCAGAGGTCCTGCAGCAGGGGAAGAAGGTGGCAGACACCTCCCCTTGGTGAGAAAGGACAGAGGTGGAAGAGCAGCAAAGGCTCAGCTTTCCCCCGAAGTGGGCTGATGGGCAAGACCACAGGAAGGCTTCTTTCCATGAGGGCCCTGTTAACCTGGGCCAGCTGGAGGCAGAGGTTGGGGACTGTGGAAACAGCCTTTGGGAGCAACTCCTTTGCAAACACCATGCACGTTCACAGCCCCTGAGCAAGGGCAAACTCAGCAGCGCAGCTGCCACCACCCTCCTGGGGTCCCGGAGACACTCAAGTGTCTCGGCAAAGGCCAAGTTATTCATTAATGAGAAAACACCCAATGATCTAAATGACATTTAAAAAACATGCCCCGCAGTCTGGTGGGCCGTGCAGACTGCTGAGGTTAAGGAAGACCCCAGCCTGGGAGGCTGTGCAAGAGCAGGGGCTCAAGAATGGTACCCATATGTGCGTGGAGCCGGAGCCGGTGAACAAATGAACAGGCCACATAAGTGCAGGGACGAGGCACGCTCCAGTCGGCCCACTCAAAGGCAACTCAGGTAGCACGGTGAGCATCTCTGAGCAGGGAAATGGCTTTGGGGCAACCCTGGCCTAGGTCACAAGGCAGGACTTGCACTGCTTGGGACAGTGGTAGGAGGCACTGACCAGTTTCACGGCCCACCCAGCCTGAGAGACTCGAAGGCCCTCAGAACTGGAGGGCTCACAGGACCACCGCCTTCCGAGTCCTCAAATCAACCCATGGGGGAAGCTGGCAAATGACCGCCACGGAAAGGAAAGATTGTCCCAAGGTCACAGAATCTGTCAGTGGTAGCTGGGGTTCTGGATCAAGGTCCTCCTGAACTCTTGCATTTTTGCCAAGGAGACAGGAGAGGCACTGAGTTTCTAAAACCAGCTCTGAACCTAGTCACCTCTCCCATGCTCCCCTCACAGTTCAGATTTGGCCACGTGCATTCAGACCAGTCACAGCCAGCCTGGGCCTAGGTCTAAGCCCTGGAGGACACCCATGGGAGTGCAGGCAGGGCCCGAGGTACACAGCATCCCAGGGAATCTAGAGACATCTCACCCACCCCCAGACCCTTAAATGTAACTCGCTGCCTCGTCCCGCCTACACACACCCTTCCCCAATCTCCCGCCTTTCTCCCTCCTTCCAACCCCATGTTCTGTCCCACCCTGATAGGTCCCCACCACAGCCAAGCCCACAGCTATTCCCCCCACCCTTGCCTGCCGCCATCTACCCGCTACACTCTGGAGAACACAGCAGCCTGCTGCACCCTCCTCCTCTTTCTAATCCATCTCCCCTACATCTCTCTCCACCTTATCCATCCACGTGGACGGAGGGTGTCCTCTGCTCAAAGCTCTCATTGGTCCCCATACCCTCAGGAACAGCATTCTCCTCAAGGTGCAGCCTCCCAAGGCCTCAGCACTCTCCCTGTAGCCCATCCATACTGGCCTTGTCCAGAATACCCTGACACCGGACCCTCTGTCCCAAATCCTGATCTGTCCGTTCTGACTACCCCGAACAAAGCCCACCCTCTGGCCAGTTCTGGACTCCAGCTCAAAGGCTACCTCCTCAAGGCAGCCTTCTGAGGTTCCCAGGCAACAGGCTCTGTCACTCCTCTGGGCCCAAGACACAAGCCTGTTGTCATTCCTACTCATCATCAGGCCTCTGTGTCCCTTCCAAGTCCCTCTCAGTGTGGAGACGTCTCCTAGAGCTCTTGTAGGCGTAGCCATGAGCCTGGACTACATCACCTTCATTAACTCTGTGCTAACTTAACTACCACTCTCTCCACCAACTCCAGAAGAGCCAAATTCTTAGAACACTGGTGGCTGGAGAGCAGGAAAGCCAAGGCCTGGACTGGGGTCCTCCCCACAGCCCGCCTGCATGTTACTGGAGGTACCCCACATTTCTGACCCCGGCCCAGGTTTCCACACCTAGGCCCTGCCCCTGCTCTCACCTCCCTCAGAGCCCACAGGAGGAAGGGGCCTCTGAGGCAGGACTTCAGGGCCTCTCAAAAACAGCTCTGCCCCAAACAGAGCCTGACCGACCTGTTTCATAAAATTAGCGTTGTGCAAGATTGGTGTTATTTCTTCTTTAAATATATGACAAGACTTCATCTTGGCCTGAAGTTTTCTTTGTGAGGTTTTAGGTATGGGGCTCATTAGATTTTCTATTTCCTCCTGAGTCAGTCTTATTATATCGTGTCTTTCAAGGAATATCCATTCATACTGAATTTACTGGCATAAAGTCGCTTATAATATTCCCTTATTATCCTTTTTTAAAAAATTTATTTATTCATTTTTGGCTGCATTGGATCTTCATTGCTGTGCGCGGGCTTTCCCTAGCTGCAGTGAGCAGGGGCTACTATTCGTTACAGTGCGCGGACTTCTCATTGTGGTGGCTTCTCTTGTTGCAGAGCACGGGCTCTAGGCACACAGGCTCAGTAGTTGTGGCACATGGGCTCAGCAGTTGTGGCTCGTGGGCTCTAGAGCACAGGCTCAGTAGTTGTGGCACACGGGCTTAGTTGCTCTGCAGCATGTGGGATCTTCCCGGACCAGGGCTCGAACCTGTGTCCCCTCCATTGGCAGGTGGATTCTTAACCACTGCACCACCAGGGAAGCCCCCCTTATTATCCTTTTAATGTCTGTAGGATCTGTGGTGATATCCACTGATATTGATAATTTGTGTTTTTTCTCTTTCCTTATTAGACCAGCTGAAGATTTATCAATTTTGGGACATGTCCAGACTTGGTGTTTTTTTTCGTTTTTGTTTTTTTAATTTTTTGGCCACGCCAGGCGGCATGCAGGATCTTAGTTCCCCGACCAGGGATCGAATCCATGCCCCCAGCAGTGGAAGTACGGAGTCTTAACCACTGGAAGTCCCAAGACTTGGTGTTTTAACTCCGTGTTTGCTCCTCAGTCCCCTCTCAGAAGGAGCCCTCACTAGCTGAATTCACCTGCCTCTGGATGGTATACAAAATGGGGGGCGGGGAGATCAATCCATACTTGCTGCCTGAATGTAGGGCGACTACCAGAAGTAGCTCAATTAACCACCAGAAATGTAGAAAAGCAGGGGGAGAAGGGAGGCTGCTGCATCTCCTCCTGCTGACCTCCCCACCCAGGCAAAGACAAGGGTCCCTCTTCCCTTGTACCCCTGGACCCCTTTGTGTGCTGGGTCTGCCTTAGACACAGGATAAAGGAAACAAGAACCCTGCCCACAAGGAGCTCAAGGAGCAGGTTTAGACAATGGTAACTGTGCCAAGAGTGAGGAGGAAAGCTTCATTCAATGTTTTGTATACTTGGAGAATCGGCAAGAACAGGTGTTGTCAGGGAAGGAGGTTACCCTTCAACTCAACTCTAAATGTCAAATGGGGACTTGCCAAGTGGCTAAAGAAGGCAGAACATTCCTGGGAATGGTACTTGCCTGGCAGACATGAGAGCAGAGCAAGGGCACTGATAAGACCTATAGGGCAGACCCAGGTGGCTGGCCCACCCAAGACTGCGGGGGTCAGGAGTAGAGGTGGGCTGACAGGGTCTTCCTCCAGTGCTCTGGGTGGGCGGAGGCTGATGCTTGGAAAGGCACTTTGGCAGCCTGGAGAGTGAGTGGTGGGAGGGGACGGAGACTAGAAACCAGGTGAGATGCTCCACTCCCAGCCTGGACCTGTCCCTACCTGTTCTTTGTGCGTGTGCGCTGGGGAGGGTGGTTAAGAGTAACTGAGGGTCGGGTGGGTGCCATCAGGGGCAGATGTGCCGAGGCAGGGGCGCTTGCTTTGAGGGGACAAGGAACAAGCCCCTCCCTCATCCGAAGAGGAGCTGCTGCCTGGGGCTCTCCCTTCCAGAAGAAAAAGAGGCAGGAAAGGGTTAACAGAGAGACACTTCAACTTCTGGTCTAGGTTCCTCCCACCATGAGACCATTACTGAAGCAGCTGGAGAGCCAACAGAAACTCACAGGTACAGAAACACTTTCCAGTGCCCAGGCAAACATGCCTCATTAGCTCTGAGTATGCCTGGGGTACTGTCCATGGAAACAGCCCTTCTGTTCAACAATCAAGAGAACAGGCTCCAAACCCTGGTTCCCTAAGAAGAGGTGAAACTGGCCCCGGTTTGAGCCTTTCCAGTTCCAACTTGGCCCAGGGTGGGGAAAAGTCAAAGAGACATGGCACAGATGCCAGGAAGTGGGGAGCAGGAAGGCACTAACAATGCTGAGGGCAAACCTGGCAGGTTTCACAGTATCACCCTGCTGCCCATCCTCAGAGCCAGGGCAGCCCCATGTGGGGCAAAGGGACTTCCTGTCGGGTGCAGCTGCAGCCGGAGCTGTGCTCCAAGGGCACTTAGCGGGCAGGGCAGTCACCCAGAGTCTGACTCACCCTGAAGATGCAATGATAAGCCCTGGGCCGAACACCACCACACCTGGGCACAGAAACTGAATGGCTCTCTACTGCCCAGAGACCAGGGAAGGGGGTGGGGAGGGGAGGTTCCAACAGGCAGCTTGGGCAGCAGGGCCCCTGACTCTGGGCCCTGGCACTCAGTTTGCTGCTGGGATGGCCTGGCCGGTGTGCCCACTGCTCAGTAGGCGGAGAGATCCTTGAAGGCAGATGCTGGTCTTAGCCACCTGTACCCGTGGGCCTGACACCGCCTACAGCAGGCACAGCACAGTGGTTGAGCTCATGGGCTCTGGATGGGAATGTGTCTGGCAAGCCCGGCTCAATTTCACCTTGCTGTGTGACCTTGGGCAAGCCATTCAATCTGTCTGGCCTGGGTTTCCCCATGTATGAAAACCAGGACTATCATACCAACATCATGGCAATATTGCAAGAAAGAAATGACCAGGGAGGAAGGAGGAAGGTCTGTGGCTTGGGTAACAGGACAGCAGACCCTGAGGGGCAGGGAGAATCGGGCCAGGGCAAGAAGGGAAGGGCCGCAGAGAAACCATGAGGCCACAGGCCCAGACTGTTGGCACCTGCAGAGGTCACGGTAAGTTTTCACTTTGTTTTCACCAGGCTTTCTCTGCAATTCCGAGACGGGCAGTATGATAACATCTGCTCCACGAAGACGACGTCAGAAGACATGTCAGACAATCTGTACAGGGGGAACAGGTCTTCTGATTCCCCGTTCAGTGCTTCACCAAGGATCAGAGAGTTCAGAAGGGGAGGGTGGGTCCAGAGCTGAGAGCCACTGCTCTCCTGTGGGTGTGGACATTCCCTAAAGGCTTGTGAGCGGAGAGAACAAAGCGAACAAAGCTCGCAGGGAGTTGAGGGCTGGGAGAACAGAAAGGGAGCGGGAGATAAGGACTGCAGATAAGAGCCGGAACTAGGTCAGTGGCGATGGGATAGAACAAGGGGGTGCCTGAATGCTGCGAGGGGACAGGAAGAAGTCAGGGACGACTGAGGTCCTGACCCTGACTCACTGGGAGAATGAAGGCGCCTTTAACAAAAAAGGTGGCAGTGCTTAGGCGACAAAGAGAAAGGGTGCGGCAGCTTTCAGGATGACCAGGGTTGAGGCCTAATGCTGGAGTCTGGCGATGGCCGGTGCAGACAATGGCTGAGGCTCCAGTGCCTGTCAAGGTGTCCTCAGCAGCAGAAAATGGGCCCACTCCTCAGGAGAGGCAGGGCCGGCTCCACCACTGATACCCCATCCCGAGGCCCAGGCAACGGCATGCATGGCCTTGCCCCAGATGACTGCTGACGACCTGCGTGTGGCAGACTAGTGTGGGGAGGTGGCCCCAAGCCAAGTCGGGTCCTATTCTTGCCACAAGTGCAACTGGGGAACCAGTCGTGCTCAAAGAGGGTGGCAGATAACCCCTCCAGCAGACTATTAGTCAACAAATATTGACTGGCTCCCTCCTGCTAGGTACTCCACACTGGCCGAGGAGAAAAAAAGAACAAGTAGGCACCTAGTGTTCACAGACCAGGGTGGGGACTCAGTCTGGGTCCATGCACAGGATTCCAGAGGTCCATGATCAGACACACACACACAGGCCAGGTGTGCAAAGGCTCATTTTTCTGGAGTAAGAATCCACAGCTCTTCAGATTCTCAAGGGGGTGACGACCCAGAGGAGGAAAGGGAAGGTGACAACAGCATGGTGGGGAAGGAGGTTCTTTGGGTGGCACTTGAGGTATCTGGGGAGGCTCTCCAAAGGAAGTACAGTACCACCTGTCTTGCATTTTATTATTTTTATCTTTTTAAATTAATTAATTTATTTTTGGCTGCGTTGGGTCTTCGTTGCTGCACGCAGACTTTCTCTAGCTGCGGCAAGCGGGGGCTACTCTTCATTGTGGTGCGGGGGCTTCTCATTGCGGTGGCTTCTCTTGTTGCGGAGCACGGGCTCTAGGTGCGCAGGCTTCAGTAGCTGTGGCACATGGGCTTCAGCAGTTGTGGCTCACGGGCTCTAGAGCACAGGCTCAGTAGTTGTGGCGCACGGGCTTAGTTGCTCCGCGGCATGTGGGATCTTCCCGGACCAGGGCCTGAAGCCGTGTCCCCTGTATTGGCAGGTGGATTCTTAACCACTGTGCCACCAGGGAAGCCCTCTGTCTTCATTTTAAAGGCTGAGTGGGAAGAGGGGCTGGGGGATGGGCAGCAGAGGGAACAACTATCACTGTGAGTGTGCACAGGGTTGCTAGGGCCCTTCCACTGCTCCCACATCCCCTGCAGGAAAGCCTTTGGAAGGTCACACTGAGGGCAGAGCAAAGACCAGTCCCCTCCTTTCCTTCATACACAGTCAGCCTGGACCAGTTCCTTTGGGCAGCCAGGCAAGACTCCCAGCTCCCGCCCAGACACCTGTAGGGGGCACTGTGGTTTGCAGGAAGCCAGGCAGCAGGACTGGACAGGCCGGAAAATCACTCTCCACTGCTTACCAACGGTGAGACTGTGGGCACCTGCAGGACCTCTCCGAGGCTCTTGTTCCCTCCCCTGTTAAAGTGGGGCTGGTGCTATGTCACAGGGTGTTTGAGGATTAAACAAGCTAACTTGGGGTCCACCATCTGGTACAGGACCCCCCATGACACCCATTATGGGAAACAACCTGCTGGCATCCTGGGGTGTTCCGAGTCCTGCCATCCATCAGCAGTGAGCCTAACTCTTGCTGCATCCTCCTGGGGAACCAGATGTTCCCTCTCCTTCCCCCGCCACCACCTGCTTGCCTGACCCCTCAATATCCTTTTCTGATAGTGCTTCTTTATTTTCTGCCAAGTTTCTGTAAATGACAAAATTTAATTTTTAAAATTGAGACTCAAATTAAGAATGACCTGTCTGACTCCTTCAGGGGCCCCAGGCTGGAAGAGCAGATACCACATCTGTGAGGCTTCCCTACAGAAACCTTGTTCTGCACCCACCACAAAACTCCACGGCAGCTGAAAGATGGTTGGTGGGTTACAGCACTTTCCCCTGGCTGTGCGGGCTGAAAGTTACACCCCTTTTTAGCAGAGGGCATTCTTCCCAGGCAGGCCCTCTAATGATAACTGTCCCAGACATTCGATTTTACCTGGAGTTGCCTACAAGAGATTTTGTTTATCACCTGTCTTCCTGCCTAGATTCAAGCTTCAAGAAGCCTGTCCATCACTGTTCCCCAGCACCTGGCACATGACAGCAGGGTAACAATAGCCAATGAATGAATTGACAACTTGGGGGGAGACAGGATGCACATGTTAATTCCTCCGCTTACAGATGAGGTTCTCCTCCCCAAGTTGGTTGTCTAAGCCTCCAAACAGCGCCCGTGCCTCAGGCATCACTAGGCTTGTGATGTCGGACCCTACACTCTTTCCGTCAGTTTGAGGAGACAGACAACTGGAAGCCCACTTCCCTGCCTCTACACACACAGTTCCTTCTACCAACACATCCGCTTGTTCACCGCTAAGCTGTCTGTTCTATCCTCCCCTCTGACAATTACCCGCGCCTCTGCTTCTTTCCCAGAGAATGAGGGCAAAAATCTCAACCGTGCCCACTCCCTAAGAGAGTGGTAAGAATCAAATCTGACTAGGTTCCATAAAATTAGAAGACTTCCCAATAAAAGGTGAGCTCTGGGGAGGGCTGGACCCAATTGTTATTCAACTCTGTTCTACTGTATTTCCTACAACAGCAGTTGTAACAGTATGCCAGGCAATTGATTATTCAATTAATTGAAATAACATTTAAATTAATCAGCATAAAAATTTAATAAGGTCAATACCGCTTTCTCCTTTCACAGATAAAACTGGAGGCCCAATGCTGTTACTATTAAGTAACCCACCCAGAGTCACACTGCTTGGGGTTGCCAGCGCCCAAAGGGTGGCATGGGCCCCATGCCTAAGTGGCTCCCCCACAAAGCCCAGCCCTCTGCTCTGATCCTACTCCCACCCACCTCAAATACACGGGTGGTCTCACTGGCATCCAATGGCACTCAGCATCACATTACAGGGCTGATATCTCTTCCCGGTGACATTTCAGAGAGACATGACCAAACCATCAGGAGCCCCACATACAGACATTTCTGGGCCAGGAACTCCAATCCCAGGAAAGCACCAAAGGAGACAAAAGAGCAATGTATGTAGAGGCATTCACAGCTGTGTTTCTCATAACAGGCAGAAGTGGAGCCAGGAGGGAGATGTGACCTGCCGGACACAGTGAGGCAGGCCAGCTGCTCGCTGAAGTAGCAACCTGATGGGCATCACCGTGAGATAGAATAGGACTATGAGGGGTGTGGAGCCCACACACGTAACCATGAGTGAGACCACGGCAACACCTGACGCAGAATGGTCACAGACTTCACAGGCTCACACAGCAGGGCTGTGGGCAGTGCTTCTTCCGTTTCCTTTAATTCTGTTGTCAAAATGACTTAATAACAAAATGATTTAAAAACAAGAGTGACACGAGGAACCCAGCTGCCTGTGGCTCACTGCCTGACTGTACTCACACCATAAACAGACTCTCCTGACCTTCACCTGGCTCAACAGGAAAGCAGGAAACCATGGGTGGCCCTCAGGCCCAACACAGTCCAGTCAATCTTTAATGACCTTTCTCAAGCTTAAAAAAAAAAAAAGCAAAAACTAAAAACCCAGCATTGGTGGGGAAAGAAGAGGATAGACTGAGGCCTGCACACACCAGCGTCCCTGTGCGCCCAGGGACACGCCCCGCAGTCACACTACAGGCCGAGGGGCCTCCAATCAGGCCAAACATCTCCTGCTGAATAATCAGCGTGAAAATTTCAGTTAAGAACTTAACTGATGGCAAACGATGAGGTTACCTCCCCTCCCTTCCCCCTGCCCCACCATTTCCCTTTAGTGGAAGGAGGGGGAAAACGTTTCCCCTGCCATAAAGCAGAACTCACAACCACCAGGACTTCCTCACCATGCTAGACTCACAGCTGAAACAAGAGCAAGCGAATCCCAATGGCAAATGATAAGGTCCCTGAAGCTCCCCTGCCCTGGTATGGGACAGCCTCACATGGCACTGCGGGGGGAGCTGGCCTGGAGCCCCCTCCCTATCGCATCACAGGGGACAGCCAGAGTCACCAGGCACGGGGAATGGGGGGCCCAGACGATCAGTTGTGGGGAATGGAAGAGCCACCCGGAAGCTCAGGTCCTGAGGACACGCCGCTGGTGTCTGACCCTCTTCAGATCCGCAGGGCTCAAGAGCACACAGGCCTCCCCCTTGCACCTGAACTCTGGCTGGTGGGCGGGATTCTGAGGCGGAGTCCCGAAGGGAGGTCCCAGGGAGCCTATCTCCTGTGTGTTCACCATCCCTGGATCCAGTGGAAGCAGCAAGCAAGGGTCTGAAAACCCCAGTGAATGGCCCCTGAAATGACAGCCTTCCACACGCCCCACACACACCTAAGCACATGTGCCTGTTCACACCGATGCTGGGTGCCCCCAAGTGGTTCCCCAACAGCCACCAACCGGACATCAGGGCTCCTGTTACCAACATCACGTGGCTGGCTTATTAAAAGCCTGTGATCGACTAACACGAGCAGCTCTTCTCCACGTGGACAGGTGTCAAAGCAACCCCAGTCCATGCCTGAACAACAGATTTTGGAAACTTAACTGTCTTAGTAGACTTCACACACAGTGAAGTTGATCTTGCTGACATCGCTGCTGCCTGCAGACGTTTAAATAAGCCCCTGAACTCCTCCCAAAGGGCAGGTCTGCTTTTCCTTCAGAAAAATCTCAGCCCAACCAACTCCCAAGTCCATGTGCCTGCCACATTGCTTCATTTCTTCATTCGAATGTTTACAGAGTGCCTCTGGGTCTTGTCACCTGGCAGACAAAAAGGTGACTAAGATGTGATTGCTGTCCTCAGGGACTTGAGGGGCAGGTGAACAGGGAAGCAGACAGGTGAACGGAGAGTCCCCACACAGCGAGGCCGTGAATTCCTGGGTGCTAGGGGAATGCAGAGTGACTAACAGCTGAGGGGAAGACAAAACCTCAGCTCACCTGGAGGAACACTCAAGGCAGAGCAGGCATGGCAGGGAGCGCCGGAGTTACTGGAAGGAGTGGATGTACTGAGGCTGGGCCTTGTGTCCATGGAGAGGGCAGAGACCCCCAAGGTGCACCTGGAGGAGGGACCCAGCATAGGAAGGCCTGCCCCATGGGCTACAGACTTTATCCCATGAGCACTGAGAAGCCAGTGAAAGGACAGGCAAGGAGGTGGCAAAAATGTGCTGAGAGTGTTATTTATAAAGAACATTCAGAAAGGGCCAGAAAGTGCAGGGCTCACTGGTTGAGGCCACTGGAAAAACAAGCCACATATGGGTTCAAAAAGCCACCTCCTTACCCCAAGGATGGCAGATGGCAGCTGCCTCTGAGTCTGTCTGGAGGGATAGACTCTTCCAGCTGCACGGTACCATGCTGTGCTTGCAAAGCTGCCCACACTTCACTCAGGCACACAGGGCCTCTTGTCCCCACAACTACCCTGGGATCAGGCGTTATCATCCCGCCCAAACAACAAGGTTCGTAACAACTAAGGAACTTACTCAACGGTTCACAGCTAATAAAAGACAGGTCAGCATTTAAACTGAAGTTCCTGATTGCATCATGCTTCCAAAACTCAAATAAATAGCCTCAAAGCTTGGGTGTGCTTTCTGCACAGTAGCCAGAGAAGTGTGACCATGTCCATTACCAAGTGAGAAAAGTAACAAAACCATAAACTGTTAGGGCTGCAAAGACCTCAGATATCATCCGGTACAACATGAACTAGATCCAGTGGCCCAGGGAGGGTGTTAGAAATCAAACTGACCACATCAGAATCTTCCACTGTAAGACCCAGGAATCTGAATGTTTCAAGAGCCTGCCCACTCCCAGGTCATGATTCTACCACATGGCCCGATTCAGGAGCTTCTGAGTCAGACCACATCCCTCCTCTCAAAGAGGCTGACCCACGGGAGGAAGTGACCTGTATGATGCCACCCCAAGCTGCCTGAGTGCCTACTGTGGTCACCAGGGTGGGTGGGCTCTGGATCAGAGCAGGCAGGATGAGAAGAAACACAGAAATCTCTCATACAACACAGACATCCTGAGCGCCACAAGAGACCCAAGTAAAGTACAGGACAAGAAGGGCAAGAGCTAGGGCTAACCTAGACCTCAGGTCTCTGGACTTCAATTTGACTGGTATGTTGTCTATTTTACCATGTTGCCTGGAGCCATGGAGGAAGGTGACTGGAACTTCAATTCCCAAGTCATTCTATGGGCTGCCGAATGCCCACGCCCCTCCCTTACTTGGGAAGGCTCCACATGGAGCCTCGAGGGAAGAAGAGCCAGCTGCAGCCTATAAAGTGCCCCCCACTCACTGTCCCAGCTGTGGGGAGGCGCCAGCAGCACAGACTTCTCTCTGGCGGCATCGGTAGCAGAGCAAGCTGCGGTGTCTAGTACTTGAGAGCAAGCCATTTTCCTGTGAAATGCTGGGCTTCTTTCTGACTGCGAACCTCCAAGGTAGGCTCTGCTCTCTCTTTTTTCAAAAATGAACAAACAAACCAGTCAGAGTAGATTTCTGTTGCTTGCAACTAAGTACCCTAGCTTCATGTGACCACTTACAGCCATAGCCTAACAATAATTATGGGCATCACTTTAAGCATTCCAAGTTTCTTAAATTCCCTGACTCATCTGATCCACAGGGAGACCCTGGATGCAAGCAAGGCAAAGGTTCTGATGCCTAGCTTGCAAATGGAGAAGCTGGGCTCAGGATGTAAAGTGTTCTGTGGACTGGGTCCCAGCATTCCCCCAAGTCCAACACAAAGGCCAATGGGTGATGCAGGCAAGCCAAGGTGCTCACCTGGCCTGGGGTTCCTCTCACCATCCTTCCATCCCAAGCTGGAGCTGAGCTTGAAATGTGCAGGGTCCCAACACTGGCACCCCAGTTCAAAAAGCAAATTCTTTACAAGTCAATTCCCAGGCAAGTCAGCGGTTTACAGAGCAACAAAGTGCGCTGAAGCTCCTAGGAGACTAGAAGCTATTTTAACCTCTGATCAGCTGCTTCTCAGAGTGTCACGGTCTGAGAAGTAAAGGTAAGACAGCTGTGTCCTCGCTGGTGTGATCTCCAAGTGATAAAAATCCTAATTGAACCAAATTTAAACTACAAGCCAGAATTGGCACATTTATTTGTTGCGGAAAATATCGCTTAAACAAGGTCTTTTGGTCTTCACCTACACATATTTCCTCTGGAAGCAAAGCCTTTTTTTCTTTTTAACCACGTGCTGGGCTGAAAGGTTGAGAAGGCAGAAGCACACAAGGAAGCCATGCTGTGGGACTACGCTGAGTTCTTGAGCTTCTCAGAGCTGCACTCTCCAAAACTGCAGAGGGGCGTTAAATGAGGGAGCGTATGTGATGTGTGCAGCTCTGTGCTACGGCCGCACCGAGAAGTCCTCGATCAGTAGGCGCCAACACGGTGATGACTGACGGTGGGGCCGGATGCTCTCACCTGCACCGTCCGTGTGAGGCCCCGAAATTCTACCGCCCAAGTGAGGCCTGCTCCCCCCACCCCATCCCTGAAAGGGGTCATATGACAGATCCCCACACGCATGCCTCTCCCCTCCCCTCACTTCATCTAGAGGAGGACTGATCCCTTGCCCTTGAGCTGACCTCACTTTAGAAGGGCACATCCATCCCGTGTGCAGAGGACATGAGTCCAGGTCAGGAAAGCTAGTCACAGTGGGAGGGTGAACTGAGGCAGGAGCTTCTCCTCAAAGTCAGACACCTCCACACGTGCCAGTTGTGCTCCAGCCCCTCACCTTCTCCCAGGCCTCCAGACTGCCTTCCACTCAATCCCTCCTCAAGTGTTTTCTCAGCACCTCTGCTGGGTCAGTTATGCTGCCTGGGGCACAAAGCCAACCAATAAGACACAGCGGGGAAAGCAATTCACACTGGGCTCAGGACTCCCTCCTCCATGCAGCCCATACCCTGCTGCAAGCCCTCCCTCCAGGAGGCTCACAGCTCTCTCAGACACCCCTCCCGTCCCTCCGCAATGCACAGCAGTACGCAGTATCATAACTGGTGTGCGCGGGTCTGTCACCCCACTGGGCCCAGCCTCACTGATATCGGTCCCCAAGCTCTTCACAAGCCCAGCACACAGCCGGTGCTCCTCAGTAAGAGGAAGGACAGCGGTTGCAAAGAAGGGCTTGGAAACTTACGCCTCGCCCCAGAGAGCCCAGGCCTCAAGCCCCACTCTCTAAGGAGTCATGGACTCCTGGACCCGGGGCAGGAAAGTCCTGCTCTCACCAAAGGACTGCCTCTCCCAGCTATCCAACACACAGGTGCTTCTTCTTTAGGATTCAAACTGCCCTGCCAGAACTGGAGTGTGGCCCTGCCCTGAACACAGGGTGTGGGGGGAGAGGGAGTGCCATCCTTGAAAGGACAAATGTTTTCTGCTCCAGCCATTCACATTTTCTCTAGACAGAGCAGCTCTTGAGAGCCCTGAATCAAAACAGCCCTGGAGTGTGGATTTTACTGGCCACGGGGCCTCATTACCACAGCAACTGTTTTTCCTCTTGGAATTCTTTCAAGAGTACAAGCTGTTGCTTCCCTCAAAAACAAAACCGGGGAGAAGCCAGGGCACCGAGGAGTAAGGGAAGGCCCTGAAAGAAGGAGGGCCAGACGTGACCAAGCCACAGCAAGCTCTGCCTTGGGGTCTCCCAGATCTCTGCAATGGCTTAGCAACTAGAAATGGCGAGTCCCTCCCAGCTGTTTAGGGTTGTATGTGTTGGGGGTTGGAGAGGAGACAGTGTTGAGGGTGTGGGGTATGGTTCATGTGTGTGTTTTGGGGAGTTATAGGATGTGTAGAGGTGTGGGATGGAGGTACTGAGGGTTGAGAAGGCAGTGGGAGTGGGTGTAGTCTGGCGGGTTGCTGTGTGGGGTACGTGGGGAGGGGCTGGGGAAGTGTGAGGAGATGTGGGATACGATGATGTAAGGGAGTGAGCGGGGGTTGGAGGGTGTGTGTGTGGGGGTGCTTCCCTGGTGGCACCGTGGTTAAGAATCCGCCTGCCGATGCAGGGGACACGGGTTCGAGCCCTGGTCCTGGAAGATCTCACATGCCGCGGAGCAACTAAGCCCATGAGCCACAACTACTGAAGCCCACAAGCCTAGAGCCCGTGCTCTGCAACAAGAGAAGCCACCACAATGAGAAGCCTGCACACCACAACGAAGAGTAGCCCCCACTCACCACAACTAGAGAAAGACAGCGCAGAGCAATGAAGACCCAATGCAGCCAAAAACAAATAAGTTAAAAAAAAAACGAACATGGGGGAAAGTTGGGGAGGGATAAATGGGGAGATTGGGATTGACAAATACACGTTAATATATATAAAATAGGTAACTAAGAAGAACCTACTGTATAGCACAGGGAACTCTACTCAATACTCTGAAATGGCCTACCTGGGAAAAGAATCTAAAAAAGAGTGGACACATGTATATGTATAACTGATCAGTTATATGTATACTGATTCACTTTGCTGTACACCTGAAACTAACACATCATTGTAAATCAATTATACTCCAATAAAAATTTTAAAAATAATAACAAAGAACACAAATTGCATTTCAATTCTGTATTACAATACTTAGTACTATGGAGCAACCACATCCCGGTCCAAGTGTTAGCAGGAGCGAATTTAAAACATACAGCCCGAGTTTGAAACAGCTGACCTAGAAGCAACTGTTCGAGGCAACTCATATTTCTAGTCAGAACACCCCAGTCAGTTGGTCCAGAACATGGAGAGAGTGGATGGCAAGTCCAAGCAGCTTTGGGGAGCCAGGCTCAGCAGGTCCCTGCCCTCTGTGTGAGTCCGTGGTCTGGTGCACAAAGCCAAGGGGTTCAGAGTCATGGGACAAAGAACACCCAGGACAACTGCCAATGGCATGAAATATCTAAATGCTATGTTAAAATAAGTTTGAGTTGTCCCTGCCCCAAGGAGCTGCCTGTCTACTGAGCGGCTGGCATGAACTGGGACTCAGTAACATTCAAAACAAAAAAAAATTAGTTACTACTATTATTATTATAGTAACTACAACTATTATCAAGATGTGGGAGGTTAGCAGTATGGCTTATCAAGGACGCTGCATGCCTGCCAACCATTCACAAGGAAACAGTCTTCTTTCTAAAAAAACAAATGCCAAATAATATGTAGTGCTGAGTCACTGATATCCATATGGGGGAAAAATCTTGACCTCTATCTCACACCATGTAAAAATAAATAAATTCCAGATGGACTGGCAATCTAAAGGTAAAAGGTAAAACAGTAAAACTTCTAGAATATAACATAAGAGAACATCATCATGACCCAGAGTATGCAACCATATTCTTAAATAGGCCATAGAAGGTATTAGGGGGAAAAATGGATAAACTGGCCTACATTAAATGAAGAACTTCTGTTCATCAAAGAATGCAATTAAAAGCAAGAAAAGTGAAGGCCCAGAGGCGGTAGAAGAGACAGTTGCAGCACCATATAGAACAAAGGACTCACGCAGGACTGGAATAAAGAACTCCTAAAAATCAAGAGGAAAAAGTATCAGGCAATCCAATAAAAGGCCTGAACAGGTACTTCATATAAACATATGAAAAGATACAGAACTCTATTAGTTAGGAAGAAAATGCAAATTTAAACCACAAAAGTGCTAGAGAGAACCCTCATATACACCACTGGTGGGAGTGTAAAATGGTACAGGCGTTTTGGAAAACTGTTAGGCAGTATCTACCCTATATATGCCCTATGACCTAGCAATTCTACTCACAGGCATACACCCAGCAGACATATGTACATAGATTCCCCAAGACATGCACAAGATTGGGTACAGCAGCATAATCCATAATAGCCCCACCCTGAAAATCTAGAGTGGAATGGATAAAATGCGGTATATTCAAACAATGGAATACTGTACAGCAATAAGAATGAAATAATGCCACACTCAGTAAAATAGCCCACACACATAATGATGAATGAAAGAAGCCAGATACAAGAGTATGTGCTGTATGATCCATTTACATAAGGTTCAAAAGTAAGAAAAGCCAAACTCTGGTGTTAAAAGTCCCAAGGGATTGATTACTCTGGAGATGTAAGCACCTGGGTGGGGGCAGGAGGGGGATTCTGGAATGCTGCCACGTTTCTTGATCTGAGTTACTGATTACATGGGTATATTCACTTAGTGAAAATAACGGAGCTGATTTGTGTACTTTTCTTTATGTATAATATACTTCAATTAAGAGTTGTTTTTTAAAAATTTTTAGTGCCATTTCATTGTTGTTAAAACAGAAAAACTGACATCCATTTAGAAACCAAAAATAAATCATTAAAACCTAAAGCGGGGGCTAATTCTGTCTAGATGACAGTAAGAAGTAAGTTCTCCAAAGAGAAGAATATCTCGGGGCCCCCAAGCACACCAAGAAGACAGCTACCTGGACACCAAGAGGGAAGCACACTCCCTCACACCCTCCTGACTCTAGGAGACAAGCGAATACAACTGAGGGATTCACCATCAAGGTCACACAAATTCTTTTGTTGCAAAAGCTAACAGAAAGATTACACACCAACCAGCTTGAATTTCAAGATTCCTTTGCTTTCCAAGTCCTGTCCCCCATCAGTGGGGCCTTGAGAACACCTGGTTACATCTTGTAATGCCACAGAAGTCACCCGAAAGGGAAACTGAGGCCTGAATAACTGCATCAGTGCAGTGAAGGAGCAAGAAAGAGGGATCTTGTCTTCTGGCTTCCTGTCCAGGGTCTCTTCTGCTACATGAGGCTGCCTCAGCCACCGCAGGTGAGCTAAACCATAAAAGAGCCAGACAGCTGTGCATCTACCTCGGGAAGCCCTACCCTCCCAGGAAACTTAGAAAGAGGTGCACCCTTTGCCCAGCTCAGTAGCTTCTCCCCACATTAGCAGAGCAAGCTGAGGGAAGGTCTCGTTCTCTTCCCTGCAGCCCATGGCAAAGCCCCTCCCTGCACAGCTCCAAGGGGGAGGCTGCACCAGTTCCACCCCATCGGGAGGGCTCCAAGGGACTCAGCCATGAGGTGGTGGGCTCCTCTGTGCCCATCTCCAGGGGGGCAGTCCTGTGTGACTTTGTACAGCCCCCGACCCTCTCTGGGTCTCCACTGTCACATCTGTAAAGTAAAGGGGTCCTCACTGGGGGCAGAACAAGAGTACAGCAGAAAGAATAAACGCACATACACACTTCTCATTTCTCAACACCTTTCTGCACCCACCACCCCACTTCATCTTCATCCTGGAGGGCCGGGGTTACCGTGGCCGGCTGAAGAAGTGTAAGCTCAGGAACACGAGGAGATTTACCTATCGGTCTCAGAGTTAGCAGAGTAGCAGGCAAGGTGGCAAATGCAATCTGCCTAGGCAACCCTGGTGCAGGGAACCTCAAGAGAAGCCACCAGCCTGACTCAGAGGCAGCACTCAGTTCAAATGGAGGCAGCCCTCGGGGCCTGCCCACCCACAGGGATGGGTAAGGGCAAAAGAGAAGGAAGCGGGCTTCCCTGGTGGCGCAGTGGTTGAGAGTCCGCCTGCCGATGCAGGGGACACGGGTTCGTGCCCCGATCCGGGAAGATCCCACATGCGGCGGAGCGGCTGGGCCCGTTAGCCACGGCCGCTGAGCCTGCGCGTCCGGAGCCTGTGCTCCGCAACGGGAGAGACCACAACAGTGAGAGGCCCGCGTACCGCAAAAACAAAAAAAAAAAAGAGAGAGAAGGAAGCAGGAAGGCCGCCTGCTCCACAACACAGGGCCAGCCCAGAGAGCCAAGCCACAGGGGCACTGCCTCAGCCTGTGCTACCTCTCCTGAGAGACCAGTGAGTCTTACCGCTGGGGTCCGGTGAGGCCTTGCTACAGTGGAAAGGAGGCCCAATTCACAGTGAGGCTGTGGTTGCCATGCTGCACCCCTATCCAGCCGGCCTGGACCCCACTGGCACCCTCCCCTCCCCCACACACTTCCCTGAAACAGCTGGACCGAGTTCGCCTGTCACCTCGTCCTGCCCAAAGCCATTCCATCCTCACCTGGCTTCCCCAGCCCCACTGCCCCCTCCCTCTAAGTTTCCTCCACCAACTCCTCCGAAACGCCCGCAGGGCAAGCCTCAGGGCACTGATGGTGCCCCCAGTTCTCCCGCTTTGCTTTCTAGGCTCTGAACCCAGGGGCCCTCATCTAGACCTACAGCTTCAAATCCTACTACACAAGCACCTCTCAACAGTCCAGATGCCTGCCTGCCAGTCTCTCTGCACTTAGATGTCTAATAGTCGTCTCAGGCCTAAAGTGACCTAAACTGGACTCCTGATTTCCCCTTCAAGACCACTGTCCCCTGGACTTATCTCAGGAACAGGCCCCGCCATCCACTCAGCTCACTCACCCCACAGCCCATCTGTCAGGACGTCCCGGAACCCTGTCCGACGGCCACTGCCTCACACCTGGCCTAATGCAGCAGCCTCCTACCGCCACACACTGTCAGGGCAGGGCACTGGTGCTCGCTCAGGCCTCCAGTGGCTCCCTATCACCCTCAGAGGGAGGTCCAGCCCCTGCGGCCCCAGCCTCCCAGGGCCTCTGTACTCTCATGCCCACCCTACGCCCCCAACCTTTGACTCTACTCCTGCCACACAGGGATTCTTTCTGCCACTGAAACAAGCCAAGCTCCACCTGCTCTTCCCTAGATCTTGGCATCCCATCCCTCCCCGCTCCCCACCCCTCACTCCTACCCCCTCTATCTCAAATCTCCCACTCAAAGAGATCTTCCCAACCGAAGGCAGCTGTGCAGCACGCGCGCGCGCGCGCGCACACACACACACACACACCCACCCCAACACCCCCATCCTAGCCCTCACAAGTTATCTTCCCTGTTTACGCGTTATCTTCCCCGTTTATGTGTACTTTACCAACCACCCACTCCTCCCATGGAAGCCCCTGGAGGCAGGGAGGCAGTCTTATTCACAGGCTGGATCCCCAGGGCCTGGCACACAGCTGGTGCTCAATAATACTTGTTTGGTAGCTGGCTGCAGAGTTCCTGCAGTCAGAAAGGGCAGCTAATGCTCCAGGGAAAGGAGATGTTCTACTTCCTTTTGTCAAGGGAGAATGTCAGGGGAGTGATCAGAGATTTCCAGAAAAATGCTGTATCAGAATCATCTGGGGAACTTTAAAAATGCTTTGATTCTAAGATCCTGACAGGAGGTTTGGGATGGGGCCAGAGAAGAGATTGCAAATTGTCTCCCCAGGTGATCCTGATGTACTGGTAGGTCTGAGGACCTCTGACTGAACCAACATCTTTATTTCACAAATGAACAAGTCAGGGCCCTCCAAGGGGATGACTGAATCCAAAGTTTCAACACTGGTTCATCAACAGGTATCTGTGTTGGGAGCCCAAACCTCCCACCCACAAGGTTCTCTCTCTCACTGGCTCTAAGACCTTAGGGTCTGAGCAGAGGTGGGGAAGAGGTCAGTCCTTAAGATGAATGGGAACTGCAAACCTCATCAAGGTTGCAGCTCTGCAAATCCACTTTGTTAATCTAACATTTGGCACTAAAAATGAATTCCACCTTCAAGGAATTAGGGCTAGGCTGAGTAAAGCCAGGGTACCAGGAGGATGTCCTCTTTGCTTCCATCGGAAACAGAGCGGGCTCCACCCACTGTCACTCAGCAGAGGGGGCTGGAGGACCACTTGACTTCCCTGCTTCCAAGAGGGCAGAGGATAAAGGACAGACACTCATGTTTATAAAAGGCCCATGGGCAAGATCTTGAGCTGGACACTTCTTGGACCTCTTTCTCTGGGCTCGTAGCTACTGAAGAGGTCAGAAGCCATGTCTAGGATAGGGAGGCTCAGAGTTTTGAAGACCTGCTTCTATCCCAAAGATGTGATGAATGGAGCTGAGATTTGAACCACATTACCTGGTTCCAAAGCAGATGCTCTCCGCTAAGCCAGGCAGCTCCCACCAGGCAGCCTGATGGCAATTTCTGTGTGTGATGGGAAGGAGACCCCTTCCTGGGGACCGCTTGTTCCCAAGCACCTGGGGTTGAGAAGTGGAGAGGGATACAGGGCCAGGGCCTAAGGGACCATCCAGGATTGGCAACACGGCAAAGCATAGGCACAAGAGGTCCCTTCAGCCTCAGGTTTCCTTGTCTATTAAACAGGGAGAAACCAACACCTACCTGAAGGGGCTGCTTTGGGGACTGAACAAGTCACGAGATCCCGTCACAAACGGCCGTGTAAATGTTGTGACTGCCCACCTGCAAAAGGCTGTCAACCCAAGAGGCAGTCACCTCCTCAAGTGACTTAGCAATCAGGCTGCTGGGCATGGGGTGTGGCCACATGGGGTGGGGATAGAGACAACTTCCTGAGAGGTGATCAGGACATGGACACGTCAGACTCCCCCCAGCTCCCTGGGCTCTCCTCCACCGCCTCCCTCACTGCCCTACTCTGCCCTCCCCCCCCAACTTGCTAGCCCTTCCCTCCAGCTCCCTCTTCTGCCCCTATCTGGCCAGGACATTCCCCGGTGCACCAAAGTCAGAAAGTTTCAACGTGCTCCCCCTTTGCCTTGGCACTGCTCCCACTCTCCACATGCACATTCCTTGCGTGTGAAGACCACAACTGTACCGCTGAATGGTCAGCATTTAACTGCACTGGATGCACACACAGAAGGTCAGGGATATGCATGTGCTAGAGACACCAGCCACGAAGACTGGCAACTTCAAAGCCCTCTGCCCCAACTCTAGGCCCCCCAAGACCTGGCTCTGTGGTGCAATGGGTAGCACATTGGACTTTTAGGCCCCCCAGGCTGATCTGATGGTCCCCTGGGTGGTTTCCACCTGCCCTCTCCCTCTTACCTCTCAATAAATGGGAGTTAGGTAGAGACACGGTCTCTTATGAGATGGACTAGAGGAAGCAAGTCCTCCAAAGATGCACTATCCTATAAGACAGCCATAAGTCAAGTGTAGCTGTTCAAATGTAAGCTAATTAAAATGGAATAAAATTAATGTCCTGTTAGCCACATTTCAAGGGCTCAAAAGCCACATGTGGCTTGTGGCTATGGTACTGGACAGCACAGATTAGATGTAGAACACTGAACAGTGCTGCTCTGGTCTCTAGAGCCAGGTGAAAAACAGGAACTGCTGTTGAACCTGAAAGCTGACAGCCAGACCTTGGCCCCGAGACCACACCCAACCCCTGAGGGGCTGGCCAGGCCGACAACCAGTCTCCCTGTCTCAGGGCAGAAAGAGACAGCCCAATCCAGGCCAAATGTCAGTAGAGCCAACAGCCAAGGGGCAAGTGTTTGTGCCAAGTGAATCACCTTCAGAAGCCACCATTTGGCTGCTGAGGAAGAGGTCAGAAAAGAAAGTGGCCTCACAGTGCCCTGCTGGATGGCATGGTAGAGAGATGCCACAGAACTTCACCTACAGCCTTGAACTATTCACCTACTCACCCAGCTTGGAACTTCTGGATGAGCATCAAGAAATGAGGTTCAAATACTGCAGTACAGAAATATGTGCCCGGGCAAGCTGGCTGCCCTTGCAGCTGCAAGCCCTGGCTCCTGCAGAACTTGGCCACCAAAGCACCCAGCAGCACTTTCAGACCTCATCCCTGCCCCAATCCCTGCCAACTGCTTGCTGTCAAACCCTCTGGAGCATCCCCCACTCTCCCTTCTGTGCCCCTGAATGTTCCCATCTCTGAACTGCTCCCCTGGAACATTCCTCTCCAGCTACTTTAATACTCCCTTCCCAGTCCCATCCACCACAACTCAGCCCATGTTCCACTCTGCCTTCCCATGAAGCCTCCCTGGACCCAGCTTGGCTTTCCCAGGAAATGAACCCCAGGAGCACAGTCGAACATCGTATGTGGTCTTTCCACCTGTCAACCTGGGTTGGCTGACCTACAGTATGCTGCTACAAGCAGGGCTGTCCCTGCATAAAAGCCCCCTCTAGCAGGGGGTCTAGCAGGGCGTCTTGCTTGGGCTGGAATCCAGGAGAGTCACTTATGTTCCATAACCTTGGGCACCTGAACCTCTTCTTGTCTTGCCCCCTCTCAAATCAGCTGCATCAGGTGGGGTAGCAAGGACGCACTTTGGAAAACTGCTAAGCTGCACAACCACGATGGAGCTTTACTGCTGAATAATACACAGAAACTTCATGACTATAATTTTGAGTCCATCTGTCACAATCTCAGCACTGATTCCTCCACACTACACTAAATTATAAGTTTATAGTCTTGTGGGGGAAGAAAGTAAGATAACACCATGAGGAAAATCAACCTCATGCCCGAAACCCTGACGCCTCCTGCAAAACCATGTGCACAGAAGGTACCAACGAAGGACCTGCACAGAGTCTAGGGGGCCAGCAGGGAGCCACCCCATGGGGCAGACAGGCACTCTCCATCAACAGGGGCAGGCTGAGGCAGCGCTCGACCCTGGAGTCTGTCCCACAGAGGCCTCGTCCTAACACCAGAAGACTGAACTAAAAGTGGGGCACCACTTCCTCCCTGAGGGAGGAGACCACTTGCTTCCTATCTGCCGGCAGTAGGCAGGCCGTACTTCCTCCACACTCACAGGTCCCACGAGAAATAACTGTGGACTGAAAAATTAACTCAGACTTTAGACCCTTGACTGTCTTTTCCCCAGGCATCTACCCCAAAAGTAACGTCACTCAAGAACTGTGGAGAGGGCTTCCCTGGCGGTGCAGTGGTTGAAAGTCTGCCTGCTGATGCAGGGGACACGGGTTCGTGCCCCGGTCTGGGAAGATCCCATATGCCGTGGAGCAGCTGGGCCCATGAGCCATGGCCGCTAAGCCTGCGCAGCTCCGCAAAGGGAGAGGCCACAACTATGAGAGGCCCACGTACCGCAGGAAAACAAAAGAACTGTGGAGATTACATATGACACTAAAAACACAGGTAACAGAAGGTAAGAAAAGATAATTTGGACTTTATCAAGATTTTAAAAACTTTCGTGCATCAAAAGACACTACGAAGAGGGAGAAAAGACAACCCACAGAATGAGAGAAAATATTTGCAAATCCCATACCTGATAATGGTTTAATATCCAGCGCATATAAAAAAATCAACAACTCAACAACAGAAAGACAAGCCACCCAATTAAAAAATGGGCAGAGGACATGAGTAGATATTTCTCCAGAGAACATATACAAATGGCAAATAAGAACATAAAAAGATACTCAACAGCAATAATCATTAGGGAAATGCTAATCAAAACCACAATAGTGGACTTCCCTGGTGGCGCAGTGGTTAAGAATCTGCCTGCCAATGTAGGGGACATGGGTTCGATCCCTGGTCCAGGAAGATCCCACATGCTACGGAGCAACTAAGCCCGTGCACCACAACTACTGAGCCCGCGTGCCACAACTACTGAAGCCTTCACGCCTAGAGCCCGTGCTCCACAACAAGAAAAGCCACCACAATGAGAAGCCCGTGCACCACAACGAAGAGTAGCCCCCACTCACCGCAACTAGAGAAAGCCCGCACACAGCAACGAAGACCCAAAGCAGACAAAAAATAAATAAATAAAATTAAAAAAAAAAAACACGACAGTGAGATACCAGTTCACACCTACTACGAGAGCTATAATTATTTTTTTTAAAGGAAAATCACAAGTGTTGGCAAGTATGTAGAGAAATTGGAACCCTCATGCGTCGCAGGTAGTAGTGGAAAATGGTACAGCTGCTCTGGCAAACAGTTTGGCAGTTTCTCAAAAAGTTAAACACGGAATTATAAGCAATTCCACTCCTTAGGTATATACCCAAAAGAACTGAAAACAGGGACTCAAACAAATACTTATACACCAAAACGTACACCAATACACCAATGACAGCATTAGTCACAACTGCCAAAAGGTGTCCATCAACAGATGACTGGATAAACAAAATGTGGTATGTACATATAATGGAATATTATTCAGCCTTAAAAAGGAATGAAACTCTGTTACACACTAGAATGGATGAACCTTGAAAACTTTTGCTAAGTGAAATAAGCCAAACACAAAAGAACAAATACTGCAAGATTCCATTTATATGAGGTATTTATATCAGGCAAATTCAGAGAGACAGAAAGTAGGTTAGAGGCTACAAGGCGCCGGGGTAAGAGAGGAATAGGGAGTTATTGCTTAATGAGTGCAGAGTTTCTGTTTAGAGTGATGAAACGTTTTAGAAATAGTGGTGACGGTTGCACAACATTGTGAATATACTTAATACCAATGAAAAATGGTTAAATGGCAAATTTTATGTCATACAGATTTTACCATAATAAAAAAAATACCAAAAAAAAAGAACTGTGGCAAATAAGGTTACACCCATCCTTGTCAGTGGGAAGAAGGGCCAGAATCAGGACTAATTGGGATCTTAGTCAGTAGGGATTAAGGCATGTACATACGGGCAGCTTGGACTTGGGACCTATACTTTTTTTTTTTTTTACTTTATTTTAAAATTTACTTATTTATTTTTGGCCACACCATGCGTCATACAGAATCTTAGTTCCCCAGCCAGGCATCAAACCTGTGCCCCCTGCAGTGGAAGCACGGATTCTTAACCACTGGACTGCTAGGGAAGTCCTGGGCCTATACTCTTTTTCCACTATTGTTTTTTGGGGATGTAATTCATAAAACCTCAAGAAGCCAGAAATTATGTAGGAAAGCTTCTCAACCTGCCCCCACCCTGCCTCTGAGAAACCAGCCCAAGTCAGTGCATAAAGAGAGCCACCACCTGTTCTCACGGTCCCTAACCGCAGCACTCACCTGGGATACCTCCTCCTTATGTGACAAATAAAACTGCCTCCCATTTATTGGCCTTAGTGCTGCCACCTATAAATTAGCCCTCCTTCTTCCTTCTTCTCAAGGCTGCCATCAAGACCAGATAAGATAAGCCAGGCAGGCAGTATCATTAGCCATGTTAAATCTGAAAACACTGCTGCCTTTAATAAAGAAATTAAACTGCTAGAGCTACAGAGTAAAACAGGAGCACCATGTACTCCCCATCTCTCTTTCCTTCTTTCCTTTTCTTCATAACACCATCTCCGTCTAACACTAGATATATTTTGCACGACCATCTGTGCCCCCAACTAAATGGAAGCTGCTTGGGGCACAGACTTCTGTGTGCTTTGTTCACTGTGGTACCTCCAGTGCCTGAATCACTGGTGCACAGTAGGTGCTCAGTACACCTCTGTTGAAGGAATGGATTACTAGTTCTAATAATCCATTTTGAAACAAACCAAACAATATTTCATCACCTACTGCTAATGCACTATTGACACCACTGCATGGAAATCGAAGAGTCAACCAAAAATTCTAACTTCGCTTTCTAAGCAGGAAAAGGACTATACGAGTGGAAAAATCAGGAGCTCCTAGATACGCATGCCAAGAAAGGAAAAAGCTTCCAACGGAATCAAAATTGTGGCTTCACAGTAACTCTTGTTTCTTAAAATGAATGCAAGGAAACTCCAAAGGCCAGTGAGCTCTCAATTCCAAGAGGAAAGCCATGTGATTTCCAAATGTACATTTTTCAGAAATGAGTTCACAACCATGAGCTTTCTGAAGTCAGAACTGTGAAGATTAAACCAATTAAAGTAGTAATCAGTATGCCAACAAACTGGATAACCTAGATGAAATGGAAAAATTCCTAGAAACACACAATGTAACTAAACTGACTCATGAAGAAATAAAAAATTTGAATAGACCTATAATTAGAAAGACGACTGAATAAGTAACCAAAAACCTCCCAGCAAAGAAAAGCCCAGGGCCAGCTGGCTTTACTGGTGAATTCCACCAAACACTTAAAGAGTTAACACCAAACCTTCTAAAACTCTTCGAAAAAAATGAAGAGAAGGAAATACTTCCTAAATCATTCTATAAGATCAGCACTACCCTGATAGCAAAGCCAGACAAACTACAGATCAATAACCCTTATGAATACTGTTGCAAAAATCTTTAACAAAATACTAGCAAACTGAATTTAGCAGCATATTAAAAGGTTTATACACCATGACTAAGTGGAATTTACTCATGAAATGCAAGGATGGCTCAACTTACAAAATTAATCAACATAACACAATAATAAAATGTAGGAAAAAAACCACACGATCATCTCAATTGATTAAGAAAAAGCATTTGATGAAATCCAATTCCCCTTCTTGATAAAAACACTCAACACTAGAAACAGAAGGAAACTTCCTCAACATGATAAAGACCATATATGAAAAACCCATAGTGAATATCACACTCAATGGTGAAAGACTGAATACTCTTTCCCTCAGGTCAGGAACAAACCAAGATGCCTGCTTTCAACACTTCTATTCAATATGGTACTGAAAGTTCCAGCCGGAGCAATTAGGCAAGAAAATAAATAAAAGGCATCCAAATTGAAAGAGAAGTAAAATTATCTCTCTTCAATGATGACATGATCTTATATGCAGAAAACCCTAAAGTCCACCAAAAAACAAAACAAAAACACAAAACAGAACCAAAAAAACCATGTTAGAATAAATAATAAATTCAGCAAAGTTCCAGGATACAAAATCAATGAACAAAAATCAGCAGCATTTCTATATGCTGGCAATGAACAATCCGAAAAGGAAATTAAGAAAACAATCCTATTTAAAACAACACTAAAAAGAACGAAATACTTTGGATTACATTTACCAAGGAGGCTAAAGACTTGTACAATGTAAATTAAAGAGTTTTGTTGAGAGAAATTAAAGACTTAAATAAACATAAAGATATCCCATGCTCATGAATTGGAAGACTTAATATTGTTAGGATGACAATACTACCCAAAATGATCTACAGATTCAGTGCAATCCCTATCAAAATCTCAATGGTGTTCTTTGCACAAATAGAAAAATCTATCCTCAAATTCATATGGAATCTCAAGGAATCCCAAACAGCCAAAACAATCTTGAAAGAGAACTAAGTTGGAGGACTCATTCTTCCTGATTTCAAAACTTACTACAAAGCTACAGTAATCAAAACAAAGTGATACTGGCATAAGGACAGACGTACAGACCAATGGGACAGAAAAGAGCGTCTAGAAACAAACCCTTGCATATATGGTTAAATGATTTTCAACAGGGATACAAAGAACATTCAATAGAGAAAGGACAGTCTTTTCAACAAATGGTACCGGGAAAGCTGGATATTCACATGCAAAAGAATATACTGGATCCTTATGTTATACCATATACAAATATTAACTTAGAACGGATCAAAGACCTAAATGTAGGAGCTAAAACTATAAAACTCTTAGAAGAAAACGCAGGAGAAAAGCTTCATGATCTTGGATTTGATGATGGTTTATTAGGTATGATACCAAAAGCAGGATCAACAACAGAAAAAGATAAACTGAACTTCATTAAAATTTAAAACTTTGTGCATCAAAGGACATTATCAGGAAAGTAAAAAGACAACCTTGGGAATGGGAGAAAATATTTGCAAATCACCCATCTGATAAGGGGTTAATATCCAGAATACGTTAAGAACTCCTACAATTCAACAACCACCACCAAAACCCAATTTAAAAATGGGCAAAGGATCGAATAGACATTTCTCCAAAGAAGATAAACAAATGGCCATAGGCACATGAGAAGATGCTCAATATCACTACTCATCAAGGAAATGCAAATCAAAACTACAACCACAATTAGGATGTGTATAACCAACAAAACATAAAAAGAAAAGTTGGCAAGGGTGTGGAGAAACTGAAACCCTTGTGCACTGCTGGTGGGAATGTAAAATGATGTGGCAGCTATGGAAAACATGGCGGTTCCTCAAAAAGTTAAACATAGAATTACTGTATGATCCCAAAATTCCACTTCTGGATATATACACAAAAGAACTGAAAACAGGGACTCAAATAGATATTTGTATACCCACTACTTACAACAGCCAAAAGCTAGAAGCAACCCAAATGCCCACTAACAGATAAATGGATAAACAAAATGTGTTATATACAAACAATGGAATATTATTCAGCCTTAAAAAGGAATGAAATTCTGACACATGCTGCAACATGGCTGAACCCTGACAACATTACGCTGAATGAATAAGCCAGTCACAGAGAGGCAAGTAGTATATGATTCTCTTATATGAGATATTTAGAGTAGTCAAATTCAATGAGACAGAAAGAATGGTGGTTGCCAGGAACTGGGGAGAGAAGGGGAAGGGGAGTTATTGTTTAATGGGTACCGAGTTTCCATTTGGGATGATGAAAAGTTCTGGAAATAGTGGCTTAATTATATAACACTGTGACTATCCTTAATGTCACTGATTTGTACACTTAAAATGGTACATTTTATGTTATGTATATCCTACTACAATTTTTTAAAAAGTAAAGGAAAAAACAGGTCCATATTTTCAGCGCATTGAGAGAATCCCTCTTAAAAGGCCAGTTTTCCTGATAGCCTGGGGCATCCTTCCCATTGTAAGGGGGCCTGAGGATACCATTCTGTCCTTTGTATTCTGCCCTCAAACCCAATTCCATAATCTGGACCCTAAATCCAAGGAAACAGCTCGGGTTGACTAGCTGCTGTTTGAAAGGCTGAGGTCTTGAGTATCCCTAGGCCAAGCAGTCTGCAGGGATAACTGACAGAGCCGACAAATTGCCAACAAAAACAGAAGCCAATCCCGCTGGCTTTCACTTTCTATTACTTCCCCTTACACTTTCTCACAGGACACCAGACGGCCATGCAGAAAGGAAACGGGCCAAACCAACCTGCCTGATTTTTTTTAGTTGGAAAATGGAGTCCCTGTTTCCCCCCATCCATTACAGGTCTAGATATTTAATATCCTTTGTATTTTGTACAGCTGAGGACAAAGTTTTTGCCCACCCCAAAACAGCAGAACGAACAACGTCCATCCTCTGTACTCTATATACTCTCTAGGGCTCTTGCATACAGATAATCTAACAGATTATCCTGTTAGATCTCAAAATAACCCAGTGAGAATGAATGTTTTGGGGTTGTTATCCTCCACTGGAGACATGAAGAAACAGGAGCTCATGAGATGAAGCAATTAGTCCCAAATCCTACAACCCCAAGTGACAGGACCAGGATTCGCACAAAAGTAGTGAACTTCAGAGTTCTCCTTCCTCTCGATTACTTCGGAAAGAACAACGAAATAGAAATGGAATCAGACCATTTTGTTGTCAAACAAGACCAAGGAAAAATGCTTCCAAGTTTGGCAACTAATAGGACTAAATCCCCAAAGAAGAGCCTGGAAAAGAACTAAGCGCCCGCCTCTTTCCCTTAGGTCTACCCTAACCCAGACATAGATCTTTCCTTCTGGTTTTTTGTACTCAACGATCCAGCCGGGCTCCCAGGGCAGTCTCGTACTGCCCTGCCCAAGGCGCTCTGGCACACAGCGGAGAGTCGGCCATACTCGCGGTATTTCACCAGGGATGGGAGGCCGGCTGGTCATGGGAAAACGGAAGATTCAGCGTGCTCAGACACGAACAAATCACGCCCAAACCAACGAGCATATGAAACTAAAACTGGCCCTGGAAATCCACACGGGAAACACCGGCCCGGAGCCAAAGGGCCTGCGGCGCGTCGACCACTGCCCTACCATACCAACGCACGCGCGACAGCACTAGCGCCAAGCATAGTACCGCTCTCGCAGACCCAGACTTGGGCGGTCGCCGACGCCGTACGCATGCTCCAGCAGCGCGCATGCGCGTCCCCAGCAGTTGCCTTTTCCCTGTAGTCCCCTGCCCTCTCGCCCTGATGCCGGAACCAAACGCTGGGTACCTCAGCCACGGCCCTCACTCTGCATTCCTCACCTTGCGCCCGGTTTTCTCCCGTAGGGCCTTCAGCCGTTCCTTTCGCCGCAACGCCTCTTCCTCCAACCGGCCCACACCGGCCGCAGTAGCCGCCATCTTGCCCACAGACATCCCCCCCGCCCCCACTCTTCTCTTGTCCCGCAGCGCGCAGGCCCAAGGTGTTAGACGAACCCCTCACGGCCAATCCAGGGACGAGAATGGGAGAGCAGGAAGTCCTGAAAGCCAACCAATGCTGAGTTGCTACAGGAGGACCCTCCCTCTTCCTCCCCCACAGAACGTCTAACTCTTCGGGGGTCGACAAAGAAGGCGCTAAGGCTCGATTCGTCCAATGCCGATCAGGGAAAAAGCGGCAAGAGGAACCAGACCTGAGTGAAGGAGGATAGAGCGCGTCAATCGCTCTGGTTTTACCTAAGCGCCAACCATGCTGGCTGGCCACTTGGAATGCGCCGACCCATCTTTGTCCACTTCTCCTGATTCTTAAAGGCTCGAATGCCTTCACGAAGCCTTCCCTGACTCTCTACTCTGATCCCAGCCTAAGAGGTCTGCCTCTCCTTTCCTCTTAAGCTATCTGTGGCTTCCTGGATGCACTTGTTCATGGGCCTCTGGGCCCTTCTCTGTCCACTCTCAGCTCAGACAAAACCTAAGCAGAGCAGGGCTTGGCTGAATGGCCATTTTCCTCTGGGTTCATGGATGATCCCCTCCCACCTCCAACCCCCCGCCCGGCCTCCGCCCCCGGGGTGGCTAAGTACCCAGGGTCAGACTACCTAACCTGGAGAAGAGCAAACCCCAACTTGGGCCCAGTGGGCCCTAAGGGACCACCCTGAGCTTAGTTCCTGAGAACTAAGCTGAGAGTTGGTTTCGCCTCGGCCGATAGGTGCACTGCCTCCCAGCAGGAGCTGCCAGGGTATCCTTTCCCAAGTCAATTACCATGCCCTGACAACCGAGAGACCACTTTGACTGAAGTCAGTATCTTCTGACAGCCTATCCAGGTCCCCAGAGCCACACCTCCTCCCACCTAGGGAGAGTGACTTGTCTCTCAGCAAAGCTGTTCCCTGCTTGTGGCCTCCCTTCCCAGGCTGACAGCAGGTGGACACCCACTCCTTGCTTCCCAGTTCCCTTCAGAGATCCCCAGTGCCACAGACCCCTGTCCAACTGGCCCCCACAAACGACCCTCTTGACCTCTGTAACTTGGGCCTTTTGGTGCCCTCTCCCCTGCATCAGGTGGGGTGCCCTGCCAGGGCCTAGTATGCAGGTAGTACCCAATACACATGTAGTAAGTGTTCAGGAAATGTCAGAAGTAGGATGGATGGGGCAGAAGAAAAGGCCAGAGTGGAGGAGATGCCCAAAAAGCCAGGAGGACAGAACAGGATGGGTATGGGGACAGAGTCTGTCTCTTCTTGGCCACCCAAGGTCTAGGGGGCTCCAGGCTGGTCAGTTCCTCCAATTGATGGTAACTCTCTGGGTCCCACAAACTTTCCCCCCAGCCCCAAAAAAGGGCCTAACCCCTGCCCAACACCATGGGCCCTCCTCACCTCCCAGGGAGAGTACGGGGAGGTGGGGGAAGAGGCCCAGGGGTGATGGTGGCAGTGGTTCTGGAAAGTCAGGCCTCTGTCCCTGTCCATGCTGCCCAGGTGGTCCTCATTTGGCCCATCTGGGCCCCAGTTTCTCTGCCTGTTAAACAGAAGCATGAGGTACCCTTTAGCCTTTAACCTCTTGAAGTTAAAGAAAAAAAATGTGAATCAAGTGCTGAGCCCCGGAGTGAAGGGTGCCTCCGGAGTATCTAGGAAGGCTTCCTGGAGGAGGGGATCCAGGCGAGGTGAGGAGTACCTAAATCTTCCAGGGATCTGCCCAACAGATGGAAGGAACTGCTCCCCCGGAGTTATTTCAGGCTTGTCTTGCTGTTTTCTGATCCCCCCTCCCGCCCCCGCCCCGCACTCCTGCCACACAACCCTGCTCCACTAACAACAGGATTAAAAAAGTGACACTTCGGTCTCCCCATAAGCGCTTATACCAACGCCTGGCACGTGGTAAACTCTACAAGTGGTTGTCACGGTTGTTGTCCTCGTTAGTTATTGAAGGACCCTGCCCATCTGCACGCGGCCCGCAGCCCCTTCCCCCAATCCCGCGAGCCTGTCCCTTCCACGAATGGTGGCCTTTCCAGCCAGGCGGGCTGCGTCCCGGTTAGATCTAGACGTAGGGCAAATCTGGAATCCCTGACGCAGACCCTAGTCCGGGGGCCTCAGATTGGCCTTTCCGGAGGGCGCGGATTGCGGGGGGGCGGGGCTGCTGGGCGCCCTCCCGGGCCGCCCTGACCTCAGGCTCCTCCTCCTGTCGGGCTCCCCGCCCTTTGCACGGTCCCGGGATAGGCGGGGCGGCGGTGGCGGCTGCAGAAGCGCAGGAAGCCGGGCGGTGGCCGACCGAGAGGAGGAGGAGCGCGACGGCGGCCAGTACTACTTCCCTCAGTAGTACCGCGCCGCTCCGCCCTGGAGTGACGCCCTCCGCCCATGGGCCTGGCCGAGGGCAACCGGCGGGCGGCGCGGAGGAGGCGGCGGCGGCGGCAGGTGGCGTGCAGCAGGGTTGGAGCCTGGTCGGGCCATGGCCGCCTCGGAGCGGCTCTACGAGTTGTGGCTACTCTACTACGCGCAGGTGAGCCCGCGCCCGCCGTGCCCACAGCTCCGCGCGCCCGGCGTCTGCTGCACCTGCGCCCGGCGCCACCTGGGCCGTGTATACGCACGCGCCGGGCGTGCTCGGGCTCCGCACGCACGTGTGCGACCCCGGCCGGCTGGTGCCTCTGGCACTTATACCTGGGGGTCGGCCCTCGCGGGTGCGCACCTTACAAGAGCCTCTTGGGTGGGGACAGTGCAGCCTCGGTTGTCCCTGAGGAGAGGGGCCTGGACCAAGACAGGGCACTTACCCCTTTTACAGATGGGGAAACTGAGGCCTGGGGGGAAAATAAGGCTGGCCGGGTCGAAAGGGGCGGGAGGCTTACTTTGAATTTGGGCGTGCCACTCCTGTGGGCGCAGCCCAGTTGGGTGGTCGCCTGATGGGTCTGAGTGGGCTGGGGGTCTCCAGGCATGCAAGGGGGCGTCCCTACTTCGGTCTGACTTGAGTCAACTCCTCAGATACCCTGCGGTGAACTGCCGGTGGTGAGCTCCTCCTTGACCCCAGGTGGCCCCACCCCAACCCCGGGGCGGGGGGCAGGGTGTGGATTACGGGGGAGGGGGGGTCCAGCCCAAAGCAAAGATTCGCCTTGGATGCTGGGGGTGAAAATGGGGAATGCGGGTGAGGTGGGAGGGATGTTTGAAAGGGATGGAGGGAGGCCATTTTCTCCTGAGCTCCCCGTCCTTCCTCAGAGACTACCTCAAGTGGCCTCAGAAGGTGAAGGGAGCAACTCTGACCCAGGTGTACCCCAAACTGTGTCTCGCACACATAGGCCCCCACTTTCCTTCTGTATTCACAGCAAGGAGAGAACCCAGGGTAAGGCTCCCTCTCCCCTTCACCCAGCACCAGCCTTCCTCCCTGCACCTGCCTGGCATCATACTCCTGGCTCAGGTGTGCCTTGGGCACAATGCACTATTGTGTGCCCCTGATCTCGTCACTAGGGGGAAGTTCATGCTCAAATCAGCTGGCCCTCTGAAGAGGCTAGCCGACTGTCTCCCAGGACTGCAGGCCAGGACTTGGGCCCCAGAGATCAGGAGTCCAGGCCATAAGGGCCGTAGCTTCTTGAGCCCGCTTAGGTGGTGAGAAGTCCAGGCACCCGGCAAGAGGCAGCGCATGGAGTCTGTCTTTGGTGTGACCGAGGGCACGCTCTTTACACCCCTGAGCCTCTGCTTCCATATCTGTAAATTTGGCACAGTCCTGGCCTCCGGTGGCCTGGACTGTGCAGAGGGATAGCCAGTATGGCTGGTCCAGGCCAGAGAAGTTTCCTGCTTCCCCGCCCCATTGGATCCCCTCACCCCAGCTTCTCTGTCTCCATCGCCAAAGGTTGGTCCTTGTGAAGGAGCAAAAGATTTGGGAGGAAACCTGCCTCTGGCCCTCATGCTTCTGATTGCCTCCGTGGTCGTGGGCAGGTTCTTGGTCTTCAGTTTCTTCAGCTGTGATCAGGCGACGGTGGGGGGGGCTTGAGCGAGGAGACGAGACTGAGGGTTGTGAATGGTGGGTCTTCAGGCTGGGTGGCATGCTGCTGGGGAAGGGTGTCTCGGCAGTTTCCCAGGATTGTACCTCCGACGTGGTTACCTCCTGCTGCCCCTTCTAGCTGACCTCTGCAAGTGGTCAGTCCCTCACAGGTGTTTAGCATTCATCTGTGCTGAGTCCCTTCTCCTGCTCCAGCTCCTCACCTCACAGGGCGGGTGTGGGGCACAGGCTAGCTGGTTGTAGCCTTAGAAGCCTGGGCAGGCAGGGTACGGCCTGGGGCCAGGCAAACAAATCCAGGATATGAGTGTGAACCCAGGGGCCGGGAGGGGCCAGGTTTCCTGGGGAGAGGAAGCTTCAGCCAGCCTCCCAGCACTGCCTTCCTGCCGGCTTGGTCCTGCTTCTGCTCCCGGAACGTGGTCTCCACCCTCTGTACTGAGCTCCTAGGGAGTGGTGGCTGTGCTACTTTGAGCCCTGCCAGGGACCTATTGTGTGTGTACTTGGGGGAGAGGGGAAGATAAGGTAAGGGGTCGAACTGAGAGAGGGTATTAAGAGACCCCTGAAATGGCCAGCTACCCAGCCAGTAGGCTCCCCCAATACTTTCGCCCCTCCCTTCAACAGTGAGAGCTGACATCAGCTGGCAAACCTGTTTCCCCAGTTGTGGGTCTAGGCCCGCCCTGGGAGCACCCCTGTTTCTGCCCTTCCTTTCCCCTCACAGACCCCAGGTTCATGCCTGCTCACCCCCTACCTCTTGGGGCCACGAGTGGGTGAGGGGGCTGTGGGTGGCTACTGAAGGAGGAAGGAGGGTCAGAGTGCCCCCTGGCCATCACTCAGTCTGAGCCCCTCAGAGCCTTAGTGGGGAAACCAAGGCAGCGTTGTACCAAGGTCATTGGACAGGTTTGGGGCAGAGCCTGGCAGAGCTCTGGCCCAGTCTCTATCCTGTGTTCCCTTACCCAGGAAAGGTCTAGTCCTGTGGGCGGGAAGACTCAGGTGGGCCTGCACCCTGGGACGGCACAGGCTGTGTCCTCTGCCTGGAGCCTTCTCCCTCCTGTCTGAGGAGGCCTTCCCCGCCTGTTCCCGCAGCCCAAGCTGGACCTCAGCCCAGGCGTGTCCCCACTTGAACCCTCATTGTGCTTGCTACTCTGCGGTTTCCCCGCGCCTCACACTTAGCCGGTGCTCCTTGGGTATTAGCTGAATGTCTGGGTGACTGATCAGGGATGTCTTACCAGAGGCCTGAGTTTGGGCCTGGAGGGCTGAGCGCACAGGAGCAGGAGGAGCAAGCACACGGCAGTGGGAACTGTGAGCGGCAAGTTCGTCGGGTGGGTGGGGGCACATCCAGAGGACTCAACTCGGCAGGGCTTCCCCAGTGAGGGCTTAGGAAGTGGGGGAGAGGATAAGGGGACTGGGGCCGCACCCAGTAGGCTAGCAGTTGGGTGGCTGTCGAGGTTATGCAAAATATGCAGCTGAGTGGCCCTCTTTCAGGCTGGAGCAGTAGTGCTGCTCAGTAGCCCTCCAGTGAAAGGGAGCGTTGGGGAGCATGAAAGCTGAGGGGTACTTAGGGTCCCAAAAGTCAGGACAGGGCAAACAGACAGGGTTCAGGTGGGGAGCCTAGGCTGAACTCTCTGCTTATGCTATTGAGGACTCAGGGTTCTAGGAAGGTCAGGTCAGAGCCCGAGCTGTCCTCGCTCTGCCCGCCCCTCCCTGGTCCCTCACCCCTGACTGATGAGCTCTACTGCCTCATGGAAACCTAGTCAGGCCCTCTGCTCCCTCCGAGACCTTAGCTGGGTCATATTTCTTCCTTTGCCTCAGTTTACCATCTTGAAATGGGAAAAAGGACCTCCTTGGTGCTTGACCCCCCCCCCCCGCAACCCTCTTCCGTACCTTAAAGGGGCAACCAGAGTTTCCTCCTACCTGCCTTTATTACTGAGGCAACTGAAGATGGAGGGACTGAGGTGATGGGGAGAGTAGCACAGAGTCCAGGGTTGGGGGAGGGGCTGGTAATCCCTGGAGCTTTTATGGCAACTGGGGAGCTGATGTGGAAGTGTGGGGTCACTGTGGAAACAGGTCAGTTACCATGGGGACCCTGAAAGGAAATTCCTGTTTTCCAAAGTGATAGGACAAGGGGAAGGTTAAACCCTGAGGGGTGTTATGGAGACCAGAAGGTCCATGCCTTTCAAGACCCCATCCCCAGGTAAGGGGGAGAGACTGGCCCAGCCACCTAGGCACTTGGACCACTAGCCTCAGTTGTCCTTGCCCCTGGCAAAGTCCCCATCTTCCTGCTTCGTTCCTTGGCCCGAGGCCCTCCAAGTCTGACCTCCAGTCGTCCTGGTGTAGCCAAAGGCCACCTTCAGCTTGACGTTGCCATCCCCCTCATGCTGAGTGGGGAGACCCCCACACATGAAGGAGGTCATCCTGGTCAGGCCCCACCCCACCCTATCCCATTTCTGCTTGCCTGTTCCAGGAGATGGGGTGCTCCCTACCACCTAGGCAGCTCTGACTGGGAAGAGTCACCACTATGGAGCTTCAGTCTTCTCTCCCTACCCTCCTTCTAGCGCTAACCTGGGGTCCATGAAGATCCTCCCATTCCACCTGCCTGGGACAGCCAGCTGGGGAGTGGCCCATGGGACCTTGGCTCTGCCAGTGAACCAAGGTCTGCCACTCATCTGTCACTCATGGAGGTGGGTGGGGAGAAGATGAGTGTTGCCCTGGAATGCCAAGGGCTTGGGAAGGCAGAGCCCGTGAATTTGGGAGTGGAGCTCCCACTCACCTTACCACATGCTGGTGGGTGTGGTTGGAGAGCCTTTACCTGTTAAGCAAAGAGATGGTTTTAAAGAGGCAGCTGAAGCAGAGAGATTAATCGTTTGTTTTGTTTTTTTCATTTTTATTTTATATCAGAATATAGTTGATTTACAATTTGTGTTAGTTTCGGTTGTACAGCAGTGACTTAGTTATACATATATCTATTCTTTTTCAGATTCTTTTCTCATATAGATTATTACAGAGTATTGAGTAGAGTTCCCTGTGCTATACAGTAGGTCCTTGTTGATTATCTGTTTGTTTTTTTTGTTTTGTTTTTTTTGCGGTACACGGGCCTCTCACTGTTTTGGCCTCTCCCGTTGCGGAGCACAGGCTCCGGACACACAGGCTCAGCAGCCATGGCTCACGGGCCCAGCCACTCCGCGGCATGTGAGATCCTCCCAGACCGGGGCACGAACCTGTGTCCCCTGCATCGGCAGGTGGACTCTCAACCACTGCACCACCAGGGAAGCCCTGATTATCTGTTTTATGTATAGTAGCATGTATATGTTAATCCCAATGTCCTAATTTATCCCTCCCCCCCCCCACCTTTCCCCTTTGGTAACCATAAGTTTTTTTTCTAAATCTGTGATGGGGTTTCTGTTTTGTAATTAAGTTCATTTGTATCAATTTTTAGATTCCACATATAAGTGATAACATATGATATTTGTTGTTTTCTGACTTAGTATGATCATCTCTAGGTCCATCCATGTTGCTGCAAATGGCATTATTTCATTCTTTTTATGGCTGAGTAATATTCTAATGTGTATATGTAGCACATCTTTATGCATTCATCTGTTGATGGACATTTAGGTTGCTTCCATGTCTTGGCTATTGTAAATAGTGCTGTTCATGATACATGAACATTGGGGTGCATGTATCTTTTCAAAGTATGGTTTTCTCCGGATATATGTCCAGGAATGGGATTGCTGGACCACATGGTAGCTCTATTTTTAGTTTTTTAAGGAACCTCCATACTGTTCTCCATCGTGGGCGTACCAATTTACATTCCCACCAGCAGTGTAGGAGAGTTCCCTTTTGAGAGATTAATATTTAGTAAGCTACCGAGTGTAAAAATCAGGTCTGGACTCCAGAACCCATGCCCTCAACCACATTCAATTTGGCACCCCCGGCTTCTGAAGTACCAGACAGGGCTGCATCTTGGGGAAGGTGCTGGCTCTGATGGGGATACATTTAAGCCGAGGAAACACGGAGAGCAAAGCGCATGCAGACTTGTGGCAGTGGGGACAGTGAGTAATATCCAGTGGGGCAGCCAGTGAATATGGCATGTGGGGCTGGAGATGAGGTGGGCACCACCCGTGGCGGGCTTCGGATGTCGGGGGGAGGCTGTGGACGTGCCCTGGGCCTGTGGTAGGGTGGCTGACTGGCTGCTCAGACAGTAGTGGTAACTGATGGGTCCTGGGGGCGCTGGGTACTGCTTAAGGAACTTTGGGGATGGGGGATTTGGGGCAAGATCTGGTCCCTGAGACACAGGGCAAGCCAGGCCTGATGTCAGGCTCGGGGTAAGGCACGCAGGTCTCAGGCAGCACAGTGTCAGGAGCTCAGTGGTCCCTGTCCCTCTGAAAGACAGCCCTACCCACCCATCCATGCCTCAGCCGCCTGCCCTCAGCCCTGCCGCGTTACCTCAGAGTTCTGAGGAAGTGGCAGTTCCACGCTCACCCAGGACCTAACCAACCCGTGGGAGCTCCCCTCCTCCAGCACTGAGTGTCCTCAGGGCTGGTTGGGCATAGACTGGGGTCCCAACAGGGGTGACTCTGAGACCCCCATACCCACAGCTTTCTCCCCTGCTGCAAGGCCCTGGGAGGAGTGTGACTGCTCCTGACCTGCCTTCATGGGAGGGGCAGGGTTGGGACCCCGTCCCAGTCAGGTTGGGGTGGGGACTGGGCTGGCCCACCGATGTTCCTGTTCTGAGCTGGAAAGGGAAGGAGGAGCCAGCGAGGCAGAGCTTTGAGAGGAGTGTGGGGCTCCTGAGCAGCACAGCCACCTCCTGCCGGCTCTGGAGCCTTCGGCATGCAGCAGTGCCTCCATGCTTAAGGCCCCTGCTCTGCCCTGCCTCCCAGCCCCGGTGCCTGCAGGGACTCCCTCACCCCCCAGCACTGCAGCCTCAAGCCATGGGGCCCAGGTCAGAGCCAGGCTGAGGATTCCCCGGGAGAAGAGGTGAGACCCCCAGAGTCAAGACCGGCAGTTACCCCTACCCCTGCCTACTACTGTGCTCTAGAGACCCCTCCTGCCCCTCCAGAACCCACAAAGGCTGCTGCCTTGATTGCCTCAGACCTGAACCCAGCCCAGCCTGGACCTGCTGGAAGTTTGCAGGACTGGACATGCTGAGGGTGTGGTTCTAGGGACAGAAAGCAGGGGTGTGCAGAGTTTGAGGGGCCCATCAGGTCTGGGAGGGCCGATCCAGGTGATGGCTATGAGGAGGGTGGGAGTTTCCTGCTTAAGTACCAAAAGCCCAAGTCACAGATGGCAGTGGGGCATGGGGAGATCAGAGGCCTGCACAGGAGAATGTGAATCACAGATGTGGGAGGGCAGAGAGGCTGGAGAAGGAGTCCCTGGTTGGACTAGGGGCCCAGAATGCCTGGCTTACCAATTAAGCCTTTTATCTTTGGGTCAGGGAGGGAGGACATGGTCAAATGTGGGCTTACAGGTGCTCAGCAGAGCTGTAGTGGGCAAGAAGGACGCAGGTTTTGGGTGGGAGAGACAGTGGCTTGACTGGGGGTGGTTTGGGGCTAGAAGAAGGGAGGATGGTGTTGGGACAATTTTGAAGGTAGGGAGGGATGTGTGGGGTCATTGAGGCAGGGTCGTGGGTCATGTGGTCAGCTTGGGCTGACTGGCTCTAGCCACCATGAGTGATCCTGGCCTAGAACAGAGGTTGAGCTGCAACTGTGCTAGTGGACGAGGCATCCCCTCTGGGGCCCCCCGTTTTCCCATTTGCAGTGGGAAGGGTTCAGAAGAAATGGTCTAAGAGCCCTGGCCTGCTCTGGTGTTTTCAGGGTTGGGCATGTTGATGTCCTTGCTGGTTTGTGGAGAGGAGAGGTATAGACAGAGGTAGGTGAGCAGGGAGGCTGCCAGCGGCAGAGGGTGGAGAGGTCGGCAGAGGGTGGAGAGGTCGCCAAAGGTAACTGACAGGCAAAAAGTCACAGCGGTGTGGGCCTGCACCTTGGTGGCCCCAGCCCCTCTCTGAATTGCCTGGGCCTTGGCTCTGTGATAAAATGTACAAGGAAGGTGTCCAGCCACAGGGTGGAGGGCTGCTCTGTCTAGGTTTTTTGGGGGCCTGGCCCAGTCTGCTGGGGTCAGGCCCCTTCCCTGGAGCCTATTCAGCCCTGGCCCTGTGGTCTGGGGCCCACAAGCGGCAAAAAAAATTAGCCGTCCATGCAAAAGTAGTTGTGGAGGTCCTTGATTTGAGGCCCGTGGCACCTGGGGAGCAGTCTCAGGGTGTCGTCTGTGGTGTGTCCCTTGCCCCTACATGTTCAGTATAGTCCCTGCCCTTCCCCCCCACCCCTGGGAAAGAAAGCTGCTCTCTGGGCCATGCTGGTTAGGGTGGGTCCTCCAGATGGGGCTGGTGTGGAAGGAGGAGCTCAGATCCAGGCCACCACCCACTCCATGCCTTGGGAGGGGCTTAGAGGTTAGAACAGATTAGGGCTAGTCCAGGGCTTACCAGTGTCCCTGGAGCAAAGAGACCAGCAGGGCCAGATGGGGAGCCTGGATGCAGGAGGAGGGTGGGGCAGCGGTATGGATGAGTCCTTCAGCATCATTGCCTGGGCCTGAGGCCTTAGCCCCAGGTCAGGGAGCTGTGGGTACCTTGAATGAAGGGCACTGTGGTAGCACGGACCACAACCTGTCCCTGGATAGGCTTGGCCTGACTCCTGTCCTGGAGTTCTCCTGGACCTCACGCCTGTAGAACTAGTTTCTGTCCACAAGCCCCACCCAGGGCAATGTGACCCCTGCCCATCTGTGCTGCAGGCCCCACCCCCGGTGCTAGGCTGGGTCCTTCACAGCTTCTCTTGCTGGGCCCTGGGTGCCCCAGGCCCTCCCACATCCCTGCGGTCTGCCGGGAGGAAGCGGCCCCCTTCCCCCACCGTGACTTTGCGCTTCCTGCCCCGGGGGCCAGGGTGGGAGGGGACGTTTCCCGTTCACACCAAAGTTTCCCTGGCTGGTGGCGCCCAAACTCGGGCTCAGCCCGCTGTCCCTCTTACCCATGGAACCAGCTCTGGGGCCTGGGGTCCAGGTAACCAGCCAGGGTGTGGGCGGAGGTTCCCAAGGTGAGGCAGGGCATTTTGCCTGTACAGGTGGGGGGGGGGTCCTGTGTGTGCGTGGGTCTGCCTGGTCGATAGTGCACATGCAGCCTGGGATATACAGTCAAGGAAGGTTTTCTGGAGGTGGTGGCTGCTGAGTTGGGAGAAGGTGGCAGGCGAGAGCCCAGCTCATAGCTTTGGGTTCAGGGAGGCTGGTGAGTGGGAGACCTTTACCCATAGCACCCCTGTGGGCCACAGCCGTGCCCTAGGAAGGTATACACTTAAGTCCCTCCCCTGCCTGTGTCAGGCTTGCCTGGGTCCCCAAGGGTTCAGGAAGTGGGAGAGGAGACTGGGAGGCTGAGAAAAGCAGATGGGGGCCCTGAGAGAGTGGTCAATATGTGAGGCAGTCCTCTGATGCTGACCTTCCGCTTCCTGTCCTCCTCCCCAACCCATCCCTACCTTTCTCCACCCCCACTGCTCTGCCTCCAATCCCTGTGTACCCCCATTCACTTTCCACCTCTGTCCACATCCCCTTGGCCCTCCCCTGTCCACTGTGCCCCTTCTGCCCCCACCACTGTTCCCCTGAACTCCTCTGCCTGCAGAAGGACCTGGGCTATCTGCAGCAGTGGCTGAAGGCCTTTGTGGGTACCTTCGAGAAGAGCATCTCACTGTCCTCTCTGGAGCCACGCAGGTGAGGCTGGAGCTACATGGAGGGCGGGAGACTGAGGGATGCTCGGCGCCTAGTGACCCCGCTCCCTGCAGGCCGGAGGAGGCAGGTGCAGAGGTGCCGCTGCTCCCTCGGGATGCGCTGCACGTGCTGGCCGAGCGGCTGGACGAGGGGGACCTGGAGCAAGCCCTGCTGCTGCTCAAGCTCTTCGTCATCCTCTGCAGGTGGGTCCCTGTTGTCTTCTCCACGGTGAGAGAATGTGCAGTTATGGGCCGGGGTGGGGGCTGGCTTGTCACCGGGACCTCTCCCGTCATTCACTTCCCAGGAACCCGGAGAATGTAGAGGCAGGCTGGGGCCAGGTGCTGGTGCCCCGGGTGCTGGCGTTGCTGACCTGCTTGGTGGCCAAGGTGAGGTGGCCTCTACCCTGGCGGTTGGCAGGTGGTAGCCACGGCCCAACTAACCCCCTTTCACCCTCTCTGCATGTCTACAGCTGAAAGGACCCCCACCACCGGAGAAGGGCCATGGGTCCCAGCTGGAAAACGTAGCCCTGCATGCCCTGCTCCTCTGTGAGGGCCTCTTCGACCCCTACCAGACCTGGCGGCGCCAGCACAGTGGGTGAGAGGCAGCCCGCAGGCGGAGGACCTAGAGGAGGCCCGGGACAGGATGGGGGTGGCCGCACTGGCCAAGGTGCAGAGGTGGGAGGGGCCGGTGTGCAGGCTGCTGAGGGGGAGGATGACGCAGGAGGAGTGAAGTACTGGCCTCACCTCAGCCCCTGCCCACCCTGTCCCCACCTGCCAGGGAAGTCATCAGCTCCAAGGAGAAGAGCAAGTACAAGTTCCCTCCTGCGGCTTTGCCCTGTGGATTCAGCACCTTCTTCCGAGGTCAGGCCCCACCCCCGGCCCGCCTGGCCCCGCCCCCAAACATGAGCCCCCTCCTTTGGTTCCCCATTGCATATGCAGGATAGGACCCACTTGTGGCTGTACTCAGGGCTGGAAGAACCATGGGAATTTGAGTGGGCTTCCAAAGGCAAGTAGGAGTTCAGGGGCAGAGAGGAGAGGAAGGGCATGTCTGCACAAAATGAGTAATTTCTTTTTGCGGGGGAGTCGATTTCCCTTCCCCCTTCTCTTCTGTCTCTTGGGACCCCCCATTGCTTGTACCCCACTCTGATCTGGACCATCTTAAAACTCCCTGGTCCAATCTCTTTGTCCCTGTAGCTCCACCCAGTCTCCTCTCTTCCACAGGACAGTGTCTACATTAGGTGTCTCCCCTTCCTGCTCCCATACTCCTGGGGAAGCTGACCCCCCAGAACATCTCTGGCCACCTATTCTCCCTGGGTACCTTCTGCTCCTGAGTGTCCCCTCTCCTCTCATTGGAAGACACTGGCCAGGATTTCAGATGGGCTCCTGGCAGGATGCTGTCTGGACAGGGGCAGGCCAGGTTTGGGAAGGTGGTGGCCTAGGAAATACCTCAGTGTTTCTGGGATGCACCAGGGAGCTGCGGGCCTGGGTTTGGAACGGGGGCAACAGCTCCAAGAGGGGAGATGCCCCTGGGAAGTCCCTGCCTCTGTTCTCCCACAGCCTGAGTACTCTTCTTAAAACACACTGGATTTTGTTTCCCCTACTGTAAATTCCTCAGTGGGGACCTGACACCCTCAGAATCCAATCGTCTCCACAGCCTTCCTTTCCAGCCCCGCTGGCTCTCTGCTCTCCGCTCTCCAGCCACGGTCCTGTCCTCTCATTCCTAGAATCCAACTGTCCCACCTTTCGTCTTTGCCCATACTGTTTCCTTATCCTTTCCAGGCCAACTGCATTATCAGGCCTCACCTTGAAAGCCCTGTCCCCTGGGAGGACCCCCACCCCATCCCACTGGTATCAAGGCAGCTCTGCATTCCCCCCTTCAACGCACACACACTCATGTGACCCAGGGCTGGTCCTTTCTGCTCTCTGGGTTTCAGTTCGTGTCCTGGCATCCTGTCCAGCTTTACTGGAGCAGGGCCAGGTGGGCCTCCCAGATATGACGCTGTGAAAGCCCCTAGAAGTCCCCAGTGGGGGTGTAGGGGGATGGTGTGTGGAGCATCTGTATGGTAGGTACGGCAGGGTCCCCAGAGCCGGTCATGGGACGCTCCAGCCATCACAGGGCAGAGGGACCAGGAGACTTGTATCTAAGAAACTAAACCCTGGGTTGCCATGGGGAAGTGCATGGGGGGTGCTCACCCTGGGGTCCTCATTTTGGGGCTTAAGGTTCCAGGGAGCTGGCTAGGCTCTCAGGGCAGGGCCATGCCCCCTACAAGCTCCCCAACGAAGGGCTGTGTCCTCAGACCTCCTAGCATAGAATCATGACATTTTAGACTCCCAGCACAGAACCCGGTCTTCTCCCTCAGATTGGGCCTCCCAGCCCTGTTCCTTGACCCAGCCCCCCACTCCCACCCCAGGGCACCCACCTCTTGTGTGGTCCCCTGGACCCACAGCCCTGCAAGCTTTGTGACATTGTCTTGCTCCCCACCCCCATCAGAGAGCCTGCAGGATGCAGATCACTTGCCGCCTGTGCTCCTGCTGCGTCTCATCCATCTCTTTGGTGCTGTCCTTGCAGGAGGGAAGGTAGGCCTGGAGGAGCCTGGGGGCCCAAGGGTGGCTGTCTCAGAGTCTCTCTGCTGGGTGAGCCCTTTGCCCATTGCCCGTCTCTGCCCACACCTGCAGGAGAACGGGCAGAAGGCTGTGAGCGCTGGCACTGTTCAGGGCCTGCTGGATGTGGTGCGGGGCTGGGGCCACGGGCCAGCCCAGGACCCCCGCCTAGTGCCGCTGGCACTGGAGGCACTGGTGGGTGCGGTACACGTCCTGCACGCCAGCCGCACACCCCCCCGGGGGCCAGAGCTCCGAGCCCTGCTTGAGGGCTACTTCCGTGTCCTTAATGCCGACTGGCCAGCCGGGCCAAGCCTGGACCCCGAAGAGGCCCTCATCACCCTACGGGTCAGCATGCTCGGTGGGTATAGCCTCTTGGGCTCTTGGGGAGGTGGCACTAGCAGGGGAAGGCCCAAGTTATGATGGAAAGGCTGGCCTGGGCAGTATGGGAAGAAGGTTTAAGGCTGACCAGAGGCGCTGCTGAGACAGGCTTGGGCAGGACTGACCCTTGACCTCTCCACAGATGCCATCCCCATGATGCTGGCATGTGAGGACCGGCCCGTGCTGCAGGCCACCTTCCTCAGCAACAATTGCTTTGAACACCTTATTCGCCTCATCCAGAACAGCAAGGTGGGCAGGGCCCAGGCTGGGGCTGGGGGCACCACATGTGGATGCCGAGCTGCTGATGAGCAAACTTGGGCTGGTGGGATGGCTTGCACTTCAGTGGGAGGGCCTGGGGCTCAGGATGGCTCTGGACCCCACATGAAGAGGGTGTTGTAGAAGGACGGGAGCTGCCCTGGCCCCTTGTTTCCCTTTTCCCCAACCCCAAACGTAGGGGCAGGAGGAAGGCTCAGCTGTTTCGGATGCAGTGCCTATCCCTGCCCACTTATCTGCCCCCGGCTCTGTCCCTCTGGGCAGGGTATGGGTGGCTCAGCTCCCCTACCCTTCCCTAGTGCCTGGTGGGGCGCTCGGCCTGGGGCTCAGGGCGCATCCTTCCCTATGGGGCGGAGCCCTGGCAACTGCCCCAGGTCCTGCTCTAATCCCACCCTTCCCTCATCTTCTCTCTCCTCTGCCTCCTCTACCTTGTGCCTCCCCCCCACCCCCGACAGCTGTACTTGCAGGCCCGGGCGCCCCCTGAGGGGGACAGTGACCTGGCTACCTGGTTACTGACCGAGCCCGATGTCCAGAAGGTACCACCCTGGGGCTGACCAGCTCAGGCACCCACATCCCTGGGCACCCACCCCCCGGGGCTCCCTCTTTGAGCCTTTCTGAACTATGCAGGGGGAACGATGCCAGTCCTGGTATAGCCTAGTGATGGGGCTGGGTCCCCCATGCTGTCTCACCTACCTTCCAAATCCCAGTCCTAGGAAATGGCACAGTTGTGATCTGTTCCCTGCCTTGTATTAGTCTTGGGAGCTGGGGTTTGGCTATGCCAACCTGGAAGGAACCTTCGATACTCAACCACCCCACCCCCATTGCACAGAAGGGGAAACAAGAGGCCAGATACTCAGGGATTTGGCTGTGGTCACTCACAGAGAAGGAGGTCCCCCACGTGGGGCCACTTCTTTGCTTGGATCCTTGCACCTGCCCTAAGCGGGTCACTGGGAGTTCCCTATCCCCTCATGCCCTCATGACGTGCTCCCTGCCTCACCTTGCATGGGGGCTGTAGGAGGCTGCGGGGTGTCAGGGGCTTTGCATGGGGCATCCTCTCTCTGGTGGCTCAACACCTGGGCCCCCACCTCCAGAGCCCCGCCCTGGCTTTGTCCTCATGAAGCAGCCCTGTGTGTCTATTGCACTTGGCTGTTTTCTGAGAACCTGCATGTCCATTCATCTACAAAGCAGGCAAGGCCAGTGAGACCCCTGCTTTTTACAGATGAGGAAACTGAGGCCTGGAGGAGGGAAAAGATTGCCGGAGGTCCCTTAGGGAGTCAGGCAGAGCTGGGACCAAGGGCCCCATGGAGCCAAAATACAGCCTGGCACCTGCTGACAAACTCTCCGAGCCCTCCTGACTTCTCAGCCCCTCAGCAGGGCAGGGTGAAGGAGTAGCGTGCCTCTGGCTGTTGGGTGCAGCCAGGGTGGGCCTCAGCATCCCCACCTGGATCTAGGGGAAAGGGGCAGGGTAGGACTTCAAGTCTCGAAGGTTCTTCTGGTTCTAACATCCTGTGATTGATTGTCCCTAAATTCCCCAACCCCCTGTCAATCATCGTGGGTGATGGGACACTTGCCAGCCTTCCTGCACATGTGTTTAGCTTGGGTGGTGATGGGCGGAGACTGAGGCCCATAAACCCACCGGACAGTGGAGGGCAGAGGGCTGTGGCCAGAGGGTTCACTGGTGATCTGTCCCAGTATCCCAGTGAGGCCCTTCCCAGCCTTGGTTTCTTCCCTGGCTTCTCTGTCAGAGTGGGCCTTGCCAAACTGCTTGGCAGCCTGGGCAAGGGTAGAGGGCCTGGTGGCTTCTGTTCTAGCACTGTATGGCCCAGACAGGGCTTCCACACTCCCTTGGCCCAAGCCAGCTCAGCTACTTGCCTTGGGGCATCTGTTCCTGTCCCTGCACCCCTTTTATTGCAGGGTGCCGCCAGCTGCGACGTCCTGGCACCTGCCTCTCCTGACTGTCCCTCCCCACCCCAAGGTACTGGACCAGGACACAGATGCCATTGCAGTCCACGTAGTCAGAGTGTTGACCTGTATCATGAGCGGCTCCCCCTCCGCCAAGGTGAGGATGCTGCGGTCCTGCTGTAGTAGGGGTGTGGGATGGGAGTTCAATTGATCGGCTGTCTCTAGAACAGGCCTGGCTGATGGCTGTCAGAGCAAGTGAGCTGGGGAGGTGACCATCCTGCCCTCTGGGGTGCGGCTCAGGCCCCTGGGCGAGCGTGGTCATTAGTGAGTCCTGGGAGCTGGCTATCCTGGCTCAGAGCTGGAGGGCGGAAGGACGCTTGTGGCTGACCCCATCTGCAGCCTTCCGAGGTAGACCTATTCCCCTGCTAGCACTGTGACCCAGAGGCAGAGCCAGGCAAGGGGGCTCTGAAAGGTGATGCCTCCTCCAGGGTTCCTGTAGGGTGTGAGTGCGCCCTGGGGCCCACATACACACTCACTCCTTTCCCACACGTCCCTGCACAGGAGGTGTTTAAGGAGCGCATCGGCTACCCTCACCTGCAAGAGGTTCTGCAGAGTCACGGTCCCCCCACCCATCGACTGTTGCAAGAGCTGCTCAACATGGTGAGGGCAAGGGCTTGGGGGCAGGGTCCCAAGGGCAGCCAGGAGTGAGTCAGGGCTACCACGGAAGGTGAGCTCTCCACCTTAGGGGACCATGTTGACTATGTGTGACCTGGGGCCTGACCCTGTGTGTCAGGGTCACTGGGGTGAGGATTCTGAGCTGCATGGGGCTACCAACAGAAGCTGCTACATGTTAGCAAGCCCCAGGATGATCCTAGGAATAGGCAGTTGGGGTTTAGGCCAACCTAGACTGAAAGCCAAGGGTTGTTGTTGGTAGCAATGGTTGTCTGAGCACCTCTGGCTTTCCTGAGCCTCAGACACAACCTGTGAGCTGGATGGGGTAGCACACGTTGTGTTCCCATGCTGGAGGCAAGTAAACTGAGACAGGAAGTCCCACTGTTGGTAGGGTGGCCTGTTCCATGCCAGTTGCCCGGGAACTATCATTCTCTCCACCCGCAGGCTGTGGAGGGCAACCACAGCACGTGTCCGCCACCACCAATCCGCAATGAGCAGCCGGTGCTGGTGCTAATGCGGTGGCTGCCAGCACTGCCCACAGCTGAGCTGCGGCTCTTCCTAGCACAGCGCCTCTGGTGGCTCTGCGACAGCTGCCCTGCCAGCCGTGCCACGTGTGTCCAGGCCGGTCTGGTGGGCTGCCTGTTGGAGACACTCAGCGAGGGGGCAGCCCTGGGGGCCCGCTGCCAGGAGCAGCTGCTGGCGCTGCTGCAAGCATTGGGCCACGTGTCACTAAGGCCCTTGGAGCTGCGTCGCCTGCTTCGTCCCCCAGCAGGTCTGGACTCAGGGCCGGGTGGAGCTGAGGCCGGGGCTGCCCGACACGCAGGTGCCACCATCCGCGCGCTCTCAGGCATGGCCCGGCGCCAGGGCCCGGCACGAGCCCTGTGCTACTTTGACCTCACGCCCAGCATGGCGGGTATCATGGTACCCCCTGTGCAGCGATGGCCAGGACCTGGCTTCACCTTCCATGCCTGGCTGTGTCTGCACCCCACGGCTGTAACACCCGCCCCGGGCCCCACCCGGCCGCTCCAGCGAAAGCAACTGTACAGGTGGGTGACTGCTAGGGACCAGGGCGCGGTGCCAGGGTGAGCAGGAGAACCAGCGGGCATAACTGGCTTGGCCTGCCCCCAGCTTCTTCACCAGCAGCGGCTCAGGGTTTGAAGCCTTCTTCACGGCGGCTGGGACCCTGGTGGTGGCCGTGTGCACCCGGAAGGAGTACTTGACCATGAGCTTGCCTGAAGTGTCCTTTGCCGACTCTGCCTGGGTGAGCCTCCGTCCTCATGTGGCCCAGGGAGGTGGAGGGGACACCACGTCCCAACCTGTGACCTGATGTTGTGGCTTCTGTTCTAGCACTGTGTGGCCATTGTCCATGTGCCCGGGCGCCGGCCCTTCAGCCAGAACCTGGTGCATGTCTACAAAGACGGCCATCTGGTGAAGACGGCACCCCTTCGCTGCCCCTCCCTTAGTGAGGTGTGCCAGGCAGGGTTTAGGGAGGCTTGGGCAGCTGGGGGCACTTGGACAGGGTGGGGCCTGGAGCCCCATGTTCCCCCTCCCCCACCCCACAGGCCTCAGCCTCTGGGGCCTGTGCAGCCTTGGGGGTCACCGAGGAACTGGATGCAGGTGGAACCCCAGGCTCTGCTGTGACCTGACCGCTCCCCCAACCCTGGCCCCACAGCCTTTCTCCTCCTGCTGTATCGGCTCTGCTGGGCACCGCACAACGACCACCACCACGGGCCTACCTGCGCCACCTGTCCCCGCTGCCCTGGCTCACACTCACCCCTCCCTCACCCGCTCCCAGTCAGTCCCGGCCACCACAGGGCTTGGCTGGGGGTCCGGGCTGGTGGCCCCTCTGCAGGAGGGCAGCATCAGCTCCACCCTCGCAGGCACACAGGACACTCGGTGGGGCAGCCCCACATCCCTGGAGGGCGAGCTGGGGGCTGTGGCCATCTTCCATGAAGCCCTGCAGGCGGCAGCCCTGCGGGTCCTGTGCACCCTGGGTATGCAGCGCCGTCCCCGTGCCCTGCCCCAGCCCCTACCGCTTTGCCCCAGGACCCAACTGGTTGGGTCTCAACAAGTGCCCAGGCCAGAAACGAGGGGTCTGGCGGGGGGGAAGGTGTCCCTGGGAGGGGGGGGGTCTGTCCTCTTATCAGGCAGAGAAGAGGCAGGCTGTGTGTGGGGTTTGGCCAGAAGCCCAGCCAGGTCTGAAGCCCCCCTGCCCACCCCCCAGGGCCCAATGAGACAGCACCCTTCAAGCCCGAGGGTGAACTGCATGAACTTGGCACCAAGCTGCTCCTCCATTACTCACCTCAGGTACTGCGGAGGTGGGCAGTTGGCTTAATCCCGCTCCGTCCCCCTGCCTCCCACCCTCTGTCTCCCGCCACCTCCTCCACTGAGCCTTGCTGCCTGCTCACCCCCTGTCCGCAGGCCTGTAAGAACAACATCTGCCTGGACCTGTCCCCTGGTCACGGGCTGGATGGCCGCCTGACAGGCCACAGGGTGGAGACCTGGGACGTGAAGGTGTGTGCTCACGTGAGCAGTGTGTGCAGGAAGCATGAGCATGGGCACATGTGTACAGGGCGGGCTGGGGAGTGGCACTGTGCCCTGGGAGGTCTTGAGGAGACCCAGATTTCCAGGCTGGAGGGTCTGCTGGGATGGAGTGGGGCAGGAGATGGCTGGGTGCTGCCCTCTCATGGGGGCCCCCACCCGCAGGATGTGGTGAATTGCGTGGGAGGCATGGGTGCCCTGCTGCCCCTGCTGGAACGAGTGGCTACACAGCCCCAAGAAGCCGAGGCAGGTCCAGCAGAAACACATGACCTTGTGGGGCCCGAACTGACCTCTGGCCACAACGCCACCCAGGGACTGCTTCTCCCACTGGGCAGGTCCTCAGGTAAGTGTCCCTGCTGCCTGAACTGGGGGGAGGAGATCTTGGCATGGTTGGGGGACTGGACTGCTTGAGGTCTCTGTGGCCACTGGCAGGCCTTTGAGGTACATCTGTTCCCTTCCTGGTGGCGGTAGAGGAGCGAATGGAGAGGAATGCAGTGGCTGCCTTTCTGCTGATGCTGCGGAACTTCCTACAGGGCCATGCTGTGAACCAGGAGAGCCTGGTGCAGTGCCAGGGGCCTGCCATCATTGGGGCCCTCCTGCGCAAGGTGGGGCCTGCTGGGGCAGGCGGGGAGGGGACTGCCCTGTCTGACTAAGGGGACTGATTGGAGGGACCAAGAAGGGGAGCCTGATGGCATCAGTCAGGGAGGGCCTCCTGGGAGAGGTGGCATTTGAGCAGGGCCTTGAAAGGCTGGGCAGGGTTTGGCTAAGAGGGTCTGGGGGGAGTAGCAGAACAGCAGGGCACCTGCACAGCAGTCTGGGAGCTTGCACTTCAGAGACAGCAGGGAGCCACTGAAGCGTTTTGAGCAGGCAGAATGCTTGTGTCCATCTGCCTGTGCAGGGCAGGGTGGAAATTGGGAGGCCTGAGAGTGGGCGGGCAGGGCCTGATATCTCACCCCAGCTCCTCTGTCCTCCCCCAGGTCCCCAGCTGGGCCATGGACATGAATGTGCTCATGTCTGCCCAGCTTCTGATGGAGCAGGTGGCAGCCGAGGGCGGTGGGCCCCTCCTGTACCTGCTCTACCAGCATTTGCTCTTCAACTTTCACCTCTGGACCCTTAGTGACTTTGCTGTGCGCCTGGGTAGGTGTGGGGACTTGGGGATGTTGGTGGAGGTTCTGAGAAGCTATAACCCTGTGGGTGATCTGAGGGGACATATCTGCCCTGAGGCGTCTGAGGGGACCATGACCCTCTCCTGGTGGGGGGTGGAGGTGGGCAGGGAGGTCTGGCAGGGGCATGGCCCCTGTCTTGGAGGATGGAAGGGACCCGGCTCAGTCAGGTAGCCTGAGCCCTCTGCCGATTCCCACTTAGGCCACATCCAGTACGTGTCTAGCATAGTCCGTGAGCATAGACAAAAGCTCCGGAAGAAGTATGGGGTCCAGTTCATCCTCGATGCTCTGCGCGCTCACTACAGGTGAGGCTGGTGGGGGCAGATGGGGTGGGGTGCTGACACTGCAGCTTCTGGCCTTGGGGGCAGGTCTGTTCAGTCCCCCAGCTCACCTGCCCACTTGCCCTGTTCTCCCCTTCATGCCCCTGTGTTCTCCTGGCCCTGGGTGCATGTTTCTGCTGGGACCTGCCCAGCCTACAGCGGGAGCACCCCCTAGCGGCTGATGACCTGCGCACAGTGCAGACTTCACTCCTGGGCCTGGCGCGGGAGTTTCTGGTGCGGAGCTCTTCCGCTGATGACCTGCAGGTGGTGCTGAACTTTCTGGCGGCTGCGGGTGATGATGGCCAGGTAAGCTGGAGGTTGGCGAGGGTGAGACTGGGGGAGGGGTGGAGTGTGGACCACGTTCAGGGTTGGGGGGTGGCCGGCTCAGTGTGAGACTTTGTATCCCCAGGTGCTGGGTGCGCTGGACCTGCTGCTGGCACTGCTGCAGGGCTCGCCAGCACAGGAGTCTTTGGCTGCCTTCCTGCTGGAGCCAGGGAACCTTGAGGTGCTGCTGGCACTGCTGGTGCGGCCAAGGCCCATGCCCTTGCTGCCCGACCGAGTCTGCAAGGTACACTCAGCTCACTCCTGACCCTGGCATCCTAATTCACGGGGGCCCCCGCCTGAGTTGAGAGAGGTGCAGAAGGCCTTAGGCTGGTGGGTGAAGCTGCCTTTGCCGACCTCTCTTGGAGCCACACGCCTGCGTGGTGACTCACCCTCCTCCAGTAACTCTTTCCCCATGATGACGACCCCTACACAGATCCTGCGCAGACTGCAGCAGAATGAGCGCTTACCTGAGCGCAGCCGCCAGCGGCTCCGGCTGCGAGAGTGTGGCCTCCAGGGTCTCGTTGCCTGCCTGCCGGAGGGGGCTGTTTCCCCCCAGCTCTGCCAGGGCCTCTTCAAGCTGTTCCTGGGGGCAGGTACAACCTGGTTGGAGCCAAGAGGCAGGCCAAGTAGAGGGGTGATGTGGATCCAGGAACCAGGGCAGGTGGGAATAGGGAAGGTGTTGGTACCAAGGGACCAAGGCTGAGCCAGCAGAGGAGCACAGTCCCTCTCTGGGGTCAGTCCCTCAGGCCTTTTCTGGCCGTTTTCCCAGATTGCCTGAACCTCTCAGATCTGTTGGCTGTGGTGCAGCTGTCCCTGCAGGCTGACCTCAGCATCCGCCTAGACATCTGTCGTCAGGTGAGTGGGAAGTGAAAGCTTTGTTGGGGGTTGGGGGGCGGCTTCTACCCTGCGGCCTTTGCCTGTGACGAGGGGTCTCTGGAGGCCTCCCATGCAAAGGCCCCAGGAGGAGGGGCTGGGGCAGGCTGTCGGATGAGTCCCTCACTTGCTGTGCCCTGGCCCGGCAGCTCTTCCACCTCATCTACGGACAGCCAGATGTAGTGCGGCTGCTGGCCCGACAGGCCGGCTGGCAGGATGTGCTGACCCGGCTGTTTGTCCTGGAAGCCGTCACAGCTGGCAGTCCCCTGCCCTTTACCCCCGAGCCACCCACCTCCCCGGAGCCAGCCTTACACAAGCCACCCACTGAGTCACCTGAGCCTTCGGACGTCTTCCTGCCCGCGGAGGTCCCCTGCCCTGACCCTGACGCCTTTTACCAGGCTCTTTCCCCATTCTCCACACCCTTTGAGCTGGGCCCAGAACGGGCCAGTGTGAGTTCAGGCAATACTGCTGGCGGTGGCAGTGGCAGTGGGACTCTCACTCCAGCCAGCCAGCCTGGCACCCCTTCCCCGCTGGATGGGCCCCGGTCCTTCCCTATTGCCCAGGGCCGCCACAGCTCCAGTCTCTCCAATGTGCTGGAGGATGGCAGCCTGCCAGAGCCCACCATCAGTGGGGATGACACCTCTAATACGAGCAACCCTCAGGTGAGGCGGCCCACCCTCTACCACCGTGCGGCACCAAGGGAGGGCACCTCTGGGACACGGGGCAGGCAGCGTAGCTTTTCCACAGGTGTTGCCCTATTTGACATCAGGGCTACAACTGCTATTCGGGTCTGGCGCTGCCGCCTTGTAGCTTTTATCTGCAGTGTGTTCCCTGGGGGGTGGGGGGTATTCTGGAACAGGGCAAGTCATGCTGAGACAGAGTTGGGGGCACTAACCAGGCTTCAGAAGGCCCTAGAGAGCCTGTGAGGCAGGGACTTCACAGGGCCCGTGGGCAGTATTGCTGTAAGGGTCCTGCCTGTGCTTCTGGATCCGGGGATGGGCGTCTGCTTATTCCATGGCATTCTTCCAGAGAATTCTAGGACAGTCCTTGAGGCCTGTGAGGACTGTGAGGTAACCGTGTGAACTACCTCATCTCCTCTTAGGAGTCCTGGAATCCCAGGATCCTCCCTGGAACTCGGGCAGTGGCTGAGGCCCACACCATCTGTTTAGGCCTTTAGCACCAGACTGGCTCGGCTGTTGGCCAAAGCTCGGCTTCCTGCTGTCCCTACTAGTGGGTGGGCGGACGTGCTGAACAGGGATGGTAGTGGGGCAGTGATTGCCTCCCTCCCCAGCCTGCACCCCACACACCCCCTGTGTCCGCAGCAAACCTGTGAGGAGGAGCTTTGTAACCTGCTCACCAACGTGCTGTTCTCGGTGACTTGGCGGGGAGTGGATGGCAGTGACGAGGCTGCCTGGCGGGAGCGCGGCCAGGTCTTCTCCGTGCTCACCCAGCTGGGGGCCTCGGCCACGCTTGTGCGCCCACCAGACTGCATCAAGCGCAGGTGAGGGGGTGACTCAGGAGGGGGAAGAGCCTCGGGGAAACCTGGGGCCAAGAAGGCGGTCAGGTAGACACCTGAGTCCCTCGCCCCTCTCCAGCCTCCTGGAGATGATGCTGGAGTCAGCCCTGACCGACATCAAAGAGGCCCCCCTTGGGGTCCTAGCCAGCCTCACCCAGCAGGCGCTCTGGCTGCTGCGCCTGCTGCAGGACTTCCTGTGTGCCGAGGGCCACGGTAACCAGGAGCTGTGGAGTGAGAAGGTATGATAGCTCAGAGGGGCACGTGCTCGATGTTCTCGTGCACCTGAGGGCATCTGGTCTGGGAGGTGGATGAGTACACGTGTGCCGTCATGGGTTCATCAGCTCCGGTATCTGTGAGCGTAGGTTTATCTGTATGTACAAACCCTCCCTGGCCTCCAGCCCAAACCTCACCTTGCTCTTGCCCCATGGGCTGTTGGCCTCCTCTGGTGATGGCCGCCTGGAATATATGGTGTGTGGCAGCTCTTTGAAGGTGTGTGCAGCCTGCTTGATCGCCTGGGGGCCTGGCTGCACCTGGCCAATGGCACAGCAGATCTCCGAGAGATGGCACAGATTGGCCTGCGCCTCGTGCTTGGCTACATTCTGCTGGAGGACCCACAGGTGAGCACAGGGTGGGTGTGAGGGGAGGGTGTGTGGTGGGTATAGGGAACTCCGGGAGTAGCTGGTGACACCTCCACCCCTTCGGTCCACAGCTGCACGCCCAGGCCTATGTAAAGCTGCACGCACTGCTGCAGACTGCAGTGCCCATGCGCCGGGAGGAGGCTTGTTATGTGCTCTCCAAGCTGGAGGCGGCGCTGGCACGGGCGCTGAACACCCCAGCCTCAGAGACCCCCACCGGGGACGGGGAGCCCCCAGCTGCAGCCGCTGCTGCAGAGCGCTGCTCATGGCTGGTACCGCTGGTGCGCACACTGCTGAACCGTGCCTACGGGCCCCTGGGGCTGCAGTGGGGGCTGCCTTCCCTGCCTCCCACCAACGGCAGCCCCACCTTCTTCGAGGACTTCCAGGCCTTTTGTGCCACCCCCGAATGGCGTCACTTCATCGACAAGCAGGTGCCTGGAGCTGGGGGCACGGGCAGAGAAGTGCGAGCTGGGGACCCACATCGAGCACCGGTCTCCTGTCCCTGTCCCATCCTCCAGGTGCAGCCCACCATGTCGCAGTTCGAAATGGACACCTACGCTAAGAGCCACGACCTCATGTCAGGCTTCTGGAATGCCTGCTACGACATGCTCATGAGCAGTGGGCAGCGGCGCCAGCGGGAGCGGGCACGCGGTCGTCGGGCCTTCCAGGTGTGCGACCCGAGGCGGGGGGGCGGGGAGCTGCTCCACACGTGGGCCCAGAGGACGGCTGATGGGACGGAGTGGAGAAACAGGGACAGCACATGAAGCAGCCAGCGGGACTCACCCGTTCCTCCACCCTACCCACCCCCCCACTCCTCAGGAGCTGGTGCTGGAACCTGCACAGCGGCGGGCGCGCTTGGAGGGGCTGCGGTACACAGCGGCCCTGAAGCAGCAGGCAGCGCAGCACTCGACCGCCCTGCTGCACTGGGGGGCGCTGTGGCGTCAGCTCTCTAGCCCCTGTGGGGCCTGGGCCCTGAGGTGGGCGGGGTTCTGGGTGGAGTCTGGGTGGGGTGGGGCTTGGGAGGGAGGAGCCGGGAGGGTGCCCTTGGGGAGGAACCTGGGAGGAACCCAGAGGTCTATAGCCTTCTGCCCGTGACCATCACTGGGGACGTATCTGTAGGGACCCGCCCACCCCCCGCTGGAAGCTCTCCAGTGCCGAGACATACTCGCGCATGCGTCTGAAGCTGGTGCCCAACCATCACTTCAACCCTCACCTGGAAGCCAGTGCCCTACGCGACAACCTGGGTGAGAGGGTGTGCTGAGCTGGGTCCACCCAACCTCGTACGCCCTGTCTTGTCTCTGACTGAGCACCCTTGGGCCCATTGCAGGTGAGGCCCCCCTGACACCTGCAGAGGAGGCCTCCCTGCCTCTAGCAGTGACCAAAGAGGCCAAAGTCAGCAGCCTACCCGAGGAACTGCAGGAAGACCAGCTGGGTGAGGATGAGCTGGCTGCGCTGGAGACCGCGTGAGTGGGGCTGGGAAAGAGCTGATTGATGGGGGCAACGGGTCTGCTCCAGTGTGTGCTGGCCGGTGGTGGAATTGACTCCGGAGTCTGTTTCCCCTCCCGCTGAAAGGGATGGTCCAAAATCAGGTGGGAGTATTGGGCACAGCTATAACAGGATGGATAGTTGCTCTTTCATGGCTCGGCACCCCAGAGCAGGACTGAGAAACACAGACCAGACTAGGATGGGGGCCCATGGGAGCAGGCAGGGCTGAGTGAGGGAAGCCGGGGATGGGGGTTGGTGTCCTGGCAAGACATTCAGAGGCCCAGGTTTCGGGGCGGGGACTGTGGTCAGTCTGGACCCTGGGCAGCTCCTCCTCCTCTGGGAGTCATGAGCTGTGCACCTCATGACTTGGTGGTGCTCTGAGAGCGTGGTCCTTGGGCTTGTCAGAAAGGGGACCCCAGAGTCTGGAGCCTAAAGTGGGTGCCGGCCCCCAGGTTGGAGGCCGCAGAGCTGGACGAGCAGCATGAGAAGCTGGTGCTGTCAGCTGAGTGCCAGCTGGTCACAGTGGTGGCTGTGGTCCCAGGGCTGCTGGAGGTCACCACCCAGCACGTGTATTTCTACGACGGCAGCGCTGAGCGTGTGGAAACCGAGGAGGGTGTGTTCTGATGGAACGGGACGGAGGGACGGCAGGGATGGCTGGGGTATGGTGGGGCCGGGGCAAGTGACTTCTGCACTCGCTGTCCGTCCCCACAGGCATCGGCCATGACTTCCGGCGCCCACTGGCCCAGCTCCGCGAGGTCCACCTGCGGCGTTTCAACCTGCGCCGTTCGGCGCTTGAGCTCTTCTTCATTGATCAGGCCAACTACTTTCTCAACTTCCCCTGCAAGATGGGTGGGGCCACGGCCTCATCTCCGTGCCAGGCCCCCAGGCCCCAACCCTGCCCCATCCCACCCCACACCCAGGTGCGGAACCAAGTGTACTCGTGGCTCCTGCGCCTGCGACCCCCCACCCAAGGCTACCTGAGCAGCCGCTCCCCCCAGGAGATGCTGCGCGCCTCAGGCCTTACCCAGGTGAGAGCCCTGGAGTGTGAGGATCGGGTGAGGTCAGGGCCCGGCGGTTGGGAAGAGGGCTGGCAGCCCAGCTGGCTCACCTCTTGCCCCTGCCCCCCAGAAATGGGTACAGCGTGAGATCTCCAACTTCGAGTACCTGATGCAACTCAACACCATTGCGGGGCGGACCTACAATGACTTGTCTCAGTACCCTGTGGTGAGGGCCTGCTCCCCACCTCCCCCACTCCTCTGGTCTGCCAGCCCTGGTTCACCCAAGTGTGGGTACTGATGGTCAGGTCCTACTGATGGTCAGGACTGAGCCCTGAGCTTGGTCCTGGGTGGGTGCTGTCTGAGGCCTGGCCTCTGTTCTCCCCGAAGGGAATCCTGTCCCAGACAGTCCCTCCTGCTCCCCTGCAGCCCCTCCACGTGGTGCATCCCCACCTGTGGGCTCCGCCCGTCTTCTTGAGGGTGAGGGTGAGGGCAGGGCAGGTAGGCCATCAGGACCCTCATGCAGCTCCTGCCCGGGTGGGCGGCCAGTTCCCCTGGGTCCTACAGGACTATGTGTCCCCAACGTTGGACCTCAGCAACCCAGTCGTCTTCCGGGACCTGTCCAAGCCCATCGGTGTGGTGAATCCCAAGCATGCCCAGCTTGTGAGAGAGAAGTGAGTGCCTGAGTGAGGCTGGGCTCGGGGGTTGGGATGGACAAGAGGAGGGCTTCTGCTGACTCCCCCCAACTGTTGCTCTAGGTATGAGAGCTTCGAGGACCCAGCGGGCACCATTGACAGATTCCACTATGGCACCCACTATTCCAACGCAGCAGGTGTGATGCACTACCTCATCCGCGTGGAACCTTTCACCTCCCTGCACGTCCAGCTGCAGAGTGGCCGGTGCGGAGGGGCAGGCAGATGGTGCAGGGCAGGGCAGGGTGGATGAAGGGAAGAGGCGGGTCTTCCAGGCACCCTGGACCCTCTGGCTCCCGGCTTTCCTGCGGCCACACCTTCTCCCCCACTGTCTCCCTTCTCTCCACCTCACTTTGGCCCGTGCCCCTCCCTAGCTTTGACTGCTCTGACCGGCAGTTCCACTCGGTGGCAGCAGCCTGGCAGGCCCGCCTGGAGAGCCCAGCCGATGTGAAGGAGCTCATCCCAGAGTTCTTCTACTTCCCTGATTTCCTGGAGAACCAGAACGGTAGGAGCTGGCGTCGGGGCAGGAGGTGTGGGGATGGAGAGCTCGGGTTGGGGGCGGTGGCCAGGGAGCAGGTGAAGGTGGCGTAGAGAGACAGCTGACCCAGTCTTCTGTGCCAGGCTTTGACCTGGGCTGCCTGCAGCTGACCAACGAGAAGGTAGGCGACGTGGTGCTGCCCCCGTGGGCCAGCTCTCCTGAGGACTTCATCCAGCAGCACCGCCGGGCTCTGGTGAGATGAGCACACGCAGACAGGCGGGCAGCCGGGGTTGGTGGGGGAGTCAGCCGTTCCTGGACTGACTGCCTCCTCCCCGCCCCCAGGAGTCAGAATATGTGTCCGCCCACCTCCACGAGTGGATCGACCTCATCTTTGGCTACAAGCAGCGGGGGCCAGCTGCAGAGGAGGCCCTCAACGTCTTCTATTACTGCACCTATGAGGGTGAGCAGTGTCCTTGACTCAAGTGGGAGCCGGGGCACAGAGGAGGGGTGAATGCGGTGGGCACAGAGGGAGTCCTGACTGCCCTGCCCTTCCTGTCTGATGCTCAGGGGCCGTGGACCTGGACCAAGTGGCAGATGAGCGGGAACGGAAGGCTCTGGAGGGCATTATCAGCAACTTCGGGCAGACACCCTGTCAACTGCTGAAGGTAAGGCCAGCTTGGAAGACAGTGGTCAGGGATGCCCTGGCCACGGTGCTGATCGGCCACTTGCCCACAGGAGCCACATCCAGCTCGGCTTTCAGCTGAGGAAGCAGCCCAACGCCTTGCACGTCTGGATACTAACTCACCTAGCATGTTCCAGCACCTGGACCAGCTCAAGGCCTTCTTCGCAGAGGTGAGAGGAGGCAGGGTCTCGACTTCTTACTTTGTGAAATTCGTTGAATCCCACTGTCCTTACCAGCCTCTTGGGGCAGATAGAAAACCTAAATCAAGGTGACTGATGCTAAGACGTCTTAGAAAAAGAGGTGAACATCAGAGGAGATGGGAGTGCGGGTGGGATGCCTTCTTCGTGAGGAAGAGTCAGGACAAGGTGTTGACTCACCTGACCATCCTTAGGGTGACCAGAAGGAGGGAGTCCGGCCTTAGATACTCTACCTCACCTTCCTGTCTGCATCCCAGAATGCCCCCAAGTCTGACGTGTTTAGGCTCTTCTCTCCTCCTGCTAGCAGGCTCAGAGCCGTGGAGTAATGGGTTGGGATGACCACAGCTGAAACCAAGCTTGACACCCTGGAAGGATCTTCCTTGTCCATCTGGTTTCTCACTCACTTTCTGAGACGCCCTGAAGGCACACTGGTCTCTGATGCCTATTCCTCTGAGAGACCTCTGTCTGTATGATGCCTAGCCTGTGACCCCTGGGGGCTGAGGGCCAGGGACTGAGTCGTGTTCCAGGGAGCCGGTAGTGTAGTGAGAGCCCTAGCTGGCTGCTCAGGCACAGCTAGCCTTGCTCCGCTCCCTGCAGGTCATCAGTGATGGCGTGCCCCTAGTGCTGGCCCTGGTTCCCCACCGGCAGCCCCATTCCTTCATTACCCAGGGCTCCGCAGACCTTTTGGTAAGTGTACTGGGCCGGGCCCCATCTCAGCTCCAACCCCTTTCTGACTCTGCCCCAAACCCACCTCTGTCCCCTCTTGCCCACAGGTGACTGTGAGTGCCAATGGGCTACTGGGCACCCACAGCTGGTTGCCCTATGACCGTAATATAAGCAATTACTTCAGCTTCAGCAAAGACCCCACCGTGGGCAACCCCAAGTAAGACATAGGGCTGTGGGCAGGGGTGGGCTCTAAATACCCTGCACCCCAAGTCATCTCCCCACCCAAACAGAATGCAGGCCAGCTGCAGGCTCTGGCCAAGATTTCTGAGGGCCTGGGTTCTCCTTTGTGGCCTGACCTCACCTGTGGTCCTCCTCACTGGGTCAGGATGCAGCGACTGCTGAGTGGCCCTTGGGTGCCAGGTGGTGGTGTGAGTGGGCAGGCCCTGGCAGCAGCCCCAGACGGAAAGCTGGTGTTCAGTGGCGGCCATTGGGATGGCAGCCTGCGGGTGACGTCACTACCCCGGGGCAAGCTGTTGAAGCAGCTCAGCTGCCACCTCGGTATGTGCAGTCTTGGACTCGGGGTGTGCAGGTGGGAGTAGGGTTCCAAGGCTGGCCAGGGAGGGGGTAACCACTTTGTTCTGCTGGTACCCTCCCCTCCCCGCTCCATTCAGATGTAGTAACCTGCCTTTCACTGGACACCTGTGGCATCTACCTCATCTCAGGCTCCCGGGACACCACATGCATGGTGTGGCGGCTCCTGCAGCAGGTATGCTGGGTGGCAGCCCTCCGGGGCCCCCATAGTCCAGATCTGCAGTCCGTCTGCCCCTCAGTGGGCCTCTCCAGTCCTACCCTGTTCTCTTCTCCTTCCCTCTGCTACCATGAGCAAGTCTGGGGCTCCACAGCCCTCCAGCTCTCCAGCTTTGGACAAGACCTTCAGTTTTCTGAGCTTTAGCCTTCTCACTCACTCAGGAGCCAAGGTAGTGGGAGGCCCCAGTCCTGAGCCAGCTCTGGTGTTCCCCACAGGGTGGTCTCTCGGTGGGGCTGGCATCAAAGCCTGTGCAGGTCCTATACGGGCATGAGGCTGCAGTGAGCTGTGTGGCCATCAGCACTGAACTTGACATGGCGGTGTCTGGATCCGAGGTGTGTGTATGCCTGTGTCCAGGGGAGGCTGTTTGCTGGGCACTGCCCCTGGAGCTCACACACCCCTGCCTAGCACCCTAAGCTGCCTTCCTGCAGGATGGAACTGTGATCATCCACACTGTACGCCGTGGCCAGTTTGTGGCCGCACTAAGGCACCCAGAAGCCACGTTGCCTGGACCTGTGTCCCACCTGGCGCTGGGGTCTGAGGGCCAGATCCTGGTGCAGAGCTCAGCGCGGGAGCGTCTGGGGGCCCAGGTACGGGAAAGGGGCGCCCAGCCAAGATAGGGGTGGTTGGGATTCTGTCCTTGCTGACACCTCCTGCTTCCTCCAGGTCACCTACTCCTTGCACCTGTACTCGGTGAACGGGAGGTTGCGGGCTTCACTGCCCTTGGTAGAGCAGCCCACAGCCCTCGCGGTGACGGAGGACTTCGTTCTGCTGGGCACAGCCCAGTGTGCCCTGCACATCCTCCATTTGAACAAGTGAGCCCCACTGTTTATGGGTTTGTGATACTTCAGGGTGGTGGTCATTGGCAGAGGACACTAGGAGGTGCCCCCGTGGACCCACATCCCCTTTACATGTCTGTGGACACATTCTTCAAGGCCTGTCACCTGTCCTCCTATCCCCCAGTGGGGAGCTCTTGCCCTGGGCCTCCCTTAGCCACACACTTGTGGGAGGTCCCTTTCTGTGTCAGGATTTTAATCGAGTCATCCTTCAAATGAGGACTGGGAGGTAGATGGGAGAATGGAGAGACATCTATCTGCTGGATCAAAGCTTCCTTGTAGTTGCGAGTTCGTATATATATATCCCCCCTCCCTCCCTCCAGACTGCTGCCGGCCGCGCCTCCCCTTCCCATGAAGGTGCCCGTCCGCAGTGTGGCTGTGACCAAGGAGCGCAGCCACGTGCTCGTGGGCTTGGAAGACGGCAAGCTTATCGTGGTGGGCGCAGGGCAGCCCTCTGAGGTGAGGATGAGGGCCGGGAGGGCCTCGAACGGGATGGGGAAGCGACGGTCCTGGCTGACCCCAGCCTGCTCCTGCTCCTACCAGGTGCGCAGCAGCCAGTTAGCGCGGAAGCTGTGGCGATCCTCCCGGCGCATCTCCCAGGTGTCCTCTGGGGAGACAGAGTACAACCCTGGAGAGGCGCGCTGACAGCCTGCCCTGCCCTGCCCCGCCGCGCAGCTCCGCCCCCAGCGGGCTTCGCCCTGGGAGGGCCCCGCCCAGGAGTCCAAGGAGAGGGTGACGTCCAGCCCACACTCTGGCAGGGGGTGGGCGGGGCCCCACCTCTGCCCAGCTCAGGGATTGGTGGGCGATATCACTCCTGGAAGTCCCGCCCCTCGCCGGCAGAGGGGCCTCCCGGAGTCCCAGCGCTGGCCTCAGCAGCCGCACAGCACTTTTTGCACAGCCTGGGGTGGGGAGCCCAGGTTCCCAAGCCCCCGTCCCGGCAGAGTACAGGGGCCGGGCCGTGGCCTTAATCCTAAGGGCGGCCCCCCGCTCTCGCATCTCCGCAATAAACCTGGACTAGTTTTGTAGCTGTTCCGCCTCCAAGCATATGTGCACGCGCGGCGTCTCAACCCGCCCTGGCCACAGCCCCGGGCTAGCGTCCCCCTGGTCCATGAGCACCTGCGGCGACCCGTCCCCTCCCCAACCACACCGCCCTAGTCCCTAGGGGCCCCGGCTGCAGTTTCTCCGGCAGCTGCACGCTCAGTCCCCCTCCGGGCTCACCTCCACGCATGTGTGCGTTCCGGGACCGGGCGGGGCAAGACCGTGGGCGCCCCCGCCCACTCGGTGTCCAGTCCTCCTCCTGTCTGTGCCGCCGCTTTAGTCTCGGGCGGGTAAGAACCTGGTATCCCCAGGGACTCCACTCTGTCTTCCCGGCCGGCCCAAGGCCCGGAGGCCCCGTCCCGCCCGGCTGAGCAGATCCTGGGACCCGCGGAGGGTCGGCCCCCACAGGTCAGGAGCGGGTTGGGGACACAGCTTTGGGTCTTTCTGGACGGAGGGAGCCAAGGCTGCCTCTCTGCCCCCCATTTCCAGACCCGAAATCCTGTGCGGTTGGATTGCCTGTGGGAAGTCGGGGTAGTGTGTGCGTGTGTGCATATTCTGTGGGCCTCGAGATGGGTGTGTGTGGGAGTTGGTAGAGGCTCCAGTCCCACAGCTCGGGGTGGGTCGGGCACAAGGCTTGGCTGTCTCTGCGACCGTTAGTCACAAGCTCACCCGCCAACCCGGATCCAGAAAGGGCCCCTTATGTGGTAAGTGACACAAATGTACATACACATCCTTCAGGTGGCAAGGGTCACCACAGCCTCAGTGCCAGGCCCACTTGCCGACTGTGTGCTTTACCATACACATGGGCCTCTGGCCTTGTGGAGGGAAGTGAGTTTGGAGTGCCTGGGTTGGACCAGGTCGGATGTGGATGTGGGGGGAAGTGAGTTTGGAGAGCCTGGGTTGGACCAGGTCGAATGTGGATGTGGGGGAATTGGAGGACCTTCCCCCAGGTCTCATCTCTATCCCTTTTCCAGGCAAAGTCCCCTCCTCTGCCCAGACCAGGGTCTCTTCCCCAAGCCTCAGGAGGTGGGTCTCAGCAGGATCAGCCTTGTAAGTACAGATGGGTCCTGGATTGAGTGTTCTTCAGGTTTCTGGCCTCCAGGCCCTCTCCAAATTCCCAGATGAGAAAGGACCAGGGGGAGCCTCTGGGCCCACATGCCATCTGCCCTTGCTGAACCCACCAAGGAACCCTCCTGTCCAGCCCCTGAGCAGGAGGTGAGGGCTGGACACTGACCCTAGAGGCAGGAGTGGGAGCTTAGTCACTCCAGGGACTATGCTGTTGCTGACAACTCTGGAAAGCCTCCTACCAGCTAGTAAGTCTCCACCTGGCTCTGGCTTAGATGGGGATGGGAGTCTCCCTGGGCTATCCCTGGACTCAGACCAGGGGTTTGCCATGGTCTTTGAGACAGGGTGGTTTCCAGTGTGCCCTTTTCCATCCAGAGCTGCAATATGGTCTCCTCCAGCTTTGGCCAGCTGGGGCCAGCAATATCACTTCCACCCCATTTGACACTGGAGGAAACTGGTCCAGATTGGTGACTGGGGAGATTGGGGGGTAGGTACCCAGTCCTGGAATGAATCAGGATGAAGTGAGCCAGGAAAGCGGAACAGACTACCCCAAGGGACTCCTGACTTCAGGCTTGAGGAATTTCCCCCATGTCCCTATACACAGCCCCTTCTGGACTCAGAGAAGTCTCCCAGCTCCTTTTTCTGAGTGCTGCCCATGACATTCCAACCCCTTCTCTAAGATACAGCCACTGGGAGCACTGCTAGCTGGCAGAACCATGCTTCACAACTCCAGCCACAGGGAAGGCACGGTGCATGTGGGTTAAGTACTTCTTGATCCAGATTTTGGGCACTGAGAGGGTAGGATGAGAGGTATCCATGGGCCCCTGGCCTTGCAGGCCATACACAAGTCCAGTCACAGGCTTTGGAGTCCCTGTTTCTTGTGCCCTGCCTGCACTGGATTGTGGGGACAACTGGCCTGCAGGCAGAAGTTAGCAGCAGCATTTACTTGCCTTTCGGATCAGTTTTATTTTGCAAAAATCTACAAGGTCTCCTCTGCACAGAGGCTCCCACAGGGACCAAAATGAATCAGTGTGCTCTCACAGTCCAGAGTTGGTGGGGGAGACAGGACACAGTTTAGTGCCATAGCAGGCAGAGGAGATGCACCAGGAGCCAGAAAAGGGAGCCTGGGAGAGATCAGGAAAGACTTCCCAGAGTAGATTTCCTGCCAGTTTGTCAGATGGCAAAGGTAGACTAGCAAGAGCAGACGTCTGGAAGCCCGGAGAAGGTACATCTGGGAAGGGCTAGGTGTCCAAGCGTGGCGAGCCAAGGGGAGGCTGTGGGAGATGAGGGTGGGGAACGAACCAGTCAGCTTTTGACGCCACGGTATGAACTTTTGACTCTACACAGTAGGGACTATGATTTCCAGTCTTTCTAGCAGCAAAGTCTACATCTGCTGCCTCCTTGCCCCTGACCTTGTCTGTCCTTTCCTCCACAGATAAGTCCCAGAGGGAGCAGGACAGGGACAGGGAAGGGGTGTGGGCAGGGGCAGGGGGAGCCCTGGCCCCCAGTACCTCCTGCTCATTCCCCCCTGAGCCTCCAGGGGCCTCAGGCAGCAATATCCCTGTCTACTGTGCCCTCCTGGCCTCTGTGGCCCTCAGTCTGCTTGCCTACGTGGCCTTCAAGTGGTAGGTAGTCTGGGCATCGCCCTCTGGTAACCTCCCTCCCCATCCGGGCTCCCAACCAGCTCCCTGTCTGTCTCAGTGAAGGCTGGAGCAGGCTGGCAGGTTCCCCCTGCTCCCCACAGCTGGTGCTCACGTAAACAAAGACAGCAGCTGGCCAAAGCTCGGACTGCAGAGCTGGGGGCCTTCAACAGGGACCAGATGCTTGGGGAGAGCAGTGTCTTCTGGGACTCTCCTAGCAGCCTGGAGCCCTGTGTCCCCAGCCAGGGTGAGCCCCTTTCCCCAAACTGTAGTCCTTCACACCTACCTAGCTCTGTCCCACCACAAAGCCTGCCTAACCCTCATGTGTCCCTCATGTCTCCCATCCCAGGGCTACATCCTGAACTTGGCTGCCGGCTTTACCTCCATCTCCCTTGGCAGCAGCAGGAGGAAGTGGAACAGCTCCTGGAGCTCCCTCGGCAGCAGCAGGAGGAAGTGGAACAGCTCCTGGAGCTCCCTCGGCAGCAGCAGGAGGAAGTGGAACAGCTCCTGGAGGTGTCGGGTGAACCTGACAAAGGCTGGCGGGGCCTGGCGGGCCACCTGGGCTACCAGGCTGAGGCAGTGGAGACCATGGCTCAGAGCCAGGTGCCAGCCTACACCCTGCTGAGGTACTGGGCTGTCCAAGAAGGCAGTGGTGCCACCCTCAGGGTGCTAGCAGATGCGCTGGCTGTCCTGGGCTGTGAAGATGTGGTCTGGGCCCTGGGCCCACTGGCTGAGGACTGCTCCGTGGTGTGACGCTCCACAGCCTGGCCTCTCAGGGAACCTGCTCTGGTGCTCCCACCACCCCCAGCTCATACACCTTCCCTTTCACGGGATTCCTGGCATTGGTGACCTCGGCCTGCTGTTCTGGGGGGACACGGAAGATCCAGGCACCACTCACCTCCCCTCACCCTACATTCCTCCAGGACAGGGACCAGGATATTGGGGGGAGGGGTTGATAGTGAGGAGCAGTCCTGCTCTCCTGATCCCCACTCCACCCCCTCTTACTTAGCCTCAACTGTTTTTTCTACTTTTGTATCCCATATTAAAGGCAACTTTGGACTACTGGCCTGGCTCTGTCTGGTTCCGTGGGCCTGTGAGACAGTTGGATAGCTATGTGGCAGAGGCCCAGAAAAAGGATGGGATCCCTAGAAGGTGGGAAAAGCCCCTGAGTTGGCAGGCAGTGTGTTCTGCAGATGTGCGAGCTCTGCGGGCAGAGTGTATGTAGTTCACATCCTGCATCTGCCATTCACTGGCTGAATTGTGTTAGGAAGCATTTTACCTTTTTGAACCTCAGCTTCCTTAGCTGGAGAACAATAAATAGACTGGTACATTCAGAAGCCTCCCACCAAGACTCTCAGGCCTTGGGTTTGAGACCATTTTCCTGACTTGTGCTGTGACTAGCCTCAAGGGCTGGAAGCCTGCCCCACCCCTAGGCAGAAAGCAAGAGGCAGTTCCGAGGCAAAGTGAACTGCCTCTGAACTGGTCCTGGGAAGCTAGTTACCAAGGGCCTCAGGTCATCTCCAGGTGAGGAAAAGGAAGAAAGTGTCCTTTCAAGACCCATACTCCAGACTCGAAGAGGGAGGTCCAAACATGCTTCCACACAAGCCAAGCACAGGCAGGTCATCCCACCTACCTGAGGGGCCGCTGAGGACAGGGCAGCTGCAGCCAGACCACCTGCACCCCTCACATATGCCCACCAGGCAGGTCAGTTACTGTGCCTTTGGAGGGCGTTGCTAAAGCAGACAGGCCCTGCCTAGGAAGAAACAATGGCTGCCATCCTGGTGTCCATCAGGATCAGGGCACTTAAGAAGCACAGTCACCTAAACTCAGGAGACTTGAGTCCAGTCATGATCCAGAGGCCCGGGCTAGAGCCTGTCCCCTAGCTGAGATGTGACCTGCATTAGCTGTTCTGTGAGTACCAAACTCATCAGACTGCTGCTATTCCTATGCCTCAGAGTTTACCAGGGCTGCTTAACCCTGTAAATCTTATACTTAAAATCAGGGCAGGTTTGGAGCCACCATCATCCGGAGATGAAAGGAGGAAAAGCTTGGTGTTTGGTCAGCCGTAAACAGGCCAAAGCACTGGAGACATCACACCTACTTTGGCAGGGAGGTGGCCAGAGGGCTATCAAGGGTTAGATCGGCAATGAGGGTGAAATCCTGCATTGAGAGGAATGAACAGGTCCTGGATTAGCCGGTAACTCTCTTCACCACTGAGGGGATTTGAGCCTAAAGGTTTCAAGGGGTGTGTGTTTCAAGATCTTCCCCTCCCAAACTCCAGAGGAGGTAAAATAACTGAGAATTCCTCTGCAAAGAGGTCCTTTCTGAAACTTGACAGCCCTCTGGTCACCACCCTTTAATGCAAGGCTACCTAGATTTCCTTGGAAAATCTGAAACCTGGACCCTCAGGTAAAACTATGAGTTTGACTTGGTTGCCAGCAGCAGTGCATGTGGCTGCACCTCTGCATGGGAGACCTACCCAAAAGAGAAACACTTTCTTTTAATGTGCTCAAGCACATTAGTTGAAACATTTTCTTTACTGTTAAGGGTGGGGGGGGCGGGGGACTTCCCTGGTGGCGCAGTGGTTAAGAATCCGCCTGCCAATGCAGGGGACACAGGTTCGAGCCCTGGTCCGGGAAGATCCCACATGCCACAGAGCAACTAAGCCCGTGCGCCACAACTCCTGAGCCTGTGCTCTAGAGCCTGCGAGCCACAACTACTGAGCCTGCACGCCTAGAGCTCGTGCTCTGCAACAAGAGAAGCCACCATAGTGAGAAGCCCACTCACTGTAACAAAGTAGTCCCTGCTCGCCACTAGAGAAAGCCCGTGCGCAGCAACAAAGACCCAACACAGCCTAAAAATAAAAATATGTGCTATAAACATTTCAAATGTTTAAAAATAAATAAAATAAAATGTTAAGGGGGTTAAATTAGGGTCCCTCCATTTGATATAATAATGTGCTTGAGTTGAACAGTTTAAGGCTGCAGTACCATGGGAAAATACTTTGGCTACATTGTTAAATAGCATGTCTAATGATGTCTTTAAAATAGGTGTTTTTCTCCTCTTTTCACAATTTCTTTAATACAAGGATATGAGATGAGTTACTGAGCCTCTCTGAACCTTAGTCTCTTTATCCGAACAGTGCCAATTCCTGTGCCTCCAGGTTGTGAGGATCAAAGGAGCACAACTTGAGCTCTAAGTGCCCAGCAGGCAGTGACTGTTCCAACTGCTGCCCACCCCATCCAATATCTGGCGGGTCACAGCCTCTTCCCCAAGGGCATTGCTGCAATGAGCAAAATCACCCCGGTGAGGAAGAGATGGTACCAGTCTCTGCAAAGATGGGCTGGGCCCCAGGCTGGCCTGAAACCTTTGGCCCTTCTCACTGCCCAGACAACTGGTCCATCAAGGATGGGGTGTGTCTCCACTGAGCTGTGTCCTCCAGAAGATGTCTGCTCTCATTACTTGAGCACTGTACCCCTTTATCGGGGTACTCCCTCTAGGATCCAAGCCCAGTGTCAGAAGGCATGGTGGGAAGTCAGGGAACCCAAACATCAAATGAGCATTCCTGTGGGCTCTGGGAACTCAAGTCTCTGGAGGGAAGAGGTTCATTCCCTTTCACCAGCCAAAAGGTACAAAGGGGAAGACAAGTGCCTTTCTCTTGACTGGCTTATTACCCAAAGTAAAGAAGCCCAGCGCCAGAGAGGTCGCAGGTCCACTTCCTTTGCTCAGGAATGCGTGTGTAAGATGCCTACCTCAGTCACAGTGGAACCTGTGGGGAAGACCTGGGATAAACTCCAATCTCAAGAATTAATTTTGGACTTCACACACCTATGGCCACCACCTCTTTTCTCTCAGTGCCAACACTATATACAAATATGCTTGACTAGCTTTTAGGGAACACACCTGCCAAGTTCTTTAACTGATTTTATTTTTTACATAAAAAGTTCAGTAAAAATTGGATAAAGTAAAGTGATTTTAAGCAGTAAATCAATCTTATCAACATAGCACAAGGCTGGCCGAAACCGCAAGGCAGCCTGCTCTGGAATATTTACATGATAACAAATTAAACCTTGCAGGAGAACTTAAACCATCCTTACAAAGTCTTCTGTGATCCTAGCACGCAGAGGCTTAAAAGCAAAACAAAAACCAAAAACCAGGAAAAAACAAATTATTTTCAATATATTCACATATACATTAAAATATAATACAGATCGTCAGGGTAAGGGGTTGTGGGTGGGGATGCGCATGAGTCTGTGCGCTGACAGCACCGCCAAGGAGGAGACCCAGGCTTGAGAGTGGGCTCAGGCCTGGCCAGGGTCTCAGAAGGGAAGGTCTCAAGGGCCTAAACCCTTGCCTCAGATGGCCTCTACCAACAGCTCACAACCAGGGACCGCTTATTGTAGATGGAGCTCATTTTTGTGGCTTTCAGTTGAAATCTGCAGGTTTGAATTCCCCAGGGTGATGTGTCATCAGTAGCACAGGCCTGACAGTGGGGTGGGGAGAGAGGGCCCACGGGATTTCTTCTCCCCAGAGTCTCTCCTACCAGCTTGCCCGTCCTCCCACCCTGGCCCTGCAGCTCACTCTAATTCAGTGTCCTCTTTGGGTTTGTAAACAGCCCCAAACTTCTGCATGTACTTCTTAATGTACTCCTTGGTTTTGTGTTTCACATTCTCATTGCACTCCAGGTCCTCGGGGTTCTTACAGTACTTCAGCTCCTTATTCATAACGCCGTGAGTCAGCTGTCCAGGACACAGGAAGAGAGATCACAGCCACCAATCAGAGTGAAAATGATTTGAGGGGGGAAGGCCAGTCTGCTGCCTCGGGCCCCTTCTCACAAAGACTGGGAGGTGAACTGGAGGGGGAGGTTGGGGCAGGCTGGTGCTGGGATCACCAGAAAGGGGAAGCTCAGCTCTCAGAGAACCGCTACCATCAAGTAGGGTACCCTCTCTTCCCAAACCTTCCCCCTCTGTTCCTGGGTCTCCAGCCTGGGCATGTGTCAAGGAAAACTCACTTTTTATGATGAAAGGGGCCTTCTAGGAAGGTATAGTTTTCCCAGAACATTGTCAGACCACAAGCAGGGGGGAATACCTTGCGAGCTAGGTGTTTGAAATCTTCAGTTGTGGTAATTCTTCCCACTTTGCAGTCAGGTTTCCGGTAAGGGTTCAGGCACTGGACGATGAACTGGGACATCTACAGGTATGGGGAGAAGAGCACACTGCTCAACAGTCCAGAGAAGGCAAGAAAGTTGTACTGAGGAAATACTTAGAATAGGCAGTAAGCCGAGCCAGCCAATCCTTCCCTTTCCCTCACTCACACTAGCTGTTGTGGACAGAAGAATGCCAGTATGCCAGTGGGGTATAAGAGAAAAGAATCCTGGATCAGCCTCAAGAGGGAAAGGGCTCCCTTGGATGGACTTAGCAAGCCTCACTTGCAGATGGAGGGACAGAGCAGCAGGACTCCATGCTGAATCTCATGGCAGCCCCAGATTTCAGCTAACAAATCTCATGTTCTTGGCATAAAGAGACTGTAGCTAAATTCTCTGGCCCCTGGAGGCAGGGCAGAGAGGGCCTTTCTGTGCTACCAGGAGGCTCAGTGACTCCAGGAAATGCAGGCATTTTGTTACTGAAGGCTACTTAGATTCTGTAAGTGTTGCACTTCATTTGATTCATACTACATCAATGTGAAGCAGAGGGACACATGATATGGCAGCTGGTTGGAGAACATCTGGGTTAAGACCCTTTTCAATACACAAATTCCCATGTCCTCCTGAGCTATCTCTGTAGTGTCTGTCCTACCCAGTGGCTCTCAAAAGAGATCCAGGCACAGGATTTCTGGAAGTATTTGTGGCGCTAAGCCACAAAGTTGACCCCAGGGGAAAAAGGGAGCGAGGAGGTGAGTGATAGCCACTCACCAGGGAGCACCATGAACAGGGTCTACCCATCCCTGAAAGTCAGTGAGTCTTCAGACATTCAAAGAACAAGGCTATATCACAAGGTAGGCACTAAATAAACAGCTGCTAGTTGGCTGGGCTGAAATGCCAATAATCACAAAGGGACAGTGAGAAACTTAAGTTTTAACTCTAGAGAAGGCTTTTACTCAAAATTCTTCTGTGGTCTCCTGTTTCCATACTCTCTCCCCTCAATCCACTTCCCCAAATAAAATAGGGGATTTCATTATTCCCAGCTTAAAATCCTGCAATACTCCCTGCAACTCACAGTACCAAGCAGCACAATACTGTGCAGCCTCATCTTCCAACACCCCTCACATACCGGGTGCTACAGCCCACAGATTCCCTGAAAGGGATGACGCCTTCTTCTGCCTCTGTACACTCTACTGCCTGAATTACAACCCTCCTGATCTATCTGGCTAATTCCTACCCCTGACTCAAGAGCCTTTCCTGACACCCAGAACAGAGACCTCCAAAGCCCTATCATGGCACATTCCTCACACAGCTGCCATTACTTTTTTTTTTTTTTTTTTTAATGCCATTACTTATTTACAGGTCTACCTCCTCCAACAGACTATGAGCCCCCTCGGTGAACAAAGACTGGAGTTTAGAATCTGGATGCCCTGAGGCAGAAAAGGTTAGTGTCCTGAGAGCTGTACTGCACTTCCAGCAGCATAAAGACGAGCTGCTTTCTCCCAATCACTTGAGGATTAGGCAGCCACCAAATGAGATATCACAGAAAAAGAAACGGACTTTGAGCCAGAGGCCCGAGTTCAAGTCTTCTGTCCAGAGCTTGCCTTCTCTAAACCTCAAGAGCTCCTCCACCAGCATAAGAGGAATTACAATTCCGGTCTTGCCTACCTCACGCGATGTTGTGGGGATAAAATGATATAATGGATATGAAAGTGCTTATTATCCCACTGTAAAGGACCATACCAATATGTCATCACATAACAACTACACAGTCCAATCACAGAAGCAAAGGAACACCCAAAGGCAGGGCCACCTAGTACTACAAACAGCTGTGCACACTTAGGATGAGAAAGAAAGGGTCTCAGTTTAAGCCTTCAGAATGTAGTGTCCACATCCCACCAAACCTTACCTCTTTTCTGAATACTTCTTTGCTTTTCTTAGCCAGCTCACTGGAGGTGTCTGCTTCTGCTGTCTTAGGCTTTTTTGAGGTCTAGAAATGGAAAACACCACAGTGTGGGAATGAGAGGTCAGGTCAGTGATGCCCTGCTCTTCGAGAACCTCCCTTCTTTCCCGCAATTGGGATGCCTGACTCTTGGTATTAGAATCTTAAAGGGACATGGCCTGGAGTCAACTTAGCTGCTGTTACCACTCTCACTTCATGTTTAAATCTTGTCATCTGGCACTGGCCTCGCTCCTATAAACCAAGTTCTAATTCTCTACCCTAAGTGAAAGCTACATCCTTGATGTAGTTAAACATTTGTTTCAGGGTCACCTTCTCTGCAGAGAAATGTGCTGTGTGATTTGGACCACTCAGGTCCCTGTTCTGAGCTGCAGTATCCCACACTGTCAAGAGAGGCCCAGACTCAACGGGCTCCACCTCTCCTGTCTCTGACATCCTAGGACTCCTGGACAAAGGCAAAATGATTTAGCCACACAACCATGGTCTAAATACCATGCTCCTCATCCAAGTCCCCTAGACTGTAGGAGACAGTCTCAGCATGCAAGAGAGGCTCCTTAAAGGTTGGTATCCTCGGTTCAGGAATGGAAACACTAAAGAGGTATCAAGGTGTTGCGGGGGAGGAGATGAGGGTCATGCAAGTCAGTGAACAGATGAGTAGATCCTAAGACAGAAGATACTCTGTCCCAAGATGCTAAAGATGATGACAAACCTAGGAATGCTCCCTTCCAGCACTGCAAGGGGGAGGCTGCCAGTCCCCCTGCCCCGCGCCCCCTGCCTGATTAGGCACTGCTGAGAGGTGAGAGGTCAGCAGCCCTGGCATTCAGAGCACCTGGCATGCAAGGCCACCTCCCCATACCTTTGCTCACCACCAGTCATCAAGCCCCTTCCTAGTAAATGTACTTCTCCATGGAAAAGATTATGAGCATTCCCCTTTGAATGCAACTCACTTCAGATGGATGTAGAAGCAGTTGGCATTACAGGTACTTCATTTTTTTGCTAGCTGCTTAGAGCACAAAATTTTTTCAACCTACCCCCACTTCTGATTCCTCTCTTTCCAGAAACAGTATGAAGGTGCTGGTGATGAAGGGACTGTTCAACTCCCTCTGCTCTGGACTGGCTCCAGAGAAAGGTGGCACTCCCCTGGCTTCTGGGCTTCTATACATCAGCTTTCCCTGACTTGTTATAAAAGCTTTGCATATTTTCTACTTTTCAACTTTCTTTCTGTGGCTGTGGCAGCAGGAAAGGGAGGGCAGGGTAGAAAGAACATACAGATTCTACCTCTGGTTTTAGGAAACAAAATGCAAATAACTGTTTTCAAATGTTTTGCTTTGAGATTTTGTGGTTATTTTTTCTAGCAGTAGAGAGTGTAGCTGTGCTTCACAATAAGACCTCATGTAGCATGGGATCAAGAATTGCCTGAATAAGCCAAGGTAATTTCAACACACCCTCAGCTGCTGTCTTGTGGATCTCAGAAATGAGTAGCAGCAGCAATGAGTACAGAAAGCCCCTTAAGGTATAACAATGATCTCAAGGCTCTGGCTCCTATAGAGGAGGCCAGGCTCTCAGTGAGGGCACTGTGTAGACAGGAATGTTCTGCTTCCCTCTGAACGGGGTATGTGTTCAGAAAGCTAAATAATTCCAGTGCATTTCTAATTTAATCTCTGACTTGGTGAGGTTGTAGGGCTTTAAAAACACACAATCCCCTGAGCTCTCTCTAGGAGCTTTCCTGGTCCAGAAGTTGTTGAGGTATCAGAAACACTACACATGATTCAACCTAAATTCTGCAACACACGAACCTGGTACACACCAATTAAAAGGTTAAGAAAGAAAGATCCTTGAAAATAATAAAAACTCAGTATATTCTGTTTTGAAGTTGCCGCCACCTTTGCTAACAAAAAGAGCAAAATAATTTCAGTTTGGTTCTAGATCAGGCACTATATACCACACCTTAGTTTGTCAAATGAGGCATGGGAGAGGGGGTGCAGGAAGTGAGAGGACAGGAACAAATCATCTCTACGACACTTTCAAGAAACTGGCAGGCCATTCCTTGCCTCTTCCATATCCACTTGTTTGCTCAGCCCCAAATGATGCCTCTCAGATGCCTTTGCATGCATCTTCAACATCTCCATTCTTAGTTCCTCACTTTGCCTAAACTATTAAAATACTCTTCAATCTGATCTCCAATGCTACCAATCTCACCTTTTCAAATGGGCCTGTTTCACTCAAGGAACACATATTTGATTGCCTGTCTTGCTGCTTTAAAAGCATCCACTGGCTTTTAAGCATACAATAATCACATTGGTAGGACACCAAGATCTTAGACAATTTAAATCTGACCTACTTTTCCATATTTTTATCTTGCTCACTACCTACCCCATATGTATCTAAATTCTTACCATAACCAAATTATTTTTATTGTTCCCTATATAGGCTCTGTCTTGTACTGACTTTATACCTTTGCAAAAACGGCTTTATTTGCCCAGAATCCTCTTTTCTGCTCACCTTAGCTATAGGTAAAATCATGTTTTCTGTGACATATCACTAGTGCATTTTCTTAGACCATTAATCACTGTGCTCCCATAGCATTCTGTACATACTTCTACTACAGCAATTATCCCATTGTGTTCTTGGTTTATAGATGTGGTTATTTCCTTAGATTGAACTTCATGAAGATTAGTACTCAGATTTATTTCTCTTTCTATCTGTAATACCTTACACAAGGCCTGTGAATTACTGAAAATTTACAATGTTACAGTCTTCATCTCCAAGGGCTTTAAAATCTAAATGAAGGCCCTAAAGATGGGAAAAAAAAAAATTGGAGCAGAAGGAATAAACACATAACCCACAGGCATCCTTCTCCTGTCTGAGATGCTAGCTAGGTGAATACAGTAGTAAACTGGTTAGGAATGTTAGATCCAAATAAGTCCCTGGCTATCCACGTCACACTAGGTCCTAATGATAGAGACAACGGTCTAGAAAGAAATCCAAAGACTGACACCTCAAGCCTTTGACTTGTGCATCATGGCAAGGTTGGTTGGAATATCAAAACTCATTTGTTCCTTCATAAACTATCAAAGGGTTAATAACAAAATAGATGACTTCATTTATATTTTCTTATTAGAAATACAAGAAAAGGTAAAGCTGACAAGTCAGAGACAAAAGCCTAAGAAGCTAAGATAGAGAGCGAATGAACATCCAGATAGTTTTTTACTGGAAGCACATGACAGTTATGGGTTTTTTCCCCCTTAGGTACCTGTCTCTATAAAAACTCTCCCACAGAAACTTTATACACTGCCAGTAGAAATGTACAATGATATAGCAACTTTAGAAAACAGTTTGACAGTTTCTTAAAAAGTTAGACAGAGACAGTCTAACTTTGATCCAGCAATTCCACTCCTAGGTATCTACCCAAGAGAACTGAAAATGTATGTCCAAAGATTTGTTCACAATTGTTCATATACCATTATTCACAACAGCCAAAGAGTGGAAACAACCCAAATGTCCATCAACTGGTAAATGGATAAATAAAAATGTGGCACATCTAATACAATGGGATATTATTCAATGCTAAAAAGAAACGAGCTACCAAGCCATGAAAAGGCATGCAAGAACCTTAAATGTATATTGCTAGGTGAATGAAGCAAATCTGAAAAGGCTACAAGTCCAAATATGTGACATTCTATAAAAGGCAAAACTGGAGAAAGTAAAAAGATCAGAGATTGTCAGGGATAGGGATGGGGATGGGGGGAAGCGGGGAGAGAGGATGAGATGAATAGGGGGAGCACAGAGATTTTCAATGCAGTGAAACTATTCTGTAGATGATAATGGTGGATACATGCCATTATACATTTGTCAAAACCCACAGAATGTACAATACCAAGAACACTAATGTGAACTACAGACTTTGAGTGATAATAATGTAGATTCACTGATTGCAATAAATGTATCATACTCCGGCAGGCTGTTGATAGTGGAGAACGCTATGCATGTGTGATGACAGGGGGTGTATGGAAACTCTGTACTTTCTGCTCAAATTTAAAGGGAACCTAAAACTGTCTGAAAATAAAATATATTAAGAAAAAGAGGTATATAAGGACCTTTTCAGACAAACAAAAATGAGACAGCTCATCACAATTAGACCTGAAATACTCAAAGTATTAAAGGAAATTCTTCAGACTGGGAATTCCCTGGTGGTCCAGTGGTTAAGAATCCGCCTTCCACTGAAGGAGACACAGGTTCAATCCCTGGTCAGGGAACTAAGATCCCACATGCCACGGGGCAACTAAGCCCGCAAACCGCAACTACTGAGCCCACGTGCCATAACTAGAGAGAAGCCCATGCACTGCAACGAAGAGCTCGCACGCCTTAACGGGAAGATTCCTACGTGCTGCAACTAAGACCTGACGCAGCCAAATAAATTTTTAAAATAGTGGATAGAATTTATAAAAAAAAAAAAAAGGAAATTGTTCAGACTAAAGGAATGCTAAATATAATGCTGAAGAAAGAAAAACATTTCCCCCAAAGTGAATAAAATATAAAAGGAGGTATGGATTTGTTTCCACTTTCCTTCTCATTCCCATTCCTTCGTTCCCTCTTCCACCTCTTTCCACTGACTTAACTAGTTAAGTGTCTCTTATTTTCAAAATTAAATACTATTCAAATCTTAGAGCATAGATATATTGTCTTTGATTTCATTCAAGACACCACATCCTTGGAGACAGTGAGTCCTGTTCCAAGTGGAAAAGGATAAAAATTTTTAATTCAAGCATTGAGAGTCACACTGATTCACATGACCTCTAATCCCGATTACTCTCTTGTTAGAAGGAGAGACGAGGAATAAGCTCTCTTTCGCTTTACTCTAGAATAGTATTTCCAGAGTAAAATATCTCAGTTGCAAATCTTAAAAAAAGGGGGGGCCCAGTTATACTTTTTTGGTGAGGTTTTTTTTTTGCGGTACGCGGGCCTCTCACTGCTGTGGCCTCTCCTGTTGTGGAACACAGGCTCCGGACGTGCAGGCTCAGCGGCCATGGCTCACGGGCCCAGCCGCTCCGCTGCATATGGGATCTTCCCAGACCGTGGCACGAACCCGTGTCCCCTGCATTGGCAGGCGGACTCTCAACCACTGCGCCACCAGGGAAGCCCCTTTGGTGAGGTTTTAATGCAACCAGTTTAACTTCTTTCCAGACCCACCAATCCCAAAATGGCAAGACATTAAAGCAAACGAAGAAAGACTGCAGTTAAACAGAAAAAACACATTTAAAAGAAACATAACATTAAGAAGAATGCTGTAATCTACAGGGAAAGAGCTAAGATATATTAAAGGAAGTTATAATGGAATAAGAATACTATGATTCTATTTGTATGTTTAGAATGAAAAGAAAGAAAAACATCTGTGTGTGTTTTCCATAAAGGTCTGGAAGAACATACAACAAAGCAAGGTTTTGCAACTTTGGCACTACTGACATTTGGGCCAGTTCTTTGTTGTGGGGGATTATCCTGTGCACTCTAAGATGTTTAGTGGCTTCTCTGGCCTCTGTACACACTAGAAGCTAGTAGCATCTCCACAGCTGTAACAACCAAAAATGTCTCCAAATATTATCAAAAGTCTCCCGAGGAGCAAAACTGCTCTTGGTTGAGAACCTGTGCACTAAATAGTTAACAGTATTTATCTCCGGAGAGGGAAGTATGATGAAAGGAGAGCAACTAAATAGAAATTAAGAGCTTTTATTTTTTGTTCTATATACTGTACTTCTGTATTGTTTGGACGTCCTACCACCCCCAAGCATTTTTTTATATGCATAATTCTCCAGAACAATAAGAAAAATAGAATTCCAAGATAACATGGCTACTGACTCTACAAAATGAGAAGACAAAGAATCCCAAATGATCAGGAAACATATCTGTAAGCCACACTCACCTTCATGGGATTTTCATCATATGTTGGGGTTCCCAGGTCCATCTCAGCTTCATGCTCAAGGCTGGCATCATCTCCTGGGCTTTCCCAAGTAGGAGGATCCCACTGAGTCTGCCTAGAAGAAGGTAAGAACAGCCATGCTGTCATGGCCAGAAAACAGAGAACTCTGGCATAGGTATCTCTGCTCATATATACATAATATACAACATGCAATGAAACAGAACAAGTCAGCTCCATAAGACAGAGAGATTCTTCCCAGCAGCAATGATTCTATCCCATAGACATACATTGTTTTTAGCCCACTGTACTTCTGTAGCCAACGCTGTGGCAACATTTGCTGGGTATCAAAGACAACAGTAAAACCAAACATCTTTGTCTCTCACCTGACTATTAAAGTCCTGAAAACAGGATTCAGCAAAGTCTAAGGAAAGTACATGGAGTAGGTGCCTGCCTATGCCACCCCTATGCAGGTGATCAATCATGATTGTACCTAGCATGTACCTGGAGCAAAGTAAAATAAATCACAACACCCTCCTCACAATCCTTGATCATGTGAGAAAACCGTTCCTTGCCTTAGGAGTCTTCTTGTTTGTAGTTTTGCTCCTCTGGCTTGATGACTTACAGCATGGAAAAGATGTACAGGTTAAAAACTTGTGCCCTCTGCTAAAAATATTTTCAGCTGGCTACAAAAAAAGAGTTCAACCACATTAACTCTTTGCATACTTTTTTTTTTTGGCCACACCGCATAGCTCTTGAGGATCTTAGCTCCCGACCAGGGAATTCCCTCATTGCATGTTTATGGCTGTTTTGAAAGTTAGCAGGCAAAGATGGTTTTGTTTTTGTTTTGTTTTTAAAGCTAGACCTGTGAAGTAACATGTGGAAGTAAGGAAATTCTATTCAGGAGTCAGAAGTCAGCTGTCACAGGAAATGCTCTAAGGGGAATCACTTAAAACGTCAAAAGCCTCCAAGAAGCTAGCGACATATCTGACAGGTCTATCCTGCCATTACAGTCTTGTGCTTTCCTACCACAGCAATCTTTAGTTAGCAACATTAAAGGCATTTGATGTAAATTAGTTTTGCAGATGATTATGAAAGTAGGTTTATCTCTGACCGACAGAACTAATTATAAAATGGGCTCAAGATTTCTATTGTAATCAAAGAAGCACAAGCAGCGGTGGGTTTTATTATGGGAATTAAACAGGAGGTATTATGCTCTTAGGTGCTAGCTAAGGAAAACCTTGAAAAAAAGATGGAAAAATTACACACATAAGTAAGAAATATAATTTTTTTTTTTTTTGAAAAGTGATAGTCCATTATAAAGCTTGCTTTGGTATTGAAAAAACAAAGTTCTGGTAAAATTTGCAGACAATGGTTTTTAAAGTCACAACTTCCAGTCGGCAGCATAACATGGGCTTGTTTCTTTGGTTTTTTTTTGGCTGCATTGGGTCTTCATTGCTGCGCGCGGCCTTTCTCTAGTTGCGGCAAGCGGGCTTCTCATTGCAGTAGCTTCTCTTGTTGTGGAGCACAGGTTCTAGGCATGCGGGATTCAGTAGTTGCAGCACGTGGGCTCAGTAGTTGCGGCACACGGGCCCTAGAGCATGCAGGCCTCAGTAGTTGTGGCGTGTGGGCTCATTAGTTGTGGCGTGCGGGCTCTAGAGTGCAGGCTCAGTAGTTGTGGCACACAGGCTTAGCTGCTCCACGGCATGTGGGATCTTCCCGGACCAGGGATCAAACCCGTATCCCCTGCACTGGCAGGGGGATTCTTAACCACTGTGCCACCAGGGAAGTCCCAAGGGCTTGTTTTATAAAGGTATTTTTATGGGAATAATGAAGACCTTTCTAAGTAGAATACATAAAGGGAAAATATTTGACTGCATGAAATTTTTAACTTCTTCACGTCACAAGACATTACAAACAAAAACATTTGCAATATTCTTTTTTTTTGGCGATACGCGGGCCTCTCACTGTTGTGGCCTCTCCCGTTGCGGAGCACAGGCTCCGGATGCGCAGGCTCAGTGGCCATGGCTCATGGGCCCAGCCGCTCCGCGGCATGTGGGATCCTCCCGGACCAGGGCACAAACCCACGTCCCCTGCATCGGCAGGCGGACTCTCAACCACTGCACCACCAGGGAAGCCCTGCAATATTCTTGATAAACAGATTAACAATGCTGACAGAAAATGGGTAGATGCCCCAAACAAGCAATTCACAAAAGATACAAATAGCCAATAATCTAATGAAGACGTTCCATCTCAAAAATAATTGAAAATAAAAATAAGATTTCTCATCTACTATTTTACATGAGTTAAAGAACCTACATGAAGAAAAAGGCACTTTTGTGTACCTTTTGTGGGAGTCTAAATTGGTATGTTTTTTTTTAATGGTAAGCTGACAATACTTATCAACTTAAAATGTGTATCTCTTTTGATCAAATATTTTGCCTCTAAGAATCTGCCTGAAGAAGGCAGTAAGATTAGTATTAGTGTCTGTAAGGATGTCCAGGTTTAGAGTTATATATAAAATAGTGAAAATCCATCAATCAGGGTGGGTTAAACAAAATTTGGTATAGCCATACAGAAGAGCAGGGTTTAGGCAAACTTCTTCTATAAAGGATCAGAGAGTAAATACCCTTGACCTTGTGGACCAAATGATCTCTGTCACAACTAGTCTACTGTCATTGGAGTATGAAAGTAGCCATCAACAATTCCTAAATAAATGGGTGTGGCTGTGTTCCAAAAAAACTTTATTTACCAAAACAAGTAGCCCATTGACATAGTTTGCTGAGCCCTGCAACAAATAAGCAAGTATTAAAAATAATGTAGTTTTTCATTAATTGGTACAGAAAGTTCTATAAATAGATTGGTAAACAAAGCAGATGACAAAACATGCACCCCAATAACTCACATTATATATCAATGAATACATACATACACACACAGAAAACACATATATTCACATAAAGCTATCTGCCTAAAATATATGTTTAATTCTAAGAAAAAGATATATCAGGTTTTTTATATAAATTGCAGGAGTCATCAAACTATGGCTCATGAACCAAATAAAGTTTTACTGGAACAGAGACATACCCATTCATTTATGTATTGTCTATGGCTGCTTACACAACAATAGGAGAACTGAACAGTTGTGACAAAGAATGTTTGGCAAGCAAAGCCTAAAGTATTTATTATCTGGCCTTTTACAGAAAAGGTTTGCCCACGACCTCTGATTATCTACAATGTTAGATGAAGTCATTACCATTTTCTAAAAAATTCCTTAGTTTGGGACTTCCCTGGTGGCACAGTGGTTGGGACTCCACGCTCCCAACGCAGGGGGCCCCAGTTCAATCCCTAGTTAGGGAACCAGATCCCACATGCTGCAACTAAGAGTTCACATGCCTCAACTAAGGAGCCCACCTGCTGCAACTAAGACCTGGCGCAACCAAATAAATAAATAAAATAAATTCCTTAGTTTTCTCCAAGAGTCTTGCAGATTAAAAACACCAGAACATACCTAAAAAGGACCAAAGTCTAAAGTATGTCATAACATTTATGATGGGATTCTGGAAAACCAGCAGCCCTCAGGCACAGTTAACAGCTAATAACAAGTCTATAACCATAAAACTCCCCTTACAGTGGCAGCTTCTTTGACCAACTGAAAGCTGATTTGGGAATGCTCAGACAGCTCTTCTTACCTTGTGATCACATGGTAGTAGTAAATCTTCCCTTCTGGGTCTCGGGCTGTCTTCCAGTTGGGAGGTAAGACAATGGTTTTTGGTTTGGGAGGAGATGGGGGTGGTAAATCCAAGAGATTATTTGTCACAACCATTTCAGGCTAAAAAGACACACAAGTTCTTGATCAGTGACATTTCTTTTAATCTGGCTGAGAAGGACAAAAATAGTCTACTTAAGCAGTATGTAAAAACATACATCTTCCTCTTCTTTTAAAAAAAGATTAAAAGTAAAGGTACAATCTGGGAAATGATCAGAGACAGTGTATATGAAGAGCTTTAGGGATCTATCAGAAAATTCACAGCAGGCTTCGAGTTCACCATCCAATACACCATATTTAAAAATATTCAGCAGCTCATTATGTAGAACAATATTTTTCAACCTTAAAAAAACCAATGCTAAATGGCATATAACCAACTCCAAGATACCAATTAGCTGAATGGGCTTTAGATAGAAGCAAATATGATAAAATGTTAACATTTATCCATTATATATTTTTTGTATGTTTGAAACCTCATATTTATATTTTAAAAATATAGAAATGGGTGAAAAGCTTGTTTTTCAGTTTAATTGAAAAAAATTTTCTAAATAAATAGCTTTTAAAAATTTAATGCCACATTTTGAAAAACATAAAAACTTCATAATCACTGTTATAAACTGAATTGTGCTTCCCCCAAATTCATATGAAGCCCTAACCCCCAATGCGATTGTATTTGAAGACAGCACCTTTAAATAGGTAATTAAGGTTAAATGAGGTCTCGAGAGTGCGGCCCTAATGCAACAGGACTGGTGTCCTTATAAGAAGTGGAAGAGGCATCAGGGAATGTGTGCAGAGAAAAGACCAGGTGAGGGCACAGTGAGAAAGCAGCCATCTGCAAAACAGGAGCAGCCTCAGGAGACAGCAAACCTGCCGACACGTTGATTTTAGACCTGCAGGCTCCGAGACTATGAGAAAATAAATTTCTGTTAGTTAAGCTACGTAGTCTGTGGTATTTTGTTAAAGTAGCTCTAGTAAACTGATAATATAATCATGATAAGGATATATACTCTTAATTGTTCATTCTATGTAATCCAGTTAATAAAGAAAAAAATTTCCAACTTTACCTTTGCTTGAGCAGTTAAAGAGGAACCTAAGATCCCAGGCTCAGATAAAACATGGCCACTTTTAAGCAAACCTAAGTCTCTGAGCATTGCTGCTTTGTGCATACCCCCCCAAGCCTTACTTCACAGAGCTGCTTTTTGTTGGCCCCACTTAAGTTCCACTTCCTCCATTCCTGTAGTCCTCTATCTAGCCTATAAGGTGATCTCTTTCCCCTAAGCTTTCGTGTCACTTAAGAATATTCCAAATTATTCAATATCTACTAGATTACCAATCCTTCTCCAATTTGGGAATAATTTTTTCCCCTCCTAAAATTCTATCTGCATATTTCATGACACTAAACGCTGACTACTTTTAGTATTATTTATTGTGATCCTCATCTCTCTTACTGGAATGTCAGCTTTTAAGCACAGGAATGGAATTTTACGTTTGTTTTCAAAATGCCTAGAAGGACCCAATTCACGGCAAGCCCTCAAATACCTGCCATACACACTGTCTTATTTCTAAGTGTTTCACATGTAGTCTTTTTACTCCATCTCCACCGACTGCCCTACTTATCGAAAGCCACCAGAATGCAACAAGAGCCTTCTCTGGAAATGTCAGTATTCTAACCTGCTAATTTGTTCATGTTTAGTTTCTCAACTGCTTCTAGTGCCAGCTCCTATTTCCCATTTCATCTAAAAACAGCATTTCATCAAGATTTCATCATATCCTTCTACACAGGTGGCAGAATACCAAAAGCTTCTTTCAATATATATTGTACAACATGTAAAGTGAACTATATCATTCAATTTTATATCTCTAGCCCTCAGTACAGTATCATAGTCTAGTTCTCCATAAATAATGATGGAGCTAGTCTAGAAAACTATTACTTCAGAAATTCATAGCAAAGTGTAAGAATACAAGATCAGTCAGTTTAAATTACAAATAAAAAGGATCCTAAGGGCAAAGTACATATAAATTAACATAGTTGTAAGTTCCACAGAATTTTTTTTAATTGACAGCACTGTCGTGTAGTGCTCCCTCAGGGTCCACAGGCACTTGAGTGAAATTGGAGACTACAAAAATTTTTATAAAAAACAAACAAACAAAAAAGGAGTAAAAAACCCCCTAACTAAACCAAACAAAAAGTAATCTTTCTAAAGATAAGGTAGGTAGCCAAGGAGAGTTTTAGCAACCAAAATATTTCTTACTGGCTGTAAGGGCTGAGGCTGCCCTGGTGCAACTATTGTAGTCACGGCTGTGGCTGGCTGTACCACCACTCCTTGTGGGTGAGCTGTGAAAATCTGTTGTCCCTGGATGTACTGAAGACTTGGCTGGGCATAACTCTAAAAGATAAAATGAAGAAATTCACAATTTATAGTTTTCTAGTTCTTAATAAGCAGTATCTGACTTCCAAGTTGACAAATCTTATTGGAAGATACACCCATTAATTTTTTTTTAACTTTAAATGTGAATATTTTACTACAAATGTGTAAAACAATCTTTTACTTCAAACTCTTTTTTTCTTTTTTGAATAATTCCCTAGTCATTTACTTACTTTGATTTTACTTTATCATAAAAAGTTAGAAAACTTTTTTGAGGCGGAGGCGGGGATGGGGGTGGGGTGGAGTACTCATGAAACCTGTCTAATTGTTTGGCTTCAATGAGACTTGAATAACAACTGAAGTGCTACTCCTAGGATACCTGAGAAAGAGCTCCACACAATGCTCTTTACAGAGAGCGTTTTAACTACCAACTCCTAATAACTAACAGCTTGTTTTGTTTTGTTTTGTTTCTTTGCAGTATGCAGGCCTCTCACTGCTGTGGCCTCTCTCGTTGCAGAGCACAGGCTCCGGATGCGCAGGCTCAGCGGCCATGGCTCACGGGCTCAGCTGCTCCGCGGCATGTGGGATCCGCCCGGACCAAGGCACGAACCCGTGTCCCCTGCATCGGCAGGTGGACTCCCAACCACTGCACCACCAGGGAAGCCCTAACAGCTTGTTTTGATTGGAAAAGGTCAAAAGGAGTGATCCACAGTAGAGGAAGCTGAAGGTGATCAAATTTTAAACTAGTTTTCTAGCTTTTTGTAGGCTTCTATAAGAAAGACAGCGGAATTCAATATATCTAAAATCCTTATGACACACTGATTTATATATAGTGCTTTATCAAGCAGAAAAGTCCTTTTGCATATATTATCTCACTCAATCCTGACCACCATCAGAGGTGGGTGTATCTCCCACACCTGGAGTTATATAACAAATAAGTACCATGGCTAGCTAGGACTCAAACATACTCTGAAATTACGATAGAAAAACTGTTTAAAGAAGTGGCAAGAAGCCCTGAAAACAACCTTGTTTTGTTAAAAGGTGATGACTACCAAGGAGCTGAACAGATACGTATTTAAGGACAGATTTTGACCCTATAAACTGAGATTCTATCAGGTAAAATGATTCAGAAGTATTAATTGATAAGTACTCAAAATACAAAATATAATCAAAATATAATTATTCCAAATGATACCAGTAAAGACCCAAGGAGTCTGAATAGGTAAATGTAGCTGCCTGGCAGATTTCTGGATGAATAATTACTGAGAAGACACACAGAAAGAGGAAGAATACAATACTTGATTCAGTATTGCAAACAGCTTAATCTACACATTATCATAAACCAGATTCAATGCTAACTGTCAAAGCAGAATTGTCAGAATAGTATCACAAAGCTGAGAGAAAAATGTATACCTCAGAAATATTTTCATCTCTAGGTATTTGGATACAAGATGGGAAATATGTGCAACATCAAAAATTTTGTAGAAATTTATCTCCTCACCTAACTCCTGCCCCAAAGCCTGAAATCTGATTAAATCCAAAACACTTTTCAATACTGACATATAACCAGACAATACTGAATCAGAAGTCAGTACCAAAGAAGTATTAGCAACAAAGATGACCAAATACTGCTTAAAAAATTAAAAAGCATACTCTAAAGGTAAAATATAAATAATTCTTAAAGTTCTCCTTTAACTCTGATAAAATAAACCATAAAACAAAACATATCTAACTGGGCTCTATTCTATGATCACCAATCTATCTGGAAAGTTAAGTTTCCAAGAAAGTTTCTAAGGGCCGACACCCAGAAGGAAGCATCCTCAAGAGGCAAGTTACTGTGCATGTAGGAGGTTAACACGTATGTGCTGGTAACCCTGATTCTGAGTAGAAACAGTTTCTGGGAGGCTGAAGAGGGCAGATGGATAAACTGGAATTTTCCCAACCCACTAAGCCAAACACCAGATACTGTAACGAATCCCAAATTTAATTTCTTCCTGACCCACTCTCCTAATCTATCGGCAAATTCCGTTGGCTCTGCATTTTTTATATATGTATGTACATGTGCACGTCTATCTGTACGTATGAGTTTATATATATGTGTGTGTATGTATATATATATATATATATACACATACATAAAAATAAAATCTGATCATTTCTTACATCTCTCCTTCTACTATTCCAGTATAAGTGGCCATATTCTCTTGCCTAGATTACTCAACAGTCTTTTAACTGATCTCCCTACTTCTGCCCTTGACTCCCACGATCTCTTCACCCAGAGCAACCAGAGCGAGTCTCTTAAAATACGTCAAATCACGCCAGTCCGCTGTGACTGCTCCAGTGGATTTTCACATTATTCAGACTAACAGCCCAAATCCTCACAAAGCCCTGACCGTCTTGTTCCTCCCCAAGGCCTTGACCTCATTTCCTACTACAGGTGTACCTCAGAGATATTGTGGGTTCAGTTTCAGAACATGCAATAAAGTGAATATTGCAATAAAAAGTGAATCACATGAATATTTTGGTTTCCCAGCACATATAAAAGTCATGCTTCACTATAGTGGACTCTATTAAGTGTACAGTAACATTAGGTCTAAAAAACAATGTACATACCTTAATTTAAAAATGCTTTACTGCTTAAAAATGCTGACCATCCTCTGAGCCTTCAGAGAGTCATGTCTGTCTGCTGGTGGAGGGTCTGGCCTCGATGTTGATGGCTGCTGACTGGGTGGCTGTGGCAATTTCTTAAAATAAGACAATGAAGCTTTTGCCACACTGACTGACTCTTCCTTTCACCATTTCTCTAGAGTACGTGATGCTATTTGATAGCATTTTACCCACAGTAGAACTGCTTTCAAAATTGGAGTCAATCTTCTTCAACTTGCCTCTGCTTTATCAACTAAATATATGTAATATTCTAAATCCTCTGATATCATTTCAACAATCTTCACAGCCTCTTTACCAGGAGTAGATTCCATCTCAAGAAACTACTTTCTTTTTTGCTCATCCATAAGAAGTAACTCCTCATCCATTCAAGTTTTATCATGAGACTGTAGCAGTTCAGTCACATCTTCAGGCTCTGCTTCTAATTTTAGTTCACTTGCTATTTCTACGACATCTGCAATTACTTCCACCACTGAAGTCTTCAACCCCTCCAAGTTATCAATTAGAGTTGGAATCAACTATATCTTCTGGATAACTTGCTGCAGTTTCTACATGAGCACTTTCTGCTTCACCTTGCACTTTAATGTTGCAGAGATGGCTTCTTTCCTCCAACCTCATGAACCAACCTCTGCTAAGCTTCAAACTTTTCTTCTGCAGCTTTCTCCCCCATCTCAGCCTTCACAGAACTGAAGAGAGTTAGGGACCTGGTTCTGGATTAGGCTTTGGCTTAAGGGAATGTTGTGGCTGGTATGATCTTCTATCCAGACCACTAAAACTTTCTTCATATATATCAGCAATAAGGCTGATAAGACTATTTTGCTTTCTTATCAATTTCCTTCAAGAACTTTTCCTTTGCATTCACAATTTGGCTAACTGGCACAAGAGGCCTAGCTTTTGGCCTATCTCAGCTTTCAACTTGCTTTCCTCACTAAACGTCATCATTTCTAGGTTTTGATTTAAAGTGAGAGAGGTATGACCCTTCCTTTCACTTGATATTTAAAGGCCATCGTAGGGTTATTAATTGGCTTAATTTTAATATTATTTTGTCTCAGGGAGTAGGGAGGCCCAAGGACAGGGAGAGAGATCGGAAAATGGCCAGTCGGTGGAGCAGGCAGAACACAACACTTACCGATTAAGCTCGCTGGCTTATATGGGCTCAGTTCATGACACCCCAAAACAATTACAATTGTAATGTCAAAGATCACTGATCACAGCTCACCATAACAAATATAATAATAATGAAAAAGTCTGAAATAGTGCAAAAATTATCAATTTGTGACACAGAGACATGAAGTAAGCAAATGCTATTGGAAAAATGGCACCAACAGACTTAATTTGACACAGAGTTGCCACAAACCTTCAATGTGTAAAAAATGCAGTATCTGCAAAGCACAATGAGGTGTGCCTGTACTGTCACCTTAACTCATTTGGAAAAAGAAGGGCTTCACAATTATATCACACATTTTGAATGACAAACATTTCATATCCTGATTTTGAAAAAAAAAATTTTAAAGCTAGATCAAGATACTAGTTTTGAGAACAACTGTCAACAGGATGAAACATGTTATCTTCAGAGTGATCAAGAGGTTAAACACCCAGATCTACAATAGAAAAATGCTAATATTTTGGAGGGTAAAATTTCTTTGACCTTCAGTGAAACTAGGTTCATGAAGAATTTATCTGACAAGATCACAGTTGTGTAAGGCTTATCATGGAGACACTCTAAAGGATTCAATTAATGTGTAGTAAAGCTGTGGTTTCTTTAGCATGAAAAGTCTGGCTACAAGTGTTGGTTGTGAGATAACTTCTAAACTGAAATGGCATTACCCAGCTTGATCATTCCCTGTATTTACTAGATATGGCTCCAGACAAATTTTATCTGTTTCTAAAGTGCAAAGATATATTTAAAGGATAACAATTTATCAACAGGAAAGAATGTTACACATACTGAAAATAATTCCCAAAGGAAATGCAATGCCAAAAACATCTTAACAACATCACTGCCAAAAAAAAAAAAAACCCCACAAAAAGCAAAACCTAAACAAACAAAAACACCCAAAATTGCAACATTCATTTGCAGATATAGTGTTTGAAACTCAAACTGTCAAAAAGTACAGGGAAAATAAACATTTTCTAGGGTTCTGTAGTACCTACCCAAACTAGCTGACAATCATACGCCAAAGCCAAAACAATTAACAGCAATAAAAAGGGGAAACTGGTTTGCAGTCCCACTGAAATAATACAAAAGATGTACACATTTGTGAGATATATCCAAATAGCATGTGCCTGCAAAATTTATCCATTTACTGGAAGAAAGTCTGTTGGAGATTGGCTCTACCTACAAGGGACCTGAAATTATACAAAACATAAATCCAATCTAGAAATATCTTTAAAATGGGACTTCTAATGGGAATTTTAAGAGAGGGTCCAATATGTTATAGAGGGGAAAACATAATTGTTCTGCTCCCACTTCTAAAGGGAAAAAAACAGCTATTACTTTATATCTGAGTCACTTCACTTATGTGAACAATTTATAGTCTAAGCACTCAAATTTTTTGAGATGTAATTTAGTGTAACTTTTTAAGAATAGGTCACTCTAATGTCACAAGACCACTATAAAGCACATGGCCTCAGTTAAAACGGAGCTTGTATGTCTAATAAGCAGCTGTGGCAAAAAATTAAAGCCACCTTCTGATAACACAACTGCTCCAAATTTCAAAGATACTGCATATGTACACATACTCACAAATTTTTATTATACCATATCACATACTACTTCATTGTCAAGGTTATTATACCTCAGCTCATGTTGGTATGGTTGATATTTGATTTGAACAACACAGGCCTCAACATAGACCAGATAGATGACCTTGATCAGCTGTAATTCACAGCCCACTAATGTCAATACTCTCAGTATTAAGGTAACTAAGTAAGAACTATAATTAAACCTTCAAGGTATATGGTGCTTTAAATTTATCATTACTAATATCCATTATCTCATACAAACCTCAACCACTCTGAGGCATTCTGCTCATTTAATAAATGAGAAAACTAAAACTGAAGAATCTAAGTGCCTGTCTCCAGGACACACAGTAAGTGACAGACTAGGACTTAAAATACACACGCTAACAACATGGTCTATGCTTCTCATTACCCAGAGTCGAACATCATCTCTGATCAACTAATCTCATAAAGGGAAGGATAGTCTGAACCATCTTAGTCCATTTATCAACTACTCTAGCACACGAAAAGCAGATTAGGGAGTCAATAAATGACTCCTTGGTAGGAACAGACTGAAAACTGGAAATAAAATTGTAATACTTGGGCTTCCCTGGTGGCTCAGTGGTTGAGAGTCCGCCTGCCGATGCAGGGGACGTGGGTTCGTGCCCCGGTCCTGGAGGATCCCACATGCCACAGAGCGGCTGGGCCGGTGAGCCATGGACGCTGAGCCTGCGTATCCGGAGCCTGTGCTCCGCAACGGAAGAGGCCACAACAGTGAGAGGCCCGTGTACCGCAAAAAAAAAAAAAAAAAAAATTGTAATACTTGAGTCTTAAGGCTATGACTAAACCCTAGAGAAATCTTTTGCTCAATGGGATGGAAAAATAAATTCTATTTTAGAAGAACAACCATAAGATCACTGAGCTCTCTACTAAAGAGTCTTTAATTCTGTAGGAGGCAGAATTATGCATAACAAACACCACCACCAACAACAATAAAAAGCTAAGAAAATTGATAGCCAATAACCAATAATGCTCATTTTCTTACCTGCTGTATTTAGCCCTATAACATTAATTTTAAGCCAAAAATGAAAGGAAAAACACACACACAAAAAAACTAAGTATAAGAATGTTCAGTGCAGTATTATTTATAATTATGAAAAAGAAATTTCAATTTAAACAACTACCCCAGGAAAATGGATAAACAGCGACCTTATAAGCAAATGTGGTATTATACAGACGTTAAAATGTGTATGTGGGGCTTCCCTGGTGGTGCAGTGGTTGAGAGTCCACCTGCCGATGCAGGGGACACGGGTTCGTGCCCTGGTCCGGGAAGATCCCACATGCCGCGGAGCGGCTAGGCCTGTGAGCCATGGCCACTGAGCCTGCGTGTCCGGAGCCTGTGCTCCGCAACGGGGGAGGCCACGACAGTGAGAGGCCCACGCACCGCCAAAAAAAAAAAAAAAAAAAAAAAAGTGTATGTATGCATATATACACACACACACACACACACACACACACACACACACACACACATATAAAAATACAGAGTAATTTGGAGAAATGGTTAAGAATCATGTTACACAGAAAAACATGGGACAAAAAAACTTCCAAGTCTTCAAAATTACAAATTCATAAAATATATAAACATGTAAAGAGATCATAAAAAATGAAGGGAGGGGCTTCCCTGGTGGCACAGTGGTTGGGAATCTGCCTGCCAATGCAGGGGACATGTGTTCGAGCCCTGGTCTGGGAAGATCCCACATGCCGCGGAGCAACTAGGCCCGTGAGCCACAACTACTGAGCCTGCGCGTCTGGAGCTTGTGCTCCACAAGAAGAGAGGCCACGACAGTGAGAGGCCCACGCACCGCGATGAAGAGTGGCCCCCGCTCACCGCAACTAGAGAAAGCCCACGCACAGAAATGAAGACCCAACACAGCCAAAAATAAATAAATAAATAAAATTTTTTTTTAAAAATGAAGGCAGTTAAAACAGTTAACGTTTTCAGAATTAAAGCAGGACACTTTGTCACGGCCTTTTGGACAAAATTTTGATACAGCTTCATAACAAAAATACAAACAGAAGTAAAAATCACTTCTGTTACCTCAATACTAAGTAATGTGTACAGGAAACATCTTTGGGAGTCTCTGCCATCCACAATAATTCACCTTTAAGGGGTGACAAGAATGATGGGAGAGACATAGGAGTGTGGTAAAGACGATGCCTTAAAGAGTCTTTTTTTTTTTTAATGTATTGGTTTTATAAAAAAGAAAAGAAATTTGATTTAAAACCACAAAAATACACTTCAAAAGTTATTCTCTCTCTCTCTCTCGCTGATCACTTGCTTTTGGGGAAGCCAGCTGGCATGTTGTAAGCAGCGCTATTGAGAGTGGTAAGGAACCAAGGACAGCTAACAACCATGTGAGTGAGCTTGAAAGTAAACCTTCCACCCCCTGTCTAGTCTTCAGATGACTGCAACCCTGCTTAATAGCTTGACTGTAATTTCATGACTCTGAGCCAGAACCACCCAGCCAAACTGCTTCTGAATTCCTGACCCACAGAAACTATGAGATAATAATTACTTACTGTTTTAAACTGCTAAGTGATTTGTGACACAATAGATAACTAGTATATATAAAATTAGCCAATATGTAAAAGTGATCAATGACAGGACTTCCCCCTCACATCAGATTTAACATCCCATAAACAGACAGTAAAACAGACAAAAGTATTTCCAAAATTAGTTACCTGTACAATTGGTGGAGTTGTCTGTGAGTAGGGTGATGTCACACCATAAACAGTTGGACAAGCCTGTCCTTGATAATATATGGTTGCTTGAGACTGTGCAGGAGAGTACTGCTGCTGTACACTCACGGACTGTTGGTTTGAATCCCAAACACCGTAATTCTGTCCCTGGACTGGGCCTGGGGCTGGCACTGGCAAGACGGTGACACTAGAGTCTTGGTGTACCACACCATCACTTTGGGCCACATACTGTGAACTGGAAACTTCCACAGGGGCTGCCACATGTGGCACCACTGGCACAGGTGGAGGGGCAGCAAGGGGTTCGGTAGAATGTCCCACCAAGGGCTGAGAATGATCATAAGGAGCAGGAGAACACACAGGATCCATGCTGGGTGTGGGGAGGAGCACCTTTCCAGCATTAGGATTGCTGGGATCCACATAGGCCTGCATGGGGTAACCTGGTGGGTAGCCAGCAAAGGGGTGATGAGGGGCACTGTAGCCAAGAGAGTCATAGGGCAGTGGAGACGTCATTCCCAGGTTCTGCATCTGCTGCTGTTGTTTTTGAGCCTCCCGCTGAGCTACCTCCTGCTCAAACAACTTTCGACGCTCCTCTGTAGAAAGTTTATTGCGATCTTTAATTCGTACTTTCTTTTTAGAAGTTGGTGTATCATATCTAGAAAGAAAACAATAAGAGCACCACAAAAAGTTTTTCCCTAAATCAGAGACATAACCAAAGCACTAATAAATGTTATGCCACTCGATACTAAACCATTAACCACACCAACTCCAATTTGGCACAGGCTGAAAATCATACTCAAAATTACTTAAGGAGTTTTGCAGATAGGAGAGAACCTCAAGGAAATAGACACTTAGATGAAAATAATAACTTTATCCTTATCCTCAGCTTCTAGAACTTCAAACTAAAGATACATGTAGTATCCTAAATAGATTCTTCTTTATAGTTAAGTTCTGTAGTTCTGTAACTACAAATTTTGACATTAAAACAAAAACCCAAATACACTAATAAAAGCTACAGAATTTGATGTATGTCTGACCACACCCATTAATATCAACACAGGTTAGTTAAGTGAAAGACAAGCATGTACACATAAAAGTATGGGGGGTTATATTCACATACTCTTCTTTGTGCAGTACCAAGTATAATATCATATTGCTAAACCTAATATCCTGTGATAGTTTTGACAAGTATCCCCAGTAAGCCCCCAAGAAACCATCAGCTCTAACATTCACAAGACAACTGAGAACTTAAAAGATTCTTTTGTGAAGTTCTATGTACTGAATCGAACTTTTGATAAAGGCTCTTGGCAAAAATGAAAAATGACAACTAATTTCAAGATGTTTCATTGCAAAGAAACATCTAATAATAGATTCATGGATAAGGGTACAGCATTTATCCAAACAACAAAAAATATATGGTCTAAAAACCTCTTAGCTGAAAACTTCCTTTAAAGTGTTAGTGGGGTGGTAGTACCCTTAGCTGCCTGGCAGAAACAAATGCAAACAGTCTATAGAAGAGAGCACCTTAAATCCAGGCCTCAATGAATTCCTACAGATTAAGTTCTAAGGAACAGGAGTTCATTAGACAATAAAATTAATCTTGCCATTTGTAACAACATGGATGGACCTAGAGGGTATTATGCTGAGAAAAATAAGTAAGACAAAGAAAGATATATACTGTACGATTTCACTTGTATGTGGTATCTAAAAAACAAAACAAATGAACAAATAAAACAAACAGAGTTACAGATACAGAGAACAAACAGCTGGTTGCCAGAGGGGAGAGGGGAAGAAAGAAACAGGTAAGGGAGATTAAGAGGTACAAAAATTCAGTTGCAAAATAAATGAATCACACGGTATGAAATGTACAGTGTGGGGAATATAGTAAAAAACTATGTAATATCTTTGTAAGGTGACATACTGTAATTAGACTTACTGTGGTGATCATTTTGGTATAGAAATATCAAATTACTATGCTGTGTAACAGGAACTAACAATGCTGTAGGTCGATTATACTTCAAAAACACTCACAGAAACAAACTCATAAAAGATAAACATGTACTAGGAATATAATGTACCACATGATACATATATAATGAACACTGCTGTATGTTCTATATGAAAGTTAAGAGAGTAAATCCTAAGAGTTCTCATCACAAGGAAAGGTATTTTCCCCTATTTCTATAATTTTGTATCTACATGAGATGATGGATGTTCACTAAACTTATTGTGATGATCATTTCATGATGTATGTAAGTCAAATCATATGCTTAACATCTTAAACTTATACTGTGCTGTATGTCAATTATATCTCACCGAAAGCAAAAAAAAAGGTATATAATTATAAAATTATAAAATACACACACACACACACACACAAGTGAGAGGAAGAGACATATAAAGACGGCTGATGCTGGAATTATCACACACAAAATATTAGAGATGTTTAATATGTTTAATACGATAAAAGAGGCTATTAAAAATATGCCTAAGGAACAGGACCATAAAATACTATCAGGCAGATTTGAATAAGAACCCCATGAAGCATCTAAAAAGGAAAAAGAATGAAAATTAAAACTCAATTATCATTTGAAATTGTACGTGGCAAAATTCTACTTAAATATCCAAGAGAAACTTTTGCACATGTACACCAAAATAAGATAACAGCACTATACATAATAGAAAAAGTTTTATAACAAAACATTATACAGTAATAAAAATAAACTGATACTATTATGAATAAATCTTAGTAAATAAATATCAAGTCAAAACAAAGTACTGTCAAATTAAATGCAAAATAATAGCCTTTTCATACAGTTAAAACTAACATATTTTTAAGAAATATATATTAGATGACATAAAACTATATTTAAAAAAAGGCAGGCCAGGGTACAATGAACAACAGAATCCAACAGATACTACTTGCTATCACAAGTAGTAAAGACAGGGGACGGTGCAGAAATAAGTGACGTAGCAAGATTTATATAATTGTTAAGATCCTGACTTTTGTGCTGGGACCTCCAGGGCTCATTACATTATAGTAAATGTATGGAGAAAAGGTCCAGGGATAGAAATAAGTGTCATGAACCAAGAAATAACCTAATATTCAATTCAATTCAGTGCCCATAAGAGCCATGGTATGGTTAAGCAAGAGATTAGATCTGAAGAGAATTAGTAACTTGGAAGATGATCTTCAAATTTAAAAAGTTCGATGAATTTCAACCAGGTTGAAAAAAAAAAGAAATCCTCATATAAACACAGGGAAACGATAATGCGGAACACCAAATACAAAGAGAACTTCTTAAAAGCAGGCCAAGAGAAAAGCCAGGTTACTTAACAAAGAATAGCAACCAACAAGTTTCGTAAAATCAATAAGGAAAGTCAGAAGAATGAAGAATAACAGCTTCAAAGTATTCAGAAAAACTGTCAACCCAAAAGAACTTCCTTTCAAAAATGAGAATAAATGTTCACATAAAGACTTGTTCATAGCCAGTAATATTCACAAGAGTCATCTGGAAACAATCCAAACACCTATCAACTAATGAATTTATAAACAAACTATAGTATATCTATACAATGGACTACTACTAAGCACTAAAAAAGAACTGAGATGCATAATAACATGGATGAATATCTCAAATATAATATGCTAAGTGAAAGAAGACAGAATATATTTTATAGTATATGATACCATATATAATGACATTGTGGAAAAGACAAAACCAAGTCAGAAAGGAGATCAGTGGTGGCCAGGGACTAGGAGTAGAAGAAGGGGACGCACTACAAAGGGGTAAGAGATAATTTTATGAGGTGATGAAATGTTCTATTGGGTTGGCCCAAAAGTTCGTTTGGATTTTTCCGTAAGATGTTATGGAAAAACCCGAATGAACTTTTTGGCCAATCCAATATATAACCTCTGTGGTTGTAGTTACAGAACTGTATGCATCTGACAAAACTCAATGAACACTACACTTAAAATCATGAATTTTACTGTAAGCAATTTATACTTGCTGGTTAAATAAAGCTGATTTTTAAAATTGAGGGTGAGCAATGCAAACAAAACATGAAAAACACTTTTTAGACAAAAACTGAAATATTATGAAGAGAAACTCACTAAAAGAAACCATTTAGGGACTTCCCTGGTGGCGCAGCGGTTAAGAATCTGCCTGCCAATGCAGGGGACATGGGTTCGATCCCTGGTCTGGGAAGATCCCACATGCCAGGGAGCAACTAAGCCCGAGCACCACAACTACTGAGCCTGAGCTCTAGAGCCTGCGAGCCACAACTACTGAAGCCCACGCACCTAGAGCAGGTGCTCCGCAACAAGAGAAGCCACCTCAATGAGAAGCCCACGCACCGCAACGAAGAGGAGCCCCCTCTTGCTGCAACTAGAGAAAGCCTGCACGCAGCAACAAAGACCCAACGCAGCCAAAAATAAATAAATAAACAATAATTTAAAAAAAGAAACCATTTAAAGGGGTCTGAGATAAGAAAGAAGAGAAACTAGTAAATGTAAACAAACTAAAAACATCAGTTGGTCTACATAAAAAAATTAACAATAACTAATGGGAGGAGAGAGGAGGAATTATAATACTGGACAATAATACCATGTAAATTGGGAGGGCTAAATGGTCAGAGTAAGTACTTATGTTGTTCAGGATACTGATTAGCTTCAAATTTTATTAAATTGGAACAACCAGTTAAAGAATTAAAGAGTTGCCATAAAAGATTAAAAAAGACAAAAACAAAACCACCCAATCAGCTATAAGCTATTTATTAGACACAGAAAAGTTGAAAGTAAAAGGAAGGAAGAGGCTTCCTGGGACAGGACTTGCCCCCTATCCTCTGCTTTAGCTCCTCTCTGAAGTACCTAGACAACAGTATTTGATGAACATTTCCTGAGTTGTTTTACAGATGTGAAAACCCCCACCAAATGGAAGATGTTAACTACTTAAAGACCAGGAGCACATAGCCCCAGGCCTCCTTAAGCCTAAGGACTGATAATATTAACCCCTGTTACCTTACCCTCACCTGGCTTTTAAAAATGCTTTGTGGAAACCCTTCAGGGAGCTTGGGGTTTTTTTTAGAGCATGAGCCACCCATCTTCTTGCATGGCCCTGTGATAAACCTTTCCCTGCTCCAAAAAATAAAAAATAAAATAAAATAAAAGGAAGAAAGATATACCAGTTAAATCCTACTAAAAGGAAGATAAGCATATTTCTATGAATATCAAACAAAAGAGACTATAAAGCAAGCTTCAATAAAATTCTAAGAACTGTTATCATACAGATCAATTAATGACAAATTGAAAATTTAACAAAAAGAAATTTAAACACATTGTATATCCTAATAGTATTTAGAACTAGATTATGAAGCTGCATTAACAAGAGTAGTTCAAGCAGTCTTACAGTTCTTAAACACTTCTATCAGAAGAGAAAAATTAATGAGCTAAGAATCCCAATTGTTCCAGTTAAGAAATTAAAAAAACAATATAACAAGCCTAAAAAAGTGGAAGGAAACAAAATATGAGTAGAAATCAATTACCAAGATAAAAAATGCTATCATTCTGTGATTTGCATTGGAGGTATTGCTAGCAAAGTAACATGAACAAGGCATAAGAATTAGAAAGGAAAACCAAAACAAATTCATATGATATGGACTGCTGACAATGACAAAAAAAGGAGACAGTGGGGCAAAATAAAAATCCTATACTCTTGAAATTAATACAAGCTTTGTAATGGTTAACAAAAATAGGATCAATATACAAAGGTGAATTGCATATCAAAACACCAAAACCAAACTGAATATGTAACAGAAGTTAGGGTTCTCAGAAATAAATACACCAAAAGATAAACAAGTTTTTCTGGAGAAAACTATTAACAAAGACATTAATGAAAAACTTTACCTTCATTAAAAATATTAAAGAAGACCTAACTAGATAGAGAATATTCAAATACTCAAAGCAGATTCTAAGGAAGAATAAATCTGAGAAAAGACAGGGCATCCCAGAAGATCAAGTAGGGATTTGCCCTACTTGCTATCAAGACTTAAATATAAGATAGTCATGAGGAGCCCAGAAACAGATCCTCCCATATGTGAAAACCTGTTGGAAAGAGGCAGCACTGCAGATCAGTGCGGAAAGGAGGAGCGTTCAAGTAGTAAATGATGCTGGGACAACTGGGTGTTCACCTAGAAAGAAATGAAACCAGATTCCTACCTTAAAATATATACAAAAATTAATTCCCAATGGATTAAGGACTTAAATCTTGCTAAAACAAAATGTATATACACACACACACACACAAAGTCATCTCAAGAGTTGGGAAGAATTTCTTAAAACACTGTAAACACTAACCATAAAGGAAACAGACAATATATATGATATATTCAATTACACCATAATTAATAAATTCTGTGTATTGAAAGATACAGAAAGAGTCAAAATACAAGTCATAAACTGGGAAAAAATACTTGCAAAATTATATTTAGAATATAAAAAAAGAACACCTAGAGCTTAAAAAGACAAAATTTAATAAATGAACACCACATATAAAAAGACACTTCACAGAAGAGTAAATAGGAATGGTCAATAAACACATGGCAAAATGTTCAATCTATTTAGTAATTAGAGAAATGTAAATTAAAATCATGATGAATTACTATTACATACCCAGAGAACCCAAAATTAAAAATTCTGACAACTGCATTACATGACTGCTATATCTCAATTTTTTTTTAAGTATATTTAATTTAAAAAGAACTTCTCGGGAACATATGTTTTCTAGTGCCCAGCAGGTGATTATGTGGCCTGTTTTTCTACCAGCATCACAAGACAGCCTCTGACACAGGGATCAAACAACATTTTGAACTGGTATGGTGTAAGATTCACTAGAAAACATAGGGTTATCTCCCATCAACCCCCATCCCCCTTTAAAGAACAAATCTCTGGCTCCTCAAATAGCATTTAAACGTTATGAAGTAGAAGCCATTCGAGTACCAAAAATCTATTCGTCTTCACAGCTATTACTACTGTCAAAAGAGACTCTCAATAGTTATGAGTAGAGTTTCCTTTTATACTCACTCACAAGAGAATACATTTATTACAAAAGCACTTGTTGCCCCCAAATCAGAAGTGTATCACTTGGGTACTTTTTGACTTGCTCAGAAAAGAGAGTAACTCACATAGGCCACTTACCTGTCATCTGGCCTTTTTGTTCCCCGCTCATAGGCGGAAGAAGGTGGTGAGAGGGAGCCCCTTCGTTTCCTTTTCTCTTTATTTTGAGTTTGTTTGTCTGGGTCTCTCTCTCTTGACCTGTTAGGAGTCTTTGGGGCAACTGTTTGATCTCTGAAGCCAACAGCATCCCTTCCTCGTTCGGTTACTACGGGAAAAGGTTTTTAAAAAAATTTACTTGGTAGACTTTTCTCCATCATGATAGTATACCAACTGTATAATAAAATTTCTATCCAACAAACAGATCTATGGACTCCTCCTTCATATACCCAGTCCCAAATTTGGACGAGACATAAGGTCTTATATGCTTGTGTGCTCTACTTCCTAAAAGTCTCTTCCATGACTGCCCTTTTCTACCTTTTCCCACCAAAGTCTCAGTCCAAGCTTTCATCATTTCTAACTAGTTCTGTGGAACACATGCATGCAAAATGTTTCTGATACCTTTAGTAAGGCAGTCTGCTTGTCAGTTCAAAATGTAAAAGCCTTCCCCTGCCCTTATAACTCTACATATTTACAACTGGTAGAAAAACAGCCTGGCATGCTAAACATAAAAACCTCAATAGAAAAATCTCTTTAATTAAAAAAAAAATTAGACAACTTTTTATGAACTACAATTTCAAAAGAAAAATATTTCAAACACAGGTGAAACAGGTGGTAACTCAGTAAGTTATCAAAACCAGAGAGCTACATCTTCAAAAAAAGAACGCCAGCTTCCTATTCAAAGATGGAAGCTGGGGGCTTCCCTGATGGCGCAGTGGTTAAGAATCCACCTGCCAATGCAGGGGACACGGGTTTGAGCCCTGGTCTGGGAGGATCCCCCATGCCGCAGAGCAACTAAGCCCGTGCACCACAACTACTGAGCCTGCGCTCTAGAACTCGCAAGCCACAACTACTGAAGCCTGTGTACCTAGAGCCCGTGCTCCGCAACAAGAGAAGCCACCACAGTGAGAAGCCCGCACACCGCAACGAAGAGTAGCCCCTGCTCACCACAACTAGAGAAAGCCCGTGCACAACTACAAAGACCCAACGCAGCCAAAAATAAAATAAATTAAAAAAAAAAAAAGATGGAAGCTAACCTTCTTCACTCAGTCTCTTTACCTAGAATGGTTCTCACCCAATTCCATTGCCACTGCTCCCAAAAGCTGCCCTAAATACTACTTTTCACTGATCACACCACCTAGTCTTTCATTTTCCTAAGTAGTCTAGATCCCACCAATGAACATTTCAATATAAACTGACTAGTATTATATGCTGTTGCTTTGTGTATGTTAGTACTGTTACCTACTAATCATATTGCTCTCTTCATAAGGAGAGAATTTCTTATAAAATATCTCTCATAGCGCAAAGCGGATTCTTGATAAACATTGTTTTTTCTTTTCTCATCTCAGAAAAATGTGCTATCAGTTGTTTTTTCCCCCAGCAGTAGGATCAGGTTTACATATACCATTCTCACAGTTCTTTTAGCTGGCCAAAAACTCCATTTATTTACAAAAAAGTTACTAATCTACAGCCATGTATGAGTATTTGTCAGTGAGAAGCTAACAGAACTAACTCATCTAATACCACATGCTGGCAGAAAATACCATACAATTAAAACAACTGTTCAGCTCAGAAGGTATTAGCACAACATCTTTTTGTGAAGTATTATTATCTAGTTTCATCTGGATCTGCCCATGACTCTCTATTTCCTCCTTCAAACCCAGGTTCCTTACCCTGGTGTTAATTTCCTTAAAATGTGGCTATTTCTTCACTATATATTGGTAAAACAAGAAAAGGAATCATACCAACAGTATATTCTGACTCTGCATCTTAGAATATGTGAGGCAGAGAAATCATCTTATATATTCAGGCTGATTTTCTCATATTTTAAAACGTGGATAAAGCTAGACTGCATATTTCCCAAAGTATTTCACAATCCTTATGAATTTTAAAAGTTCTAAGCTTTTTAATCGCTTGACATTGAGTAGTAACATAGCAAGTCAGGTTTGCATTATAAGCATTTCTCTAATCTAAAAGCCTGATACTGAGATGGAGGCGGGGTTCCCCACATGTGAGGATGAGACTGAAGTTGGCACACAAAAGGCTGCTCCCTGAAAAGATTATAATTGTCCACTACAGACCATGTCCTGCTTCTCTCAGAGGGCCATACCAGACTAGATATTTACAAAACAATGGTGGCAGGGTGGGGTGGGAGGACCTTCATAGGTATTGAAACTTCGCCTGTCTTGCTAATGTTTTCAACTCAGTGGGCCCAGAGAAGCCAGCCTCTGATGATCAACTCTATAGTGGTGCTGCTGATACTGCCAACCAGTACTACTCAATCCAGCTTTCTTTCTTATGGGAAGAAATCTTTGCAGCCCTAAGTAGGATGTCTGGCTATGAAGAGACTAAACCAGTAGAACTAAAAATATCCAAAAGATACAAAAGTGATGTAAAGGATACTTTACAGGGCTTTAACCAATAAGATTATTTAACCAATAAGATTTAAGATTACAAAATGTTCTTCATGCCAAAAATAAAGAAAAAGACCAAAAACATGATCACACTGGCTCCTTTACTCTATTTATACTGGGTCACTGCTGGAGGGGCACAAGAGACTAACAAGAGCCACCATAATTTATACCATTGCTTTAATCTCTAAAGTATGTTGGAAACACAGCTAAGTGGTAAAGCCCAGAAACCATACTGCAATGGTCTCCCTATTATCTGTTCTGTAATAATGATTCTTAACCTTGTGAGGGGTCACTGATTCCTTGAGAATCTGATGAAAGTTTTGAATTTTCCCCAGTAAAATGAACGTATACCAAGGACTTTGCATATAAACATCTACAGGTAAAAACTTACACACACCTAAGGAGTATAGGTTTAAGAATGTCTGCTCTAGGGCTTCCCTGGTGGCGCAGTGGTTGAGAGTCCACCTGCCGATGCAGGGGACACGGGTTCATGTCCTGGTCCGGGAAGATCCCACATGCTGCGGAGCGGCTAGGCCCGTGAGCCACGGCTGCTGAGCCTGCGCGTCCGGAGCCTGTGCTCCGCAACGGGAGAGGCCACAACAGTGAGAGGCCCACGTACCGCCAAAAAAAAAAAAAAAAAAAAAAAGAATGTCTGCTCTAGAGGAAGAAATGAATGGAAGAAAAGCTACTAGAAGGCCATGACTTCAAGGAAAGAAACAACACAGGGAGTATAAAGGGACATCTCCTTTGACAAAAAATCACTAAGAATAAAAATGCACAGATCCACCTCCTAGAGCAATGAAAATAAAAATAAAAATTAACAAATGGGACCTAATTCAACTTAAAAGCTTTTGCACAGCAAAGGAAACTACAAAGAAGATGAAAAGACAACCCTCAGAATGGGAGAAAATATTTGCAAACAAAGTGATAGATAAGGGATTAATCTCCAAAATATACAAACAGCTTGTGCAGCTCAGTATCAAAAAAACAAACAACCCAAACAAAACATGAGTGGAAAATCTAAATAGACATTTCTCCAAAGAAGACATACAGATGGCCAAAAGGCACATGAAAAGATACTCAACATCACTAATTATGAGAAAAATGCAAATCAAACTACAATGAGGTATCACCTTACACTGGTCAGAATGGCCATCATCAAAAAATCTACAAACAATAAACGCTACAGAGGGTGTGGAGAAAAGGGAACCCTGCTACACTGCTGGTGGAACTGTAAACTGGTATAGCCCCTATGGAGAACAGTACTATGGAGCTTCTTTAAAAAACTAAAAATAGAGCTACCATATGATCCAGCAATCCCACTCATGGGCATATATCCAGAGACAACTGTGATTTGAAAAGATACATGCACCCCAATGTTCACTGCAGTACTATTTACAAGAGCCAGGACAGGGAAGCAACCTAAATGTCCATCAACAGAGGAATGGATAAAGAAGATATGGTACATATATACAATGGAATATTAGCCATAAAAAAGAATGAAATAATGCCATTTGCAGTAACATGATAGACCTAGAGATTGTCATACTGAGTGAAGTCAGACAGAGAAAGACAAATATCATATGTATCACTTATGTGTGGAATCTAAAAAAATGGTACAAATGAACTTATTTACAAAACAGAGAGTCACATATGTAGAAAATAAACTTATGGTTACCAGAGGGGAAGGAAGGGAAGGATAAATTGAGAAATTGGGATTGACATATACACACTACTATACATAAAACAGATAACTAATAAGGGCCTACTGTATAGCACAGGGAACTCTACTCAATACACTGTAATGGCCTATATGTGAAAAGAATCTAAAAAAGAGTGGATATATGTATATGTATAACTGATTCACTTTGCAGTACACCTGAAATTAACACAACATTGTAAGTCAACTGTACTCCAAGAAAATTGTTTTAAAAACACGTTTTCAAACTTATACCAAAAATATTTCATTTACCTAATGACATATTATCTGGTTCCAAAAACACAATAAACTTCTTATCAGTTACATCTGCATATTTCTAAAAGAATATTCGTAAAGTCATATGCACAAAGTATCTCTGAATACCTACTTGTGCTCTCCTTTTCAGTTTGACTTTTCTTTGGAATTCGATATACCTCCTGCAAAAAATAAACCAAAAGAAAAGTTATCAGTGTGGAATGGAAGTGGTGATTGCTTTGAAGCTGAATGATTTCACATGGCAACAAAGAAATGGGGAGGAACAATCTGGTATTTAATTATTCTCCAAAATTTTACCTATGTTTGGCTTTAAATAAAAATAGATCCTGGTCCCTTAAAAAACAAGTAAAAACATATAGCACAAATACATATTTATTTCTAAACGTCTACCAGGCTTGTATGACCTCATTAGCCAAGTAGCAGACTAAGTAACTAAGACATTTTATTTCTGGCAGGAATACACCTCCTGATAATCTTAATTTCTATATGCCTTCTGCACATAAAATGAAGTCATATATAGTTCATTTACTGAGAGTATGCATATGAACAAGTCAAACATCTCACTTGCCATCCCTACTTAAGGGAAGAAAAGGTTAGTAATACCTCAGCTATATAAACACACTTCAGAAAAATTACATGTGTAAACACAATTCCTGCTATTCAGCGTATTTTTCTATAAATACAAAATCAACTTGACTAATGGCCAAATCTACTTTTATACTGCTGTTATTTTAAAAAAGGAAAGTTTTGGATCATTGTTGCTCTTCAAATACTATCTAATACTTTATCAAAATTGTTCTTGAGAAATATAAACTACGTTTTTAAGCCTTGAGGTACCTTTTCTTGCTGTATGAATCTAAAGCCTAGCAACAATTCTGTTCCCTGACAATCTCTCACTGTTCTAAGTCCATCAAGTAGCTCTTGGGCACATACTTCCTTATCCAGTCACCTTGTTAAGTGGGCAAATGGCAAACCCACACATTCTCAATGGTACATCATATAAAACCCTTCCTTCAGAGTAATCTCATAATACTGACCACACCTATATGACCTGGTAATCCCATTTTTTAGGAAATGTACTCCAAGAAAAATCTTTCCACACGATTTTTGGTTCTAGCAGCATTTGTGGAAAACGAAATAACCCACATGTCACACAACTGAGGAAAGTTCAAGATGTAATATTCAGCTGCCAGTAAAAATGCCAATGTGGACTTTACAGACGCAGGGCAATCTGTATGAATGCATTATCTTATTTGAATTTCAAAACAACCCTATGAGGTTGCTATCTCCATTTTACAAATGGGAAAACTTACTTAAAAAGTTTAGCAACCTGCCCAAGGTTATGATGCCTTTTATCATCTGTACCAGATGACACAGTGGCATTATTCTGGGAAGGAGTACCATTTTGGGGATTTATCCACAAATGTAGGTAACATCCACTATCCCCCTAGCCTTTTCTAAGTAGAACTTCCACTACAGCTGGGATTCTCAATTCTGGCTGCAGAATTAAACCACTCCAGGCAACTTTTATAGATACACTATCCAAAACAAATTGAATCTAAAATTCTGGGAATGGGTCCCAGGCACCTGTATTTTTTAGAAGTTCCCCAGATGATTCTGATGTCCAGAGAAAGTGGACATCACTGAATTACTGGCTTCTCTTAACAGCCCTCACTCATTCCTTCCTCACAAGGGAGAATTTGAGAGAAAGAACTATGTATGTCTGTCCTCAGTTCAGAGCCATCTGGGCTCTTTCTCCTCTTGGGCTGCTTCTGCCTGTAGAGAGGATACATTCTAATCTATTCCTCTGAGGGATGCCTGGAGTTGTCTAATTCAATGTCTACCTGTGGGTATGAATCAGGGATAAAGAGAGGAAGGACTTAACACTTTTAGCTCTGACTTCTCTATCCACCTCTTGGAGGGGTTAACAAACTCGGGAAAAAGAACGCCACTTATCAGCACCTACCCACATTATAGGGAAAAACAGGTATTCTGCTAATTTTAAAAGTTTGAAAATGACTGTTGCATTAGGTACTCTGTAAACCTAGGCACTCCAAAAGAGTTCATTCATGAAGGGTGCTCAGAACAGATATATCGAGGATGATATCTGAGTCAACTAAGAATTACACAATTTTAACTTAGTTTCTTTTGCAGAAGGTCTCAGCATTACAGGTATTCATTACAAACATTTATAGCAATTTATTACAGACCTCAAGTTTGGGGCCCATTCTATGGTGGCGGTTAATATACCGAGGAAATGCTTCTCAAAGATACATTCTTAATTCCATTCAAAAGTTTAGAGCAACTGCTAACTAGAAAATGTATTCTGATCACTGAGTTGTACACATGAAACTAATATTGTATGTCAAACATACTTCAATTTTAAAAAAAGGATTCAGGGACTTCCCTGGTGGTCCAATGGGTAAGACTCTGAGTTCCCAATGCAGGGGGCCCGGGTTCAATCCCTGGTTGGGGAACTAGAGCCTGCATGCATGCCACAACTAAGAAGTTCGCACACCGCAAGGAAGATCCAGTGCAGCCAAAATAAATAAATAAAAATTTTAAGTATTCTGATGTTCACAAAATGGCTGATTACTACTGATTAGTGACCAAGAGCTACTGACTATTAGAGTATGCCTAACACTATGGGGAAGTTCTATCAACATGCACCTAAGCACTTGGAATTACTAACTTCCTCCTCTTCATACTGTCAAAGCTGTATACAAAATTTAAGCTGGAAACTAAGATTATCTACTTTGAGGCCCTGAAATGCAACAGAATCTTTCCAAAGTCCCACAACAACAAAAAGTAATAAGGAAGCAGCCCTATAAAGATTACTGTAACATTTCTTAGGATCATTCTGTCTTGTGAATAAACAGCAATAGTGTTAGCCTACATGATATGAAAATCTGTTTGGAATAATGTCACACCCGCATGGCACAGAATCCATTGCTGAAACTGCTATCTGAGTTGCCTTCATTCACACTAATCCTTTATCTAAATGGGAGATTAAAAAAATTAAATTAGAGGATAAGAGTCAGAAGTCCTACATCTCCTAACAGGTAGCCAGAAAGCAGGGAGAGAGAAAACTGAGGGTAAGAAAGTATTAAAAAGAAAAAAAAAAGAAAAGAAAATTTTTTAGAACTGACATATTAAGTCACCAGATAGAGAGGGCTCAGAGCACCTCCCACAACAAAGGAGTCGAAATAGTATCAAAATAGCAACACTGTAAGCTGGAAAATGATACAATGACATCTTGAACATTTTGAAGGAAAATCTATTTCCAAATGGTAATTATATGATTTGCCAAACAAGAATAGAATAAAGGTATTTTTCAGAGTTATAAGGTCTCAAAATTTTGTCTACCAGAAGAGAATGTTAAAGACACTCCAATGTGGAGGGCCTAAAATTCAAGATTCTAGATTGTGTGAAATACATCTCATAAATTGTCTACAGTGTACATTGCACCATACTAGGTACAATAATTTATAAGACCTAACAATAATTCCTGACAGAGTGATGGAAAATCTTTCGAAAGTTACTGTAAATGAATTACCCAGCATTTAGATGATATAGGCATAGATTAATAAATATATGTACATAAATTCAACAATGGGGCATTCAAAATAGATCAAGTGTCCAAGCTCTACTTCTGTGCAAATAACTAGGCGGTGGTGGCTATTTAAAATAACACCTGCAAAAGATCCGAAGATGTCATTCTAACCTGTCAGAATTTCAAAAAAAGTTGTCTTCCAACAATACTGTCCCTAACTGAAAAGTTTAGTTATCTAGAAAGTGTTTTTAAAGCAACTGTTATAATTAGCAATATAAATTTTTTACAAAAGGGGTACATGTTTTGACTATGGGTTACTTGAAAAATGATGAAGATATTAACAGAAATGTACACCAAAGACGAAGAATTAGCTTATAAAACAAGATTATGAGCTGGAGTCTGAAGGGCAAGTGGAGGAGAGAGCCAAGAGAAGCCTGAAGGGACTTCCCTGGTGGTGCAGTGGTTAAGAGTCCGCCTGCCAATTCAGGGGACACAGGTTCAAGCCCTGGTCCGGGAAGACCCCACATGACACAGAGCAACTAAGCCCGTGTGCCACAACTACTGAGCCTGCGCTCTAGAGCCCACAAGCCACATGTACTGAACCCACGTGTCACAACTAGTGAAGCCCGTGCACCTAGAGCCCGTGCTCTGCAACAAGAGAAGCCACCACAATGGGAAGCCCGCGCACTGTAACAAAGAGTAGCCCCTGCTCACCACAAGTAGACAAAGCCCATGCACAGCAACGAAGACCCAATGCAGCCAAAAATAAATAAGTAAATAAATTTATTTTTTAAAAAAAGGAGAGAGAAAGCCAAAAATATAGACCTAAAATTCAGGAAATAGGCTAAAGCAAGAGATCCACAATCTGGGAAAACCTTAAGAAAACAATCGATATATAGTGTTACTGTCAGAGATTGCCAAGAGAGAAGGTACATAGAGAAAAACAGACTGACTTGAAGGAAAATGAAATTAAAAGGTGGAAAGTCTTTATACCTGATTCATACTGTAAGTTTTCCATTTCTTAATAAACACCTGCCAGCAATCTCACTTCTGGGTATGTATCCAAACAAAATGAAAAGCAGATCTCAAAGAGATGCCTGACTCCCATGTTCACTGCAGCATTATTCACAATAGCCAAAATACAGAAACAACCTAAGTGTCCATCAAGAGATGAATGGATAGAGAAGCTATGGTATATGTATACAATGGATATCATTCAATCAGGAGAAAGAAGGGCACCTTGCCACTTGTGACATGGATAGACCCTGAGGGTATTATGCTAAATGAAATAAGACAGAGAAAGACAAACACTGTACAATATCACTTATTATATGTAATCCAAAATAGCTGAACTCATAGAAACAGAGACTAAAACAGGGGTGAAGGGAGGTAGAGTTAGAAACTTGGTCAGAGTTACAAACTTCCAATTATAAGATGAGTAAGTTCCGGGGATCTAATGTACAGCATAGTGATACAGTTAATAATACTGTACTATATACTTGAAAGTTGCCAAGAGAATAGATCTTTAATATTCTCCCCGAAAAAAAGAAATGGTAATAATGCAGGTGTTAGCTAACACTATGGTGGTAACCAGTTTGCAATATATATGTGTATCAAATCAACAGGTGTACACATTAACCTTACACAATGTTAAATGTCAGTTATATCACAATAAAGCTGGGGAGAAAAGAAAGGAATGTAGATACTAAAACAAAGGACCATTTTAACTCGAGAAATATTATATAGCTATGAGTTCGATGTTTTTGTCTTTATTGTATGTGAATCATGATTCCCCAAAAGCAGTTAGATTATATTTAAAGTACAGTAAATAGATTCTGAGTAAACGGATTCTCTTATGGAAAAAAAAAGTTTACTTTTAATTATACAGTTTTTATACTACCCATTTTTAGTTAAAAAAACAAACAACACTTGAAAAAGTTACCTACTGCTAATACATCACACTAAATCGGTCTAAACTGGGATGTTTTCTTCCAACAGTCTCAAAAAGTACTCATTGGAAGTTTGTTGGCAAAGTACTCCAGCACATTTTTAACACATCTCAAATGATACAGAATAGACTCAAATAGAATAGACTGTAGAAAAAAACAGGATTAAAACAAAATTACAAAACAATACTTTTTCTGGAAAGTGTAAAAATTTAACACTGATGTAGACTGTTCTTTAGCTAAACAAGACTTTGAGAACAAAATAATTTACAATGAGAGTATAATTTTTTACCTTTTATTATATACAGATGAGATTATATATTCTGTAATAACACATTTACTTTTTACAACTAAGACTATTTTTTCTTGTTATTAGCAAGTACAGATAAAATTGTGTAGTGTATGTGTCAAACAAATCTTTATTCCTAAATGACAGCAAGACTAAGAACAAAAAAGAGAAAGAGACTCTGAGCAAGGTGCCATTTTTACAGCTGGAAGAGGAGATAAAAAGCAGGAAGGGACAGAAAGAAAATGTGAAAGCAAAGTTATGCGATATGGAGGCTAGAAGTTAAAGTGCCAACTCCAGGTAAAAGGAATTCTAGGAGAGAGGGAACTTTTTTGAGAAATAATGAAGCGTTTTCCAGAATTAAAGAAACATAAAATACCTTTCATTAAAAAGGCAAAGAGCATCAAATAAGAAACAAAGACTATGACCTAGCAATTCTGCATCTATGTTTATCCATCCGTCCCCCGCCCAATTTCATATTGGCTCATACAACAATATGTAGAAAATGATATCCATACAATGGAGTATTATTCAGCTATAAAGTGTAATTAACTACTGATACATACTACAACATGGATAAAGCCTGAAAACACTATGCTAAGTAAAAGCAGTCAGACACAAAAAGCCACAGATTTCATGATTCCATTTATCCTCATTATTCAGAGATCCTGTATCTGCAAATTCACCAACTCACTAACATTAATTTGTAATCCCAAAATCAATACATGAGACAAAACTTCACCAACTCTCCCCCCCAAAAGATGAGTCAATTGTTGATATTTTTTGGTATACTTTTTCCAAATAATTAACTGATAACATGATGCAACATTCTTTTCCCAGGAGTATCTCAGAATCTTTTCATTACTTTTTTTGAAAATGCTTCTAGTACACTAGTGGTCTTATATATTTCCTTTCCAACTTCTTCAATATTATTTTTACTGACTTTATGAAATCAGTGCATTTTTACTTCACAATAGGTCTGCCAACTTTTATAACAGTGAGACTGGCTGAAAAAGAAAACCCATTGGACAATGATACATGCTGATGTTAACTGAGAAGGGACCTTTGAATAAGAATTTTTTTAAGTGTTCAGTTCACTAATGTTTTTTGTCATAATTTTTGTTTCTCTAAGCAATTTTGAAACTGAAGATACTGAGAATACTATATACGTGTGTATATGTATATATGAATGTTTATGTATTTAGTTACATGTGAGAGATAAGCTTCTCCAAGATAACTGAATGTATTAGAACATTTTTTAAAACCCTACTTTAAACCCCATTTAAAAAAAATCCTTCTTCCCAGGATTTTCAGGTATTTGTGAAGTTTCAGGGTTAGAAGCGAAGAAACCAAATATTTACGTGAATTTACTGAACACTGAAAATCTAGAAAAAGAGGTAAGAACTTAGAGAAATAAAATGATAATAAATAAATAAACTTGGGAATTCCCTGTCAGTCCAGTGGTTAAGACTTGGCACTTTCACTGCCATGCCCTGGGTTCAATCCCTGGTGGGGGAACTAAGATCTCGCAAGCTGTACGGTGCAGCCAAAAAATGACAACAGAAAAAACTAAGCTCATCTGGTTCCCATTGAAACCGTATGGCTTACAGACAAATCATCTTGGAAAATACATGGTTAAATCAATTCTGTTAGTCATTTAGGCTAAGGATATTAAAACACTTATATCTGGGTAATATCAGACTGTAAAGAAACCTGATTCACAATTCCACACACCAGTGCAGGGGTCAGCAAACTACGCCCTGAAGTCTGACCTGCAGCCTGGTTCTTTAAGTGCCCCTTCAACCCCAGCTAAGAATGGTTTTTTACATTTTTAAAGTGAGGGAGAAAAGGGGAGGGAAGAGGAAAAAGGAAGGGGAAGAAAAGGGCAGAAAGAAGGGAAGAAGAAGAAGGGTGGAAGAGACTGAGGCCTCACAGTCACATTTTAAATTTAAGTATTTTAATATTTACTATCTGACCTTTTACAGAAAAAAACTGCCAACCCTTGATCTAGAGAAATAAAAGCACATCTTTGGGTAATATATGACTGTCTTGGAACCTGATTCATAATTCTATATACTAGCATAAAGATTTTAAAGATCCATTTTCTTGATTAACAACAACAAAATTTTAAAAATGAACATACAACATATAACTTCAATGTCTATGGCCCTATACCACTCTAAGGTTAAAAAGAAAAAAAAGAAAAAGAAAGAAAGAAAGAAATTACTGGGCAAATACTGATAAGTAAATACCCTAGGCTCCTTTTCCCTCAGCATAATTCTGTGAAATGCTTTCAGTGGTAATGGTTCTATAACCCAGATTTAGCTTCCTTTAATAGAAGGAAGAACTGTACCTCGATCATCATACCCCTGTAAAGTGTTAAGAGTCTATGATTTTATCTCATAAATTGTATTACAAAAAGTGGGAGTAGGGGTATCTCCATTAGGTCACAGAGGTCCTGAGATTTGACTGGAAAAATAACTTAGAAGATAATACACATGTCTGGAAGTTTTATAAAATCACACACATGAGAGGGGCGGAGGAAGGGAGAGTAAGGGGAAGAGGGAGTAGAATAATTGTATTTATTCTTTTAAACTCTTGAATAAACACTCTAACTTCAGACAGCTGGGCTCCCAACAAACAAAAGATAATAAGATCCAATTTCAGTTTTCAGCCACTCAGAAAAATGGGCAAAGGATATGGACATAGTTCTTACAATAGGAAATATAAACGTAAATATATTTAATACTTCATGTATAAGAGAAATGCAAATTAAAACTATAATAATATTCCATTTTTGCCTATCCGTCTGACCAACATAAAGTTAGACAACACCTGTGTTGGCCAGGGTGTAGTGAAACAGGCACTCTTACACATAAACATTGCTGATGAGAGTTAAACTGGTACAACTATGAAGAGAGATTTGGCAGTACCTATCAAAACTACAAATAACACAGACTATGACTCAGATACACAACTTTTAGTAATTTATCCAACATGTATATCCCACATATGTGAATATGTTCAAAAAGTTACTTGCTGCTAAGCTAATGAAAGGAATCAACCTAAATGGCCGAAATAGAAGACTGATTAATGTATGATTATGATAAACTGATTATGGTATATTTATACAATAAAATACTATGCAGTTATGAAAAATAAATTCTTCATAAACTGGTATGAAATAATCTTTACAATATATTAAGTAAAAAGGAGCTAAACAGTGGTGCCAGCTTTGTAAAAAAGGCAAAATATATACATATAGTATGCACAAATTATCTCTAGAACGCTCACAACAAACTAGTTGTATTGGTTGCCTCCAGGGAACAGGACACAGGACAGGGTTAGGAGTGAAATGTTGCCTTTTGAATTTTGTCGTGTGCAGGAATGGTCTATTTTAAAAATTAAAAGAAAAGGTAACATGCCTCAGAAGCAGCCCTAGACACAGTACCAAAAGACTTCTGTGCATTGTGATTGTATTCAAGGTACAGAATGAGGGGCTGTAAAGTCTCAGGCAAAGGCCTAAGGAACATGGGGATTCCCAAGGCAACTTCTAAATGCTGCTATTTAGCAAGTACCATACCTTAAAAAGCTTTCCTAGTTCACTGACATTGTTTAATTTTTATTTTTAAAGGAAGGCATCCAGGGCACTGGTAGTATTCCATTTCTCTCTCTTTTTTAAAAATAAATGTCTTTATTTATT